>NC_071087.1:132613497-133213497 GCF_027358695.1 Spea bombifrons | reverse complement strand
TTTTTATTGGACTAACAGTATTTAAAATAATAGACAAGCTTTCATGAGTCCTCCCTTTATCAAGTCAAAGGAGTCCTCCATTTATCAAGTCAAAAGAAATGCTTTTGACTTGATAAAGGGAGGACCCCCGAAAGCTTGTCTATTATTTTAAATACTGTTAGTCCAATAAAAAAGGTATTAGAAGATTCTGCAACATTCTGGTTTTTATGCATTCTTGTTCATGTATAGGCACACAAAATGATAACACCATGCAATGCTTATGTAAGTAAAGAGTTCTCATATATTTACTTATAAGACATACTATATATACCTAAGGAAGGCAAACGACTTGATGAATACAAAGAGCCATAAAGAGAGTATAAAAACTGGCAGCGAGAAAGCTGAATAACTTAAAGGCAGATGTATCTGATACTGGGCTGTTGGTCCCAAGGTGCTTCTATGTAGTGAGATTGTGCTTTCAGGGCATAATAAAGTACCCTCAGGCACTGAAGCATTAGAGCCACATTATCAATTACATATACAGTAGAGATATCAGAGATATAGATGATTGCGATCCAGGATATTCCGTATAGCTATGGAACCATTTCATGGACGGTGTTCGGACCATGGTGTGGAACCCTAAAATTGTTCTGGCACAACAATCCAAGCTTTATATACTTCTACAATGAGATAAAGCTGTGGCTTATGAGCAATGTAATAACTGTTTCTATGCTAATAATTCTTTTTGCAATAGCAGACTCTATACATGTGCATGCCTGAGTATGACAAAGCTGATAAGTATGTAGTTAAGTGTAATGCAGTAACCATTCCAATCTCTTTCAACTTCTTCACTGCATGATGAAGAACAGACAAAATGTTGTTTTTGATCATAAGAAAGCATATTTGCCTTTTAAATCAATTTGACACTGGGCAGGATGTCACTGGGAAATCCTCACAAAGAGTAAAAAATAGGTAACGATCAGAAAGAAAATCCAGAACTCAAAATATAAACAATTGCCTTTTCATGTGTCAGATTGAAATGTGGGATGAGTACTTGAGACAGTCCATAGCAGATTAAAAAATGTAATCCAAAAATGAAAATAAGATGAAGATAAGTCCACCAGGCACAAGTGATAAGGTTAAGCAGACATAGTTTCTTTGGAGTTATATTGCAAAGGACAATAACTGCCAGGATATTAGATGACAACAACCATGGGGGCACAGAGAGGTCCTGGGATTGAGTTGAGAACTGGAATGATTCTTTGAATACTTCACAAGACTCTTGAATCAAACGTGAGAATTCTTACTTGAATATTTGTCAGTACAATTATTTCAGTATTATTTGGGATTAAAAGAGAGAGGAATCATTCTTTAAATGCTTTTGAGGATTGAGTGATGGACTTGAATCGTCAGGTAAACAGGATGACTTTAAAAATGATGTAAATCTGCATATGGAGCATATAACTTGGCGTATCCAGCCATTGCCGCACACTACAGCACACAATGTGCTGCTGGAGCTGGCGCATGTGCTGCCGGCTGGCAGCCTACTAGGAGTTTGCCCAATTTACCAGATAACCAATTTATGTTATAGTTTATTTTGTTCCTTCAAAAGGTACAGCAATGGCATGTTGTCATTATATTACATTTTATTTATAGTGTGATGGTAAATTCCATATCGTTATTCCAATAGGAGAGAGCGAAAATTAAAAAGTACTTTTAAAATTGACAATGTACAGATTTGACAATAATATTTACAAATGTTAAGACAAGTTGGTACAGAAGCACAAGAGGCAGGAATGTCTTATGTTGATGCCATTTTCCTATGTTCATCTGGAGTATTGCAAAATACAGTAATAAATCGCTAATGTTATTACAAGGGCCTTGAGAGTCACCATGATATTGATAATGTAGTGAGTGTTAAAAAAAATCGAGTTATATAATTGTAGTGTCTTAATTAGGTAGGTCCTTGAATTGTAATACTTAAAATTCAGTTATGCCAAGGATTATAGCAGTTTTTTTATACTAAAACAAATGAAAGTGCTACTAACTAATGAGGGATGCATAATGCAATGATAATTCACTGAAGTAGATGAATTCTATATCCAGCAGTCTTCATTCTTACACGCTTCATTATAGGGAGTGGCATTGGTGATTATTTTCAATTCAATAACATTTGTCTTTTAAAATAAAGCCCCAAACAAGATATAGACATTTTTTTTATTTCCCTGATCAGTTAAATAAAACCGAATTTCAATTACAATGGTAGGGTTAACATACATTAGAATAAAATTACATTAAGTTTTTGTCTTGGCACTAATATTGAGTATTTAGGTGACACAAAAAAACAAACACTCTCTATAACGGGACAAATAAACATGTACCAAGTTCTCTAAAGCACCCGTTGTTAACCATTTGTGACACCTACTTGTACTCTTAGACCCATTAGACAGTCCACCTCTGCATAGAAAAATAAAACTGTTAGGTCCTCAAAAGCGGTGAGAAGAGGACTGGCAACCTTTATCCCAATTAGGGACTGTTGCTTGCCTTGGATGTTAATTTCATATAAACTCACCTAATATGTGTAGATTTGTCATGATTAATAGGGTAGCTACCTAACATAGATAAAACAAACAAAATTGCAGTGAACAAAAAATAATTAAAATTGGAGCAGCTCAGAAATAATTGCTATTCCTACTCTCCTTGAAAACTCTTCCTTCTCTACAATCATTCAAAAAGTCTGAACCACAAGATCAAACAGGACCCTGCGCTACATAGATTTACACTGCATTATTCCAATGATTAGATCTAACACATCGACTTGGAGAAAATGGAAAACAAAGACAGAAGGAGATAGCAATGGCTTCAAAAAGAGGAGTAACCTGGGATGGGCAACAGAAAAGACTGTTCTTGGGTTAGAACATGAAGATGGAAGTCATACAAATTACTGCATTAAATGGTATTTGATGGTCATCCAATTTAATTTACCTGGTTGAGACATCCCCAAAGATGGTGTTGTTGGAAAGTATGCTTACCCTTTCATAAATGAAAAAGAGCAATTTGGGCAAAGAAATATTTCTCCTCTGCACCGTCTAAATATGTAGCCCTGTATGGATTTTGTTTACAATGCCAAGCATTCTTGATAATCTTATGCAGAAATATTTGTTCTGAGTCAGCCTGATGACTCCAGCTTGAAAGAACCACAAATCCAAAGGTTACTAATTTAAATAATTTTATTCAGCCAACGGAAACCTTTATTTCTTTGACATCCAAATGCCGGATGAAGGCCAGCGTCTATCAAATTTTCATGACTGGTGAATTGAACGTGAAAATGAAAAGGTTCTTCTGGGATGCTGTTGAAGTGGTGATTTAATTTGTGATTCTGCTTTAATAGAACCTTTAAAGGAAAGGGCACATGATGAACAATTTGAAATACAGCATATATGTAGAGATTGCTAGCCGTCAATGCATTATTTATCTGTAAACAGTTGATAACCCGATAAACTCACAAATGAACAAGAAAGGTGAAGCAAGAGATGAACTTATAAAGGTCATAAAGCTGACAGAAATTGAAGAATATAATTTGTAACCAGAAATATATATGCAGACATGGCTGTTTTTACTTCTAATCTGTTTTCCCTCTTCTGATTTACCCTCTAATAATAATAATTCTCTTAGAGCAGTTATGGCTACATCTTGCAATAAGAAAAAGGTATTTATTTTGTTGTCAAAGCAATATTGCCACACTGTGTCTCCATGATCAGACATACACTACTCAAATTGGGAAGTATTTATTTAGAACTATTTTGTCACACGTGACTGCTGTTTTTTCTTTTTTTCTTTCCTTGGTTTAACTACTACTCAAGTTAACAGACATAACTTACAGTAATTGGTGGAGATCAACTCTTACTTTTAAATAAAAGGAATTACTGTTACTGTATTTATGTTTAATTTTGCCTTTTTTGAGTATTTTGCCCATTTCCCAAATCTCTTACCAACCTATGCCTAACCTTTAGATTTTTCTTCTCCATTATAATCATCATCAGTTTGAATGCTAAGGGGTTGAATACTTTTTCTTGTTTTTGTCCTTTGGATATTTTCTTGGAGCCGCATTATAATTTACTTATGTAAAATTGGGGTTTGGTGAATAAACCCTTTAAGATACGCTATTTGGGTACATATAATATCAACAAATAAAGCCTATGTAAAAACATAAAAACATTGACTTTGATGGCAGATAAGAACGATTAAGCTCATCTAGTTGGCCGATTTTCCCTGATGTAAGCACTAAAATCCCAACCAGTACAGGTCTGGTAGCTTTCTGCCTATCCCCTGCACGTTTAAATTCCCTTACTGTATTAGCCTCTACCACTTCTGCTGGGAGACTGTTCCATTTATCTACCACTCTCTCAGTAAAAATAACTTCTTTAAATTACATATAAGCCTCTGACTCTCTAGTTTTAGACTATGACATCTTGTTCTAACATCTCGCCTCCATTCAAATAAGCTTCCCTCCTGGACTTTGTTAAATAACTCAAGTATTTTAGTGTTTCTATCACATCTCCCCTTTCTCCTGATAATTGTAAAAGCAGCTGCCTTTGCTACAAAAAAGCCAGCATGGCAGAAAGGTGCATTCTGATTTAGCCTAACAATAATGGGCTTTGTCTACGGACAACTGTTACATCAACTGTTAACCTAGTCCATAGTAAATATAACACTTCAAATGGAAACTATTAAAAATGTACATAAACTTATGCGTGGTTAAAAAAATTGTTACAGTTATATATACAGAAGACTATTTATATGTATATATATATATATATATATATATATGTTACCGTGAAAGACCAAAATTGGTGAATGTCGACTTTCACCGGTGAATGTCAACACATACCAAATACGTCGGTGAAAGATGGAATATTTCATTTCATTATATTACATTCGGACCCTCACCGGTGTATGTCGACAATCACAGATATGCTCTGGTGGAGGTCAAAAAGAGAGGAGCCGAGGGCTGAGAGAAGCAGCTGCAGCTAATTCGAGAAGCGGCGGGCAAGGCTATACACGCTGTCATTGCAAAAGGAAGTGTTCCACAAATAAATGCAGTTGCAAAAGCAAGGGACTTCTGTGTAATTCAAAATGTCATAATAGTTTAAGTTGTTGCAATAAATAAGTTTCTAATCACATAATTGAATCCTTTTATTATTAATATTATATTTTCTTTTCTTATTGAAAATGTGCTGTTTGTTTTAAGTTCTTGGTCACTCCTCTCGGAAAGAGAGGCGAAAAAGTTACGTCACCCTTGTGATATTTTATCGCCACTGAAATACGGAGAAGAAAATACAAATCTCCGACATTCACCATTAGTACTTGGTGAATGTCGACATTGGCCGGTGTAAGTAAGAAATAAGGGTATTTAGCAAATATTTCGGACATACACCAAGCGACTATGTGAATGTTGACATTCACCGGTGAATGTCAACATTCTACAGATTTCGGTCTTTCACTGTAACATATATATATAATTACTAATTGAAATTGTATTAGTATTGTATATTAATATTGTATTACTCCCACAATTATAATTAATAACCACTTAACTGCAATCATTATACATAGAAAAAATTATGTGGATGATCAAGGGCCAGTTCAAGAAAGGTTTGGCTAACAATAGCTAAACAAATATCCATTATTAAAATCACTCTTTCTTTAAATATACTCACTTGGTAAAGTAATTTAAAAACAATGCCAACAGAAAACTACTTAGTGTATTGACAATAAATAGGCAGGCTCATTCAGCCAAGTATTGGTAATCCTTGATCAACCTACATTATGCATTCTAATAACAGCATTTGCATGGTTTTGCAGGTGTTGAAAAAAGAAAAGAAAAAACTTTGAGTGACGGAATGAGCAATAGATCCTTGAAATAAAAACGTTCTATTTGTAAACTGTAGAAACAAAAACATTAAGCAGCTGCAGACTTTAATTTTTAGTTATTTGACATTTGGTAGATGACTGTTTTTTTAGGGAAAATGATGTCATTCCCTCTAAGCTTAATGACCAGCACCATACTGATAAAGCACACTCTGCTGACAATCATCACCTTCCCAATTCATTTCATTGTGTTGTGACTGCTGAAGCATTGATGGGTTTCAAAGAAAATCATCACTTATTTTTTTCTGTTATAAAAACTACACTACAGTGTTTAGGAAAGACACGTTCCTTGCTGTGACTGAGCAGAAAAGTGATGAAAGCTTACTTTTTAAAAGACTCACATAGACTGACAGAACATCAAAAGAGAATCACTTATTTACAAATATCCCTGAAGAAGACGTTACTTCTTAATTAAATGGGTTGTATATAACTTTTTAATTTCAAACATCGTTTATAGAAACACAGAATTTGACAGCACATAAGAACTTGCCGCCCATCTCAAACCTTACTTAGTCTTTGTTCTTGTCTTATATTCAGCATAGCCGTATGTCTACCCATACATGTGTAGATTTGCTGTATTATCCACTACCACTTCTTCCAGGAGGTTGTTCTACATATGTAAAACTTCTTTACATGCCTCTCAGGACTGGACTGGAGATAACCAGGAGGCCTTGAGACTTTAAGGACAACAGCCATCTAATGATCCCAAAGATTCTTGCTCTGAGTGAGAGGGTAGTGGGTAACTGGAACAGCCTCACAGAAGAATTTTAGAAGTAATTTATACATGCATAAGGCTAAATTAAATAAAAGACAACTGAATAAGGTGGCATTTTACAATCAACAAATGACATGGCTTGGATGCTACTATCAAATTTTATGTTTCTATTTATTCTGTGTCTCAAATTCTGTTAAAAAATACTTGCTAAATTATCCTAGGACACAGCATATTGAATCAGTTGGGATGTTTTAATGACTTGCACGAGTCTATGTTTCATTTTGGTTATAAACGAGCTTTCCGTGGTCTGTGCTCCATGATACATGAAGAAGGCTGCAATAAACGCTTTGAAAAGTCTTTTCTTCCTCATTTGATTCTTTAGTTGGATTTTAGATCAGTTAAGCTTTACATCAAGTGTCTTGGTGGGATTATAGTTACAGACTGGCTGGCAGCCAATATTCATTAGAAGGAGGTGATTTGTACACAAGGCATGGGCTGATAATTACCCCTTGTTCGATGCAATATAGCATCCATTAATTTAATGAAATTCTTAAAATGTAAATATTAAAAAAGAGGGTTTCTCACAGGTACTAATTTTCAGTAAGTCATCCCCATCAAAGGATTGAATGTATTAAGGTAGTAAAGGTTTTTTAATTTGTGGAATCCTCTTATCGTCCAGATACAGAAACTAACGAGGTATGTCAGTGCACTGGCCTACCTCTTTTTAGATGTCATGCTCATAGGATTTTTTTAAGAAAAAATAGTGTATTGTCACAAGGCTGTCCCCTGATACACTTCAAAGCTCCCTGAAACCAGGCTTAATCCGGCCACACTGGTATGCGTGACATCATGGTGCTGCAGGGGGTGAATTTCAAGGCAGAGGAGAATGGCTCTTGCTTTCTAATGAACCTCTCTGTAGTGGGAACACTGGTTAATGTATTATATAACAGCATGATGTCAACATTGCATTACTAATTAAAGTAGTTAAAATACAAGCTATGTAATGTTTTACAGAGTAGCTGCAAAAATCTTGATACTTCTAAACAACCAACAACAGCGCTAAGATGATTTAACTTAGATAAGTAGACATTCATCAGTTAGTAGTTGAGTTGAACATTTCAGCTCACCGCCTTCACTAAATATTATTCTTCCCCAAGAAGGGCTGAGCTGATTTTGCATAATCTAGTTAATGTGGAAAGATTTCTTGAAAATCATCTAATTGGTTTAGCTATGTATTATAAGAAGCAGGTTCAGCCCATCACCCACAAGAAACACATAAGTTATCATAAACTGAAGTCAGAATAGACATGTTCAGCTTGCATGCAAACTTCTTTAATAATAGACAAGATAAGTATTTACAGTGAACAAACAGAATTAAAACTGGGGAAGCTGGTACATGACACAGCTCCTAGAATTACTGAATACATGTATTAAAACTACTGACACCATGGTACTTCCAAACACCACAACTCGCTTGTAGATATTTATCTTAAAAATAAGGGGATTTTTTGGGTTTGATCAGTGGCAGAATGTGGCAGTGGCATCATAAACAACATCTTGTCCTGAAGGCCCCTCACTTGACTTTGACCACACGTAAGGAATTAATAATGTAATAGGAGAAATAATCATAATAGCGCAGATGCTTTGAACAGCATGGCTGTTTACAGTGGCATAATTTTATTCATGTAAATGTATTACTTTTACTGAATTTAATGGTTTTAAATGTCATGCTGTCTAGAATATGTGAATGTTAGACAGTTGAAATAGTAGAAGACAAATATTGATAATATGCAGATCTCCCATGATGTACACTAATGCAACAGAGTAACCCAAGAACCGTATATATGTCATGCTAAGGCTATACAAAGCCCTGTCTCTCTCTATGCAATAATTAACTTTCAGCCAAGAATCAATTTCAAAGGAAATACTGGGGGCAGCATTTGAGGGCTGTACTCAGGGCCAGCCTTAACACAAAAAAGGAGGCCTATATCACTAGGCTAGTAGGTGGTGTCATCATGAGGTTTTATCATATGTTAGCTTGCAGGTGCATGCGTGAAAGGGACACCAGAAACTAGAGAAAAAATAGAAATCCGAGTAACGGCCCTTGGCATGCCAGCATATTGTTAACCATTGATTACGTGTAGTCTAGGCATGACGTTGAGGAGTTGAATTTAGGATATACAACACAGTGTGTGATGTGAAATTATGTTTGTTTGGGAGATGAAATAAAGAGAAAAACTCCCATGATCTATGTGTAAAAGGATGAAGTTGCCAAGGCCATATTAGCGCAGTAGGAGATTGTTGTAAGGCGCTGCTTTTTGAAAATTGCACCCAAGGGGAGTTATATGAGAGGTCTATGTATTGAGAATCTGGCTAAGAAGCAAGACTGTCTGCAAAATGATTTGTCATTGTTAGTGAAATGACCTGTTAATAGACAATTCAAGTAAGACGCAATGTTACAATAAAACTAAGTAGTTTTTTTAGTTAATGCACATAATATGGTTAATTATGTATTACTAACTTGAACCAAAGTAAAAAATAAAAACTAGCTCCATAATAAAGCTTTCACTTTAAAAATATTTTCATAGTGAAATCTCATTCATTCCATCAACAATTACAATAAGCATATGTTCAGGATGTAAAGTGTAATATTGCTGCTTAAAAATACTGGAATTCACTTCCTTAACACAAAAAAACTTTCAGTGTTAAACTAAAAGAAATAGAAAGAACCATTTAATTGGGACTTGGGGATTCAAAAGCTATTGTCCTTTTAAAACCCTCTGCATCAGTGCCTCCGATCTCCAGAAGAATGAAACACATGAGAGGGAAGAGAATTTAATTGGTTTAATAAATCCTACTGGTTGCAATGGTTTGCTCTTTTTCTTGGCAATAAGGTAATTGGTTACAAAGGATGTAAGAACATTTTTTGTAAACCAATGTCAATTATTATTGATTTGTGTTACTTGTAGAGAAAGATTGTAATACATTTCCTGGTTATGTGAAACTTAAGAGGTAAGGTTTTATAGTGTTTGACAATTAGTCATTCTTTGCAGAACATTGTAAATATTGTCTGCATGGCCGAAGTGAGTTAGATGTATTACACTAGGTTTAGACTATGTTGATTGCATAATAAAAAGGCAAATAATGACATTTTTGCATCAGACACCTGACAAAATATGTCCTTGAATGACCCGTTTATAATCACTTCTGGAGAGTCGTACATGCATTTATTATTTATTTGCTTTCCACTGAAGTATGTAGGAAGGTGACTGACTACTTGCGGTCGTGGAGTCTGCAAGAACAAACATTTGCATTATCTCTCTGTGGGTCTTTGTGACAATAGTGCAGGTTATATGATCAGTGGGATATCACAAGTTGTCTAATTGACAGCACCTGCAGCTTGAAACCCTACAGAATTCAGTGAATATTGATAAAGTCAATAGGTTATAAATGGGTAATGCTTTTTTCATTATTTTAAAGAAATAAACTGCCAACTGGTAATTTCACATTTTTTAAGGGTTAAAAAGGGATCTGTCCTTTTCTTTCCCATATACCCCACTTAATGATTTAAATTACAATATATATTATTAAACCACCACCTCATGTGGATACTACCCTTACATTGACTTTATCAGGATCTAAACAATTATTCCTCTCCATTATGTTATTTTGTTCAATTAAATTAGTTCTGGCACCTGTTGACACAAAAGTAGGGGAAAACTGACTCATGGTTCTGCTTGAAAAGTCTCTAAATCCCACTCAATGTGGAAACTATAACTAAGTCAGAGGATACAAGCCAGCTACAAATAGGAGTACTATGTACAGGAATGGGCAGAAAATATGCAAACCCGAGCAAGAGTGAGTGAAATGAAATGCTATTGTACCCACTCAGCGATCAAAGGTTTTGGTGGTTTGGCAAAATCAATGGGTAAAATCTGGAGCATTCCCAGGTCTAGAAAGTGAGTTCATGATAGATTCACTGATTGTGTGCCTTTTAAGGCAGTGCAGACAGTGTAGACGAGCAGGGGTCATCTGCATTTACCATGCAGAAGGTAAATGCATTGCTGACGGTAGCCCGTTGGTGTTGCTAACATTAAAAAAAAAAAAAGAACTTTGTAACTGTGCAAAAAAAAGTACTGTTTCTCATAAAAGCTTTTGCCATTGGGTAGGAAAAGGGACAGTCAATGTCTTACCTTGTAAATAAATTAAAAAGAAAGACATAACTATTCTATAATGCATTCTTCCAGCCATACTTACAAAAACAAAACTGAAGCAATTGTGCAAACTACTCCTGACTTTACAATCTACTTACAGCTTACTGATATTTTACAGTGAATTATAATGTTCTTCATGGTCATATGTCTGCTGAGGTTAATAACCCAATGCCTCATCACAAACATTAATGTCCTGAATAGTTTTAAATTGCTCATGGAAAAAAGTCTTTAGATATTCTTCTCAAAGATAACTATCAGTTGCTTCACATCAAATGTATTGTCAGCAAGGTAATGACTCATTTTAAACAGTGATTCCTGTATGCTGAAAACAACGGACATTTTTACACAATGGGGGTCTTGTTACCACTTAGACATTCCGCCTGTTTTTGAGACACTGGGGACATTTTGAAACCGTTCATTGATAAATGAGAGGACGATCCACCGTCAACATTTGCACAGGTTAGTGATTCACGTGTTCTAACTGCCAGAGCCTTCTTCCATGAATCACTTGGTTATCGCAAAAAGCAAATATAAGGAGGGGAAAAATAACACTTGGGAAGATTTTCATTTAAAGCCCCTGATAGAGTCATTGAAAAGGAATGATCTTTGTTGGCTAATCATGTTTAACCAAGAATGTTTAACTCACAACCATGAGTAGAGACCTTGAATTAAAGCACCAAAATCCTGAAGAGTAAAAGCTTTTCTCTTTCCTTGAAAATACTTGATAGTTTATTTATCAGTTTGTAAATCATTAATGTGTTTCAACAATAGAGACAATTGTTCGGATTGCAAGATGTTTAGCTGTATTTTGCCAGTTAATGATCTATGCAGCAAGAATAAAAAAAAGGTGTAAAGTGCAATACTTATCTCATTTTTTCTTGATTTTAGAGAAAAACCAGCAATTGTTTCAATAGTTTTAAAATAGTATCAAGTTTCTTGTTCTAGTTTTGCCAACCTTATTACACGAATTTAGTTTTTAGAGTATATTGAAATCTGTCAAGATAATTTAGTTTAATCATATGTTAGCAAATAATTACTTTCAAAATGTTGCCTAGCAGAACAAATTTCAAAGAAAGCCTATAAAGTACTAATTAAACTGAAGGATCAAATTTATGATATTGAAAATCTGAATCTTTATCGCTTAATGTAAGGCAGAGTTCAAGAAAAATTACTCCAGAAATAAGATAATAAGATACCACTAACTTTTATAGTTAGGCATAGGTATTCCGCATTTTTGAACAATTTATGGATTATACAAACATATTACGATTGTTTAGAGGAGCATTTGTTTAGTGACACAGATTACAACTAATTAAGTTTGGGGTTTATTCTCATAGCCCGGAGCCAGCAAGAGTGGACTTGAAATGGTAAATAATGGCTACATACCTGGGAAATCCAGGTATAATTCTTGGCATTCTGATAACTTAATTTATATGAATGCTTACCACCTTACCACAATCTCAGGTTGCCCTGAGGTGAGTTACTTTAACACGTGTCCTATGAAAGCTGCTTACCTAAGCTGAAGCTCAAAATGCAACCCAACTCTGGAAAGCTTTAGCCATGTTAATAGTTACAACTCTGCGATGATTTAATTTTGCAAATGTCTGAGATTGCCACCCTGCTTGACATTACATATACTAATCAAGAGAGTTAGTCATGTGAGGACAAACTCATGTGAGGAGACTCGTTGTCTCTACTACATGCATTTGAGATGTACACCTGGGGAAGCAATAATGCAAGGCCGGCCTTAGGGGTGTGCGACCTGTGCGACCTGCCCGGGACTTAACTTAAAACATCGGGTTTTTTTTGTTTTTGTGTAAACTTTATTTAACATCATTCATGTTAAATAAAGTTAAAAAAAACCAAAAACCGATGCTTTAATCTAAGTCCCGGGCAGGGGCGCTGAGCGGTTGCTCGTGAAGTTCTCAGCAACCGCTCGGCACCCCTTACTCTCCGTGACTCCGTCGCGGTGCCGGTATCTCACGTTGAGCGCCGGACTATTCCGGCGCTCAACATGAAATGCCGGCACCGCGGCAGAGCGAGAAGACGGATGCCTCCCGCTCTCACCGCAGGACTCCGGAAACAAGGTAAGTGTGTGTGTGTGTGGGGGGTAGTTTGAAGGGGCAGAGGGGGGGTAGTTTGAAGGGGCAGAGGGGGGGTAGTTTGAAGGGGCAGAGGGGGGGTAGTTTGAAGGGGCAGAGAGGGGGGTAGTTTGAAGGGGCAGAGGGGAGGGGTAGTTTGGGGGGGTAGTTTGAAGGGGCAGAGAGGGGGGTAGTGAGGGGGGCGCCAGAGCAGTAATCCGCACAGGGCGCCACAACGCCTAAGGCAGGCTCTGCAATAATGGATCGTGTAGGTGGAAGAATATGGCACAGTGATTATTTAAAGACGATCTTGGAGGAGATCCCAATGTTATTCCAGCAGCCCTTTAAAAAAAAAACAAACCTAAAACTAGACATATGAGTGTCCAGCCTGGTGGCTAAAACGGCATAGAAAGCTATGTAGTCAACCATATAATTGTAGTTACAGCTCTGTTTGCTTTATACTATAGGATTGCGGTTTATACAAACTTTTCATAAAGGAGGAATCTTTATCTATTCATGGTCCACTGAGTTACTTTGGTAATAAAAAGGCCTTTTTTCCTTTCCCTAATCATGTATAACATGTCAGAGAGCTAGCTTCTCCCTACTCTTAATACTCCTCCCAGGTACACAAATCTTCAATAATGACTGGACTAAATTAAATATGAAATTTGAACAAGGCAATATTAAATTATTATGCAACTATAGCACTTTAATCATATTCAGCTATATGTTCTCAGAGCTAAAATATAGTGTATAGTATTATACCCAAACCTTTTCCTGTTTTGTTGTATTTAATTGTGCAACATAAAAGAACATTTAAACCTGTGTGCAAATGGTTGGGAATTCTTTTTTCCTTGATAGTTTCCATTCAGTTTTTTTTTTTTAATTGAAAAGAAATAGGTAGATGGAAAGATGCCAAAAAACAGTATTACAGAATTGGCAACTGCCCATACGTTGTAACTTTTAAGGTTCTATTTAATTGAAAAAAAAGGATTTTGAAATTGGGTAACATAATTGAGATCTATTAAATAATAATACAATGCAGCATGTTCGTTCTTTGTGAAGATTACTATTTTCAACCTTCACCAACCTCAATAAAAGTCTTGTGTTCGTGAGTGCTTTCTGAAATGAGTTATTTTCTAAGTACATTTTAGTTTTAACTTTTCATATAAACATTAAAATAAAAAGACCAAAATAGAATAAGAAAAGTTCATATTTGTAAGGGTCAGTTAAAGTTTGCTGCAGTCCAAGGTATTTTTTTCCCCAATAGCATGTAACCAACAAAAGTGTTTTGATGTTTGAGAACTCCACTTCAGACAAATGGAACCAAATTAAGCGTGCCAACATATTTTATCAAAGATGAAAAACCTGAAAACCATAAAAATAAAAAATAAGCCAAAATGTCATGATATTTACAACACAGCATTTTAGTGCAAATAACAACCATGTGGACCATATAGTATGCCAAACCTTATTTGGTCCTTGGTCTTATCTAATGATCAGAATAGCCTTATGGAAAACTATTTCACTTATCTACCCTCGTATTATTAAAGTAAATTTTTCTTAGCCTTTATCAACCCTCCCAGTTTTAGATTAGTAAGCCGATAGACTATTTTACTTTCTCGAGAGTAGAAAGTGATCTACTCAGAAAACCCAAAAGATTCATTTTTGGTGCTCAGTGAATTCCTCATTCTGGTCTTCATAGATTTAATGTGGGACTAAAACTTAAAAAAAGCTTGTAAGGAACTTTGCAAATGTTCAAAGTAAAAGTCAGCCCTTAGTGAACATACCTTTACCCTCAGCTTCTTTAGCAAGACGGTAGTCGTTATCATGTTGGAATACTGCCCTGCAGCCCAGTCTCCAAAGGGAGAGGATCATACTCTGCTTCAGTATGTCACAGTACATGTTGGCATTCATGGTTCCCTCAATGAACAGTAGCTCCCCGGTGCCGTCAGCACTCATGCAGGCCCAGACCATGACACTCCCACCACCATGCTTGACTGTAGGCAAGACACACTTGTCTTTGTACTCTTCACCTGGTTGCCACCACACACGCTGGACAACATCTGAACCAAATAAGTTTATCTTGGTCTCATCGGACCACAGGACATGGTTCCAATAATCCATGTCCTTAGTCTGCTTGTCTTCAACAAACTGTTTGCGGGCTTTCTTGTGCATCATCTTTAGAAAAGGCTTCCTTCTGGGACGACAGCCATGCACACCAGTTTGATGCAGTGTGCAGCGTATGGTCTAACAGGCGAAACCTCCACCCCTTCAACCTCTGCAGCAATGCTGGCAGTATTCATATGTCTATTTCCCAAAGACAACCTCTGAATATGACGCTGAGCACGTGCACTCAACTTCTTTGGCCGACCATGTTGAGGCCTGTTCTGAGTGGAACCTGTCATGTGAAACCGCTGTATGGTCTTGCCCAGCGTGCTGCAGCTCAGTTTCAGGGTCTTGGCAATCTTCTTATAGCCTAGGCCATCTTTATGTAGAGCAACAATTCTTTTTTCAGATCCTCAGAGAGTTCTTTGCCATGAGGTGTTGAACTTCCAGTGACCAGTGTGAGAGCGATAACACCAAATTTAACACACCTGCTCCCCATTCACACCTAAGACCTTGTAACACTAACGAGTCACATGACACCGGAGGGAAAATGGCTAATCGGGCCCAATTTGGACATTTCCACTTAGGGGTGTACTCACTTTTGTTGCCAAGGTTTAGACATTAATGGCTGTGTGTTGAGTTATTTTAAGGGAACAGCTAATTTAGACTGTTATACAGGCTGTACACTCACTGCTTTACATTGGTGCAGAGTGTCATTTCTTCAGTGTTGTCACATGAAAAGATATAATAAAATATTTACAAAAATTTGAGGGGTGCACTCACTTTTGTGAAATATATATATATATATATATATATATATATATATAGTAGTAGTACTTATCTCAGGTATATTGATGATATTTTATTCATAGACTGATTACATTAATAGTGTGGTGTGTGAATCCTCTTTTGATAGCATCCAAATTAATGTATTGACTAGCCAAGAATGTGAATAACAACAGTCTTTGTACATACCTTAAGTAAACAAAATATGCCAATAAACAAAACATACTGGCATTTCAAAAGAAAATACAGATTTATATACAAGCATGTTGACTGTTAAAATAATAAACAAACAGGAGGGTGTGGACAAAGAAAGAATTATTGGGGTAAAATGTATATATATGACTTCAAGGCCCAATGATAAAATAATTTACATAGAATATCTAATACTAATAATAATACTTCATTCTTTGTTTTATGTAGTTTGTTTTTAAAAAATATATTTAAAAATTATGTGGAATTTAAAATGTTTGGCTTTATTAAAGAAGCTTGAGAACACAAATCTGTTATCTATTAAACAATTTCACTTTATCTACAGTATGATGGGCCATAAATATTTAACTGTAGTTTGGCTGTGGCAGTTCAAGTGCTATTATAGTTATAACCGTGAAAAGATTGTGCATGTTTGTTGTTTTTTTTGTTTTTTGTTTTTAAATAGATTGCCTTGACCAAAATGTGGTTTTAACTTAAGGACATATGACTAATATTAGGAACATCACCAAATTGATTAAAAATGAAAAACCTTCTATGTACAGTATTTCCTGAACTATTTCTAGTATGTAAGGACAACCCTCAGGATATTTGATTTATGACAGTAGACGATATATAGGATAACACCAGGAAGCAGTTTGGACAGGAAATTAATTCATAAAGAGCAAAAGTTGAGGTATAAAGTGAAAAACAGATTTCCATATAGTTTCAATGTTATGGTAGATTAAAAACCATTCTTTTTATAACACATTTTTATTCATCTGACATTGTATTAAAGTACAACAATACAAGACATTACAGTAAAGGCAAGTAGTTGTTATAGCACCACCGACATCTCTGTTCTGATCTCTACCTCTCTTAACAGTAGCCACAGTAAGCTTTGGCACTGGGTTCCAGCCTGTGTTTTTCCTGCCCAGGGTCACCACCAGAGTAGTGGAACTAGCTGGTATGGTAGACCATATTGTGTCCTCCACTTGCGTGTGGAGTTGGGACTGGTGATGTCACACTAATTACTGCTCCCTCATCACTATGCACCGGCAAATGATGCCGAACGTGGAGATATTACTTCGTACCCCGACGCTCTGCATTAATAGCCAGCGCATAGCGATGAAGGAACAGTAAAGCAAGGTGAAGTGACCTCGCCCTTCCACCACAGGAAGAAGGATGGAGGAAGAGGTAAGAGATGGGGGAGAAAGGGGTGTAAGGGCATTGTATATGTATATATGCGTGTGTGTGTGTGTGTGTGTATGGGCAGGTGCATGTAAGAGCAGTATAGGTATTTGTAAGCTGTTGTGTATGTGTATATGTGTGTGTGTAAGGGCAGTGTATGTGTATACGTGTGTTTATGGGCAGGTGTGTGTAAAGGCAGTGTGTAAGGGTCCTGGAAGGGAGGCTAACTTTAGAAAATGCTCTACTGCTGTGGACCACTCTTCCAATGATTATGGTGGACACCTGACTGACTGAGCATCATGGGAATTGTAGTTCACAGCTAACATCTGCAGCTTTATCTACTGTAAACTGAACTTCCCATGCTGCTCAGCTAGCATTATGGAAGCAGTATGTCTGGCTGAGCCTCATGGGGATTCAATTAAATGTGATGGTTATTCTTAATACGCATGACTGTTAGACAAAAATGAAGCGTGTTTTAAGTGGAGATGCAAGCACGACATCGTAAGTGCAATTGCTTGTATTGGTGAGTTCTGCATGAGCGATTTAAAAAAAAAAAGTGTCCCTCTTTCACATTTTGAAATGTTGGGAGGTATGCACACATCCTGAGGAAGTAGCCTCTCCATAGACCTGTCATCTCTGCCACCCCAGCATTGGTTAGACCCCTTATGAAGTCAATTATTCTCCCAAATTTATATTCCACCACTCCATAAATATATTTTTGTGTTGTCATACCTAGGCATATATTTTGTGGTCAAACCTTGCATTAAAACTGACCTCATGCTTTGCAAGCATCTTATTATTTTGATTTTATCTTAATTGTAGGACATTGTTTAAAGAAAAAGGAGAAAAGCATGGTTTGGAAATTAAATGTATGTATTGATTATACGTACAGTAACTTACTTTACACATAATAAAAATTAGTTATTCATACGTATACAAAGATATATCTTGGTGACTGAAAAATGAGATTTAAAAAATCCCCAAAAATGCTTAATTAAGTTTTCCAGTATAAAACGCATGAATGGCATTCGAGAGATGTCTTTGTCAAAGAGATTGTAGTAGAATAGCAATGTACTGAATTTTAGCTTGTAGGTCAAGATGGCCCAATTGCTGCAACTCCAATGGCCTAGTATTGTTCTAGTTTTAGCTATAAGATCAGTAGAATATTAAGCGCTTGGTTTGTGGTTCCCCAGTATGATTCACTTTAATCACATACACTACACCATGATATCAATAAAATATTTATTTTTATTATAAAAAGGTAATGCAACCAGCTAACCAACAGTCCTAATATATTGATCCTCTTTCTTGCTTGTTTGTATTTATGTTTTAAACTTCTTACTTTATTGTTTTATAAAGCACTCCAGATTACTTATAAATGGTTTCCATTATGCTTCAGCTACAATCCCAGGCTTTCCCAAAGAGGAAAAACTTAACTGAGTATTTAGAACACGTAGTTAGTTTAGTATTTAGTATAATTTAGAGAAGAACACTGTGTTCATATGTGGAAAAAAATGATGGCTTTCTTTTAAATAGTCCATTAAAGCAATAGCCTCTCTTCGTACAAGTTCAACCCTATGGGTCTGGAAGGTCAAGACAGGTTCATCTGATCCTTTTATCTTAAGCACTTGAAACCAAACCTGATGTCATCACATCTGCTAAGTTACAAGATAGAATTTCACAATCACACTTTGCTGAGCTATAGTTCAGTGCACCTGGATTAGAATAAAACCTGATAGCCTACAGATTTAAGGAATCCTAGACGACTCATATAACACTGTCAATTATTTTGTAAGAATAATCTATATTAATCCATTCATTAATTTAGGTTATTCCTCTTATCTCTTATTCCAATTTAAATGAACATAACACGTACAGGAGGATTTTGATCTGGCATTTATGGTGTTAACGGTTTGTAACATGCAGCATCTACCTGGAATAAAAATCCTAATCAGGTTTGGCTCATAAATGTATTTCTTTTTCGCTGCACTCAAATACTTTAGGTTAATCTATTTTTCATTTTGAAAAACATAAAATAAATCTACAAATCGGTAGTAAAGTAACAAAACCATAATTCAGAATATTATTCATTTTTAATTGGTATTTATTATAGTTCAATGTAAATTTCAGCCACTATTCGCCTATTAATCTAAATGCATAAATCCTCAATATATATTTGGTGTTTTACCACCCCCCCCCTAGCTGCTTGCCATCAAGAAGATGTGTTTGATCAAATACATGTCTTATTCAGCAATGTGCACTGGGTCACAGTCATGCTGGAATAGAAAAGGGCCTTTCCCAAAGTGTTCCCAAAAAGTTGGAAGCATAACATTGTCCAAAATGTCTTGGTATGCGGAAGCATTAAGAGTTCCCTTCATTGGAAGTAAGGGGCCTAGCCTGATTTCAGTTGTCCATAAACCCAATAATGACAATGCATTATGAGCCTGTAAAGGCACGGGCTTTGTTGTGAAGGGGTTAAGGTGTGTCCCAAAACATTTGTCCATATAGTGGTGCACAACTCAAGGTCCATAAAGACATGGTTGGATGAGTTTGATGTGAAAGAACTTGACTAATCGCACAGAGCCCTGACCTTAACCCCATCAATCACCTTTGGGATGAACTGGAACGTAGATTGCGTGCCAGGCCTTCTCGTCCATCAGTGCCTAACCTCACAATTGCTTTACTGGGTGAATGGGCAAAAATCCCCACAGAAACACTCCAATATCTCGCAGAATTAATGCGTATGTATTTAGAATGTGATACCTTTGTCCATATAGTGGATGTTTGGGCATAATTATTAATAATTCAGATTAGATTGAGCATGTGGGAAGATCACCATACAAAATGGATAGTATGTGATACAAAAATATGCCACACTTTGTCCTTATGTTACTTATATAATTCCATTAACAAAAGGTCCCTAGAGTATGCAAAACAAATCTGGTAATTACCTCCATTGGCCGGCTAGCAAAAAATAAATAAAAAAAAAAAGTATCTGTCTTCATTGTTTAAACTATAAAACCTTGATGAAAGCTGTGTTTTTGGCAGAGGGTATATAGGCACTGGCAACAAAATTAATTGAGAGTCTAATAAAAAAATATGACTATAACTTGAATAAATCTAAAGAGAACTTTTTTTTACAAAGCACAAGTAATACGAATTCCAAGATTCAAGACTTGAAATGACCTGTGTGCTTTCTCAGCATTGTTCTGCTTATACCCCTTGCTGCCGTTGTGTTGAAGCGCTATATATATGGAGCTGCACAAGGCACAGGAATGACAGATACCTCTCCAACCTTCTTAAACAATAGAAGTTAACACAAAAAGCATTAGGGGGGGTAAATGGATGGGAAATTAGGTAGAACAAAAGCAAAAATCATCAGGGCATGACATTTGGTATGGTCAACACAAAAGTTGGTAGCACTAACATTCAACCCAGACCTGGAATGGCCAAAGGCAGAATGGGTTCACCAGCTGTGAGTCTAAAAACCATTTCCAATTGCCTCTTTCAAGGCACAGAAAATGCCAAATTTACCCTTTTGAGCCAGTACAATAGAAACTCCTCTGGACAAACATTTAAAAGATGAGTCATTTCAAATCTAGGTCCATAAATATTTTTATATAGACCTGAAAATTATATAAGAACAGTTTTATTTGGGTAGAAGCTTCATTTCAAAAAGTGTGGGTCTTGGTTAATTTTTAAATAGTGATTTCCTCACTTTAGTTCACATGTACTCCATTTAATTTATTTTTCTGAATAATTAAAATTACAAAACATGTAAATCAATTGAAATGTGTATTCCATTGCTCTTTGTATCTTCAGTTTTAAAATGGAATGTCTAGTTCCTAGTGAGGAGAGCAATAATACCCGAGGCCAAATTATAAAAATTGATTATTTAATCTTAATGGAATATATTACAGAAATAACAGTCTGTGGCTGTTTTAGGTATTTTTTATAATTAAAGCAGCTATGTCTCTTGTTTGAGAAAATAAGACATGATTTTGAGACTATCTTACTTAAAATATTACTACTGATGGCACAAAGCATGAGATATATAGTAAAATGGATAAATGTTTAAATTTGTAAAATGTTAAGCTCATTTGAGCTGGGCCCTATGTTATATTGTTATGTTATATACAAGTTGTTATGTCCCGTCTACTCTTTGTACAGCTCTATGGAATCTAGCGCTATATAAAACAATTAATAATAATAATAATAAATATGTTAGCTTGATAAATAGTCATTTTATTTTAATAGGGATTAGGAAAACAAACATATATATATAGAAAGACAGTGATCACCTCCCTTCTTCTCTCTGGTGGGTTGGGGTAATTAAATAATAATACCTTTCCCTTCCCCATCCCTAGACTCAGTGAGATAAGGTAAAATTAAGTAAAATACCCTTGAGTACATGTACTTTTGATAACATCCAGAGATGATCAGCAAAGTCTTCATCTTCAACACAAGGAAATGGGCAAGTTAAAAAAACTAACGTATCAATTTTAAAAATACACCAAAAATCCTTTCTGCCCCTATTGGCAGCAGATTATCAAATGATCCATTTTAAAAGTGGTTAGAGAAGGCAATGCATCCAGTACTAGTTATAAAGGAAGAAATTGACTTCAATACATGAAATATAAAAAAAAAAAAATATCTGTGTGATCTTTTGGTTACTGGCCAAAAGAGGAAAACATTATTTGAGAGGCATTTTGATCCCTTACTTGGGTTTTTCTTGCTTAGAACCCTCAAGGCTGTATTTGAACCAATTCATCACATTTAAAAAGCAAAATCTAGAGTTTCACACCTAAAGAAATATCTCCCTAAAGGACTCATTAGCTCTTTATAGTGCAATAGCAGTACCTTTTCCCAAGTACATTTCTCCATCACCAGCATTCACTAGCATAATGCGGAAGGATATTTACAATACACAAATGATATTTATGCTAAATATTGAAATGAACATATTAAAATTATTATATCTAAATAAAATGTTGATGATCGTACAGTATATTTTTCATTCTAGATTTTTGTGACAGTAAAGGAACTAATCGCTAATTGCCAGGATACGTTGTATCCCAGTGATAAAATGTGTTTAGCTTCTAAAAGGTGTAGGGTGCCACCTGCTGAACAGAGTGACTTTCCAGAACACTGAATATGATATTCTTTGTCACCGTGGCATTCTGTGATTTGGATTTTTTTTTTTTTTTTAAAAGGATTGTACCTAGAAATCAATGACATGCTTTTGTAGTTTCTAGTGGTGAGTTTGATTGGCCATGTTATATTACAATTCACAAAAAATCCAAATATAAGAATTTTCATGGCTATTGAGTAGTGTCCATGATACCATCAAAAGTAATGTACCGGTATATTTTACCATATACTTTTGAGCATCAGTAAATACAAATGCAAACACTTATCACACCTCAAAGTACAAAGAAATGTGTTTTAAAAGCAACACTCAGTACTTAACATAAGTGAAAATAACA
Organism: Spea bombifrons; assembly: GCF_027358695.1. Taxonomy (NCBI): domain Eukaryota; kingdom Metazoa; phylum Chordata; class Amphibia; order Anura; family Pelobatidae; genus Spea; species Spea bombifrons. Next base: position 133,190,819 of record NC_071087.1, on the reverse strand, counting down.
AAATATATTTTTCTCTACTGAATATACTAAAATTACTACGGATAGTATGATGTTCACCTGAGAGGAAACACTAGTGTATATACCAAGCACTAATCCATAAGGTATGGTGGGATTCATCCAGCGGAATATTATAAATTTAAACACATTCCAACCTTGTTATAGAGCACCTGTTACAACATGACTAACTGGTTTATTGAAATTACTAAATTACATTTTTTTCACTCCCTCCAGTTTTTCAATGGTTTAGGGGGTGATGTTCTGTTATATTGTGGAAACCTTACATTGTAGGAAACTTTTGCAGACAAATACAGGGAATGACTATGCGTAGATGGACACCAACGAGATCATTTCATTGGTCAGCTTGCAGAATGGAGGGCAAATAGGTCAAGTACAAAATGTTATTCAGGGTCTAAACAAGCTTTCAAGTTTGGAATTCTATCTTCCAGAATAACACCCCCATAAGTACTCATTAAATGTATGTGTAAAGTCATTTGTTTTTTTAAATTAAATAAAGAAAACTATGTGCAATTATGTATAAAATTACAAATAAAGCTAAACTATAAACAGATGTCTAATGAAGAGCCTCTTCATAAACTGAACCAATTAACACCTTGAGCAATGTCATGCAGTCACGCCACCTATGTAATCATTTTAATTATATGCACGTGGCATGCGTTATTAATAACTATAGCAACAGTTTATGTACTTAGTCTTAGAGATTGTGAAGTGTTCATGAAGATGTTGCTCAGTTGAGTATAAAATGTTTTAAACACCTAGACATAAAAGCCTGTATATTTGTGTATTCCTGATAAAGATTCTACATTTATGTTCAAAAACTGTATGTGATAAAATATTGTAGTATTACATATGAACAAGGAACAGGGCAGAGCTTTAAAAGGGGACATGTGGATAATTGCCAAATGAGCTACTATGATCGGAAAGTTGTCAGCCACTGTCACGGGTTTACTTTTCTTTTTTCTTGTTTTTTCCCCCCACACACCCACCAGGATGTCTAGACATACACTTAGGCAGTATTTATGACCTGACTTTTTTTGTACCAATTTTATTTGTTTTCTATGGGCTCCATTTTGGTGAAAGCATAGCTAGTGAGCTCTAAATGAGTTGGTGCTGCTGAATTAGGGGGCCATTTCAGTAGAACTGATCATTTGTGCTAAATGAGCAAGGAGCCAGTCATTACACAGCAGAAAAACTACCCATTCTTGTCTCTTGCTTACATAAAAGCCCTCTTCTACCCTGTAACAATGCACATCAGTGCATAAACCCCTCATTTTAAGCACTACAGTACCCCAAATCTCAAGCAAATCTGGTGATTATACAACTATACATCAATTACATAAAAAGCCTAACAAAGCCCCCCCCCCCACACACACACACAACTATTGCTATTCCAGAATAATTTTTGGATTATTATTCCAATTCCACTCCTGTGATTGATACTAACCAAACATACTGTGATCATTGATTGATCCAAATGGTTACTTTGTTCCAGCATTATAATGTCAAAATACAGTTTTGCATAAGCTAGCAATATCCTGCCTTATCATCACTCCACATGAAAAGACAACACATTGCACCAGCTTTGCAGGAACCAGGATTTACCTGTAATCTGCCCCAGGGTAAAAACCTGTATACCAGACCTAAAGTGAAATCACAGATTCATTTAAACAGGCTGTAGAAGAATTCAATAGACTTACACAGACTGAAAACACTGGTAGAGAAATATGTGTTCAGTTATCTTATTGTCTTTCATGCTCTCTCGATAACAGTAAAATTAATATTTGGGCTGCTGAAAGTTAGGGGAGGTGAGGGTTAATTTAGGGGCAGTTATGGTTAATGGGGTGTTTAGGGTTAATTAAGGGGCAGTTATGGTTAATGGGGTGTTTAGGGTTAATTTAGGGCAGTTATGGTTAATGGGGTGTTTAGGGTTAATTTAGGAGCAGTTATGGTTGATGGGGTATTTAGGGTTAATTTAGGGGCAGTTAACGGGTGGGAGTGATGAGGATGATTAGTATGAATTTTATGATAATACATTTTTTTTCACATTTCGGGCCCCAAAATTAAGGTGCGTCTTATACATGGGAGCATCTTATACATGGGGAAATACGGTACCTTCTTCAGCTACATGACCATACACATCTCCTTCTGCCTGCTCCCAAGTGGTGTACTCACTGCCAGTCAACCCCACCTATGGCTCGGCAAGGATTCTGGAGGTGGGGGTCTAACAAGAGCCCCAATGTGCAGGTGCAGATGATGCTCCCATTGAATGTTTCAAGCAGTTGATAAGTGGCCCACAGACGATGACATTACTCTGTACTTTTGGAGCTCCTCCTCTTCTCATAAGTTAAGTAGTTTTATTATAATTATTATTGGTATACAGGATGAAAAATTCAAGTACTGTGTAACTGCTTTAAAATGATTTCTTTATTGAGGCTGCATGGCATACTGTTAATTTTTGCTAAAACTATTTCTATTATTTGCTAATACTATTTCTGGTTTTGCTCTATTGATTTTTCTGTGATCTTTTCTTTTTATTGTCCTTATTTGGACAAATATTACAGTCATTTACAGCTATTTTCTTAAAATTACTTACCTCCGTTTTAGAATTACAGTCTACTTCCTACTAGCTACATATGTAGATCTCGACTAGCATAAAAAAATAAATCTGACGTGCACAAAAAAGAAAACACAGAAGAAACTAGTTACAATAGTTACAACTTTAAGCTGCCTGCCTAGACTCATTCCCTGGCTTAGTTTGCATGTGTTAGCATCTGCATTCGCAAGTGATAGCCTCCCATGAGCATTTTGTTGTTTTTATGCTTTATTATTATTTTTTTTATTCCATTAACAATGACCAATTAAAAAAAAACATTAATCTGAAGGAAAAGGAAAGCCTTCACGCAAGCACCACGTGATTGACTTAGAGACCAGAATTAAAATCATACGCGAGCATGAAGGTGGGCAAACTATCATCACCATTGCTCATGAGCTTCGCTATGCATCATCTACACAATTTACACAATTCTCAAAGGTGGATCCATTATTATTATTATTATTTATTGTTTTATATAGCGCCATCGGCGTTGTACAATGAGTAGACAGGACATAACAAGTAGTATGTAACATAACAAATTGACTTACAGAGGTAACAGGTGAGGAGGGCCCTGATCAAACGAGCTTACAGTCTAGAGGGATTTAGGGTGTATTACACAATAGGTAATAGTGTCGTTGTTAGGGATAGACCAGCCAGACTAGTAAAAGTATTGCAGGAGAGGGACTAGGAAAGGTGAGCTAAAGGAATATGGGAGGGCGTTAATGTGCTATGTTGTAAGAAGTGGGTCTTGAGGGATTTTTTTAAAGGAATAAAGGCACAGAGAAAGACGCATAGGCCAGGGGAAACTATCATAAGAGAGCATTAAGCGAGCTACTCCTACAATGAAGGCAACGATAATCACAAAAAATGTAAAGGATCCATTAGTGAGACAAAGAAATTGTTGGCAATTTGGATGGAAGACCTGTCTTAAAAGTTTGTTCCACAAAGCATGCAGTTAGTGCAGGCCAAGGCCAAAAACCCTTTTGAAGAGATCAAAGCTAAGTATCCAGATGCCACTCAAAACTTTTTGTCCAGCAGGGGTTGGATTCAGCATTTCAGGGAACATGCAGGCTTTCACAATGCAAAAGTTACTGGTGAGGCTGCAAGTGGATATGCTGATGCTGCAAAGGAATAACCTGAGTGGCAAAAAACAATAATTGATGAAGGGCCCTATCTTCCGGACTAAATCTTCAACAGTGAGACTGGTCTTTTATACCACACAATGCTGTCTAGGATGTACATTTCGAAATAGAAAAAGACCCTGCCAGGACACAAAGCTTCCAAGAAGAGGGTCGCACGTCAGTTGTAGGGGTGCATCGGAACGTAAAGCTTCTACTCCTCCACACATTTGAGAATCTTTGGGCATTAAAAGGCATCACAAAAGCAACTCTCTGTGCATTTCAGATAAAAAATAAAGATAACCATCCTCTTATTGGTAAATTGGTTTAAGAGGGCAAAATACTGCCAGGAAAACAACCAAACTTTCAAATTCTGCTCATCTTATACAAAGCACCCAGCCATCCCAGTCATCTCTGCAACATCTCTCCATAAATTAAAGTGGTCTCTCCCCACCAACACTACTTCCCTATTTGGTAGTACCTGAGATCAAGCCATCAAGGCTGTCAACTCCACCCCTGAGCTGATGCTGTGAGAATTATGGCCAAAAATAATTATTTATGAAGCAATTAAACATATTGCTGCAGCCTGGGAGTGACATGGGCTTGTATGAAAGGTGTCTAGAATCGGTTAACAGATTTATGGTATTCAGTCAAACAGGTGGCTGCACAAATTATTAAGCTGGCAGAAAAGCTTCAGCTTGAGGTGGACAAAGATGATGTGGATGAGTTGGTGGGGTCTCATGGTGAAGAGTTAATGAACGAGGAGTTGATCGAGCTTGAGGTGGCAAAGCTGGTAATGATCAACATGGCAATGAAGAGCCAGAAGTGCAGTAACACATAGTCAACGGTGCTTTCTCATATTACAAAGAGGTATACAAATAGAAGCAGAAGTATACAAGAAGCAGCCTGGCACCAGAACTGACCCCACATTTGTAGAAGAGCCATAGAACACACTTTTACCTTTGCATCATTTTGCATCATTAGACAAGAAGTGAGACTATGGCTCAATTCTGGTGTAGGCCTTCTAACAGTATTTATTCAAGTATCAAGAAGTACATGTCTTCATTAAATAATCAAGTCCTCGTTAAGGTGTGCCCCAGTCTTCATAAAAAAACTTTTGAAATTTGGTTTGTCTACCTTAAATATGTAAACTATTAATGTGCTTTCTAATCAAAGGCTTTTGTGATGTTATTTAGATTTTGCTAATTACTTGAACTGTCAAGAACTAAGAAATAAGTATTTAGTCTCTTTGCATCTCTGTAATTACATTTTCAACAAGGCTCAATTTATATTCCATCAGTTGGGTATATTATTTTATTTAGTTTGAGGCTATTCAGACATTAACCATAGATACATTGTATTTCTGTTCATTTGCAGGTCTAGTGGACAGCTCTGGTGAATTTCTCTTTTCCTTGTAATTGAATGCGACAGAATACCCCTAATTTGTGTTTTAGCCCCTGGCAAGCAATTCAGTTTTCAAACAACTAGACGTGATCACTCTATCACACACCTCTAATACTATGCCCACTCATCCCTATGGTATGATTGCTATCTACTCTTTTTTGTTTCCAAACCATTTATCAGGCTCATTCTATTGCAGCCCTTAACTGGATGTTGGAGTCCAGAGCGCAGGAGTGTAAGAACGCAGTGATTGAAACAAACTTCACAAAAGGACACAAGCAGAATGTTTGGTTATATGTTATATTACAAAAGCAAAGAAAGACATCTCACCAGAAGCAGCAGAGTAGGAGCATATCATGCATTTAAGGGTAGAAAAGTCCAGGCAAGTATTCAAAAGGGTTTGGGACAGGTAACAAGCAAAAAAGGGGAAATCCAGTAGGCAGTCTGGGTGAAAGCAGCAGGCAGGTCCAGCAGGCAGGTCCAGCAGGCAGGTCCAGCAGGCAGGTCCAGCAGGCAGGTCCAGCAGGCAGGTCCAGCAGGCAGGTCCAGCAGGCAGGTCCAGCAGGCAGGTCCAGCAGGCAGGTCCAGCAGGCAGGTCCAGCAGGCAGGTCCAGCAGGCAGGTCCAGCAGGCAGGTCCAGCAGGCAGGTCCAGCGTCTGGCATGAGCTATGGCTCCAAAGAACTTAATGAACTCACAACTCTGTTACAGGGAGGCAGGGATATAAAGCATGTTCATTAGGTCAGGTGTGAGTCGTCTAGGCTTCAGGTGAGGGAGGCATGGTAATAGCAAAACCAAACAGCTGAACAGAAATACACAGCACATTAATTATATACATAGCAAGACATGTATACATGGTACAGGGTGCCACATATGACAGGCAACAAGGCAAGGAACACAGGGGATAGAGTGAGGAGCTGAGATATATAAGAGAAAAAGGGCAAAGGTACATAAAATACAGACAGAAATAAACAAGACAGCAAGCTGTGGAGAGGAGTTCAACTCCAGGCAGACCTCTTAACGGGGCAGCCACACCTGGCAGTTTCCAAGGCTGGGGCTGAATCCTGACACCATTATAGAACATCATACTATATCCCATGATATCAATTCTGCAACCATGTGTTTAAATAAAGAGAGACTGTCACGTCATGAGGTTAAATAAGCTTAGAAAGTGATCAATGATCACTTTCTTCGCTTAGCCGGTGCTACTGCTGCAATGCCTTGTTATCGAAGCATTCAGCCACACCAAAAAAAAATGCAGGAGAGCCACAGAGAGATCACAAGGTGCCCTGTTTTTTTTTATTTTTTTAGAAGAGGGAGAAACTTTGTTCCTCACCTCCTTGTGACCTTGTTGTGTTTGCTGAATACACACTGATCACGAAATAGGACTGTATAGCCCTATTTATTCATTCCTTACTAACATGAAACCCACCAAAGTCTTCTACATTAAACATGTGTTAACCACTGTATAGTTTTAATGTTTTCATTTTCTGTTTATTTTCATCACCACCTAACATTAAATCTTCTAAACTCTCACTGCCAAATTCCTCCTTCTAAACTCACAATAGCCTTTCAATTTTCCTCCAGATTATGAAAAGATAAAAAAAAGCTGTACTGATCACTTGACTGATCACTGCAAAACATTCCATGCTGTCACGCTTATTGCATGGGACATCCATTGCATTTCATTTAACAAGCAAGCTAAAGGCGATGTCAGCAATGTAAAAAGGCTTTTGAGCAGTGAGATTAGGTTACCAGGTTGTACTGGTTATATCATATATTTAAATAGTTATCTGCCTACAAAACGTGAATGTGTGTGTGTGTATATATATATATATATATATATATATATATATACAAATCACCATCAGTATTTATTGTTTGTATTTGAGAGGTTTACTATAAGAACACACAAGGCCAAGGCTCATTGAAAAGGTGTCAGAACACACAGTGCATCACAGTTTGTTGCGTATGGGGCTGCGTAGCCTCAGGCCAGTCAGGGTGCCCATGCTGACCACTGTCCACTTCTGAAAGCTCCTACAATGGGCACGTGAGCATAAGAACTAGACCACGGAGCAATGGAAGAAAGTGGCCTGGTCTGATAAATCATGTGTTCTTTTATATCACATGGATTGCCAGGTCTGTGTAGGTCGCTTACTTGGAGAACACATGGCACCAGGATGCATCCATGGAGGCCCCACCTCACAACTTAAAGGATCTGCCACTAACGTCTTGGCGCCAGATACCAGAGCACACCTTCAGAGGTCTAGTAGCCTTGACAGGTCAGGACTGTTTAAGAAGCAAAATTGGGACCTACACAATATTAGGGAGATGGTCTTTTGCTAACTACTTCTGCATCTTCTTCCACATCTTCTTTATCTTCTACATTCTCTTCTCTATTCTATCTTAAATCTTCAATCCTTAATCTTCTTTCCTCCTCCATATCTCTGCAGACATAACCCGTCAGGTTCTTCCCAAATGGCGACACTGCAGTGACATCCTCCCCGATTTTCCAATCGAGAGAGAGGACACCACTGGAAGTTCACTTGAGGGCAATATGTCAGCGCTGCAGTGATGTCATCTCCCCGATCCTCTAATCATACTAGTTCAGTCTTTTTCTAATTGTACTGCCATGAACTTCAACATTTAACATGCTAACTGAGGCTTGTGGAGTCTGAGATGTAACTTTTTTTTTTGCAATTTCTCTGTGATTGCTGATTAATCAGTTAATCAAGGGAATTAACTTAGCATCTTAACTCCTGTGGAAGCAGTAAGGGTATACTTAGTTTTTCACACATGGCTTCTCCATTTTGGCTTTATTTTTGTTGAATAAATCATGATATAATGTGTTGTTCATCTGAGGGTTTTTTTTAACTATTTTTTAGACCTGATAAGGAACAGGTGATTGTTATTATGTCTTGATATGTAAAACCATAGAAATATTTTAAACATTGGCTTGAAAATATTTTCATTTGCCTTTAGAGTATAAGGTGGCTATATACATTACATATGATATTATGTAACTACCACACTAAAGCTAGATGGATGTTGGACACACAGATTGATGTTTAGATATACAGACAGAAAAAATCTATTTCATAAATGCAGCACTGTACTTCTAGACTTAGGTGATTTTCTCAACAACATGGCACCAAGACTCCTGATTAATAGCCTTTACTCGTTATATAAACTTATGTTCTGTGCATGGTCTCACATTTTTCATGATCACCAAAGTCTCATGCATTGTGTCAGGAACCACTTTTTCACTGCCTGAACCATGGCTTTTTCACACCTGTGGCATTTAAATCTGCTACCACTAGTGGCCACCCTCTGCCCTCTGGAGCACTCAGAACTCTATTACTAGGATCAGGTGTGCCTTGTTACCTGGGTTGAGCCCTAGTCCATACATCCAGCTGGGCCTTGTTATCTGGATTACCCTGCCTTTATGAACCTGCCCTGCCCTTCACTCAGGGCCTTTGTATTGAAGTCTATGGACCTTTCTGCTGTGGCTCGGCACTGTTCCTGGTTACCTGCTTTGTGTCCTTCCAAGTGGACTCCCTGCTTTGTGTCCTTCCAAGTGGACTCCCTGCTTTGTGTCCTTCCAAGTGGACTCCCTGCTTTGTGTCCTTCCAAGTGGACTCCCTGCTTTGTGTCCTTCCAAGTGGACTCCCTGCTTTGTGTCCTTCCAAGTGGACTCCCTGCTTTGTGTCCTTCCAAGTGGACTCCCTGCTTTGTGTCCTTCCAAGTGGACTCCCTGCTTTGTGTCCTTCCAAGTGGACTCCCTGCTTTGTGTCCTTCCAAGTGGACTCCCTGCTTTGTGTTCTTCCAAGTGGACTCCCTGCTTTGTGTCCTTCCAAGTCGACTCCCTGCTTTGTGTCCTTCCAAGTGGACTCCCTGCCCTGCTTTGTGTCCTTCCAAGTGGACTCCCTGCCCTGCTTTGTGTCCTTCCAAGTGGACTCCCTGCCCTGCTTTGTGTCCTTCCAAGTGGACTCCGTGCTTTGTGTCCTTCCAAGTGGACTCCGTGCTTTGTGTCCTCTGAAACCAGCTAAACCAGCTCTGAAACCAGCTAAACCCTCTGCAACCCACACCAACAAACCCCAGGCCCAGGAACCTGCATTTGACAACAGCAACGCATCAAAGCTGGAGCACACCCTATCTCTTCCCCAACCTGGTGATCCTGGGGTTAACCAATCCACAGTACCTGGCACTTCTGCACCATCTGTAGCCATGTCGGATGACCTCCAGACCATCTCTGATGAAACCGACTGGTCTGATATGGACAGTGTGTCTTCAGATGCTTCTGTTGCTGATACAACTGACTCACCCGCAATTGATAACCCCACGGCTGTTTGTGCAGTTGGGACCACCACTACCATTACTCCCAGGAATAAGAATCGTAGACCCCAAACAGCAAAACACTCCTTAGGGGCTCCTGGTTACATCCTAGCATCTGATGGGACAATTGTGCATAGTAAAGAACTTAACTGTTACGAGCAACAGCTGCGTGAACAGAAGTCTGTTAAGCCTGCCACTCCAGCCTTGAACCAGTGCAGTTCGGGTATTACCCCCCTGCCCCCAGAGGTGCCCTGGGTACAGGGCAGCTTTGTGACCCCTGGTGCATGGACAGCCAAGAAAGAGAGAGTACGGAACAGTGCCATCATGTCTATGTATCCAGCATCCAATACCACTATGTCTTACAACTGCACTGCAGATGACCTTTCCTAAGACTGCGTCATTGCCTCTAACGGAACTGTAGTAAGAAAGGAGGACCTGCACGTATTTGAAAAAGCTCTACGTGCTATGGCTAAGAGTTCTTAACACAGGTTTTGATACTGCCTCTCTACAGTCCCAGGAGCACCCGGAGGCCAAGTGGACTCCCTGCCCTGCTTTGTGTCCTTCCAAGTGGACTCCGTGCTTTGTGTCCTTCCAAGTGGAGTCCCTGCTTTGTGTCCTTCCAAGTGGACTCCGTGCTTTGTGTCCTTCCAAGTGGAGTCCCTGCTTCGTGTCCTTCCAAGCGGGCTGTGTGCCTTTCGTACCCTTCCAAGCGGGCTGTGTGCCTTTCGTACCCTTCCAAGCGGGCTGTGTGCCTTTCGTACCCTTCCAAGCGGGCTCCCTGCCAAAAGACTTATTACCGGTATTTTATTTTGCCATATGTCCGGTTTGTTGCTTAGACTGTATTACCCTTATTTGCTGGTCCTGTTATATACATAAAATACACTGCATTACCTGGATTTCTGCTTGTGGTGTCTTTGTTTTGCATAATCATGCACCATGGGTTACAGACTGAACCCCAAGTATCCCCTGCGCATGGGCTCCTACCCGACCTGATCACCCGAGTCCTGACACATTGATTGATATGGAGTGACCTGGCTGATGTCGTTTACCTGCAACCTGCCAGGAAAAAGAACTAGGTTGTCAGCCTAGCATAACACTGGCAAAATCCTTACAATGGAACGTTTGATGGTGAATAATATCAGCATATTTAAGAGGTTATAAACCATTTAGTCGAAATTGGAAGCTTATGGATGAAATCTTGGAGTGTGATAATTAATTGATCATTATATGATAATTATCTTTTTATTATGATAATTAATTCATAATAACAGATTACCCAAGAAAAGATGTTCTGTTATTTTTGGGTCAGGAATGATTCATTATCACATTCTCAGAATTAACAGGTTGTTTCAGTACTTTTCTTTACACTTTGGTTTGCTATCGCAACAAAGAGCAAATTTTAGCATCCTAACCTTATACATTTTAATGCACAACTGAAAGAAACACAAGTTCATCTATATGTCATTTGCACATAGTATATTAAACTTGAAAATAATAAAATAAAGCAGACTATATAGAAAAATAAATCTATTAATTGAAAAATTGTATATAATTAATTGATTAGGTATCTATCTAGAATTAGGATAATTTTTTAATCAGATGTTAACTAAAACACAGAAGATAAAAACATAATTATATTCACTAGTAAAAAGACACACACATAAAATAAAATGGTAAATGTAAAATTATCTCTGACATCACGTATATTTGCTCACCAAAGGCAACATTTCCAATAATCCCCATTACAAATGTTACTAAAATTAGAGTGTCAGTCCAGAAGGTCTTAGCAAACTGCATTTTGACCTCTTTCACTAAGCAGTTTTTGTAACCATGTAATTCTGTATTAAAGTTGTTACCACACATATATTGTGGAAGAAACATCGGCTTCAAATAAATCATAAATATGTCATTTTTTATTATTATTATTATTTTTAATATTATCATCTTTTATTTATATAGCGCCAACAGTTTACACAGCGCTTAATACATTACATAAATTCAAGGGATATGACAAGACAAGAATTGACAGACTAAGACAAACCGATACATTTGGTGGAGAGAGCCCTGCTCGCAAGCTTACAATCTAGAGGGAAAATGGGGTGACAAACATAAGGCACAGAGAAATGGTGAGAGGTAGTGTGGTGGTTGTATCAATGACAAGGAAGTTCTAGCAACTAAGATGGTATGCTTCTCTGAAGAAGTGGGCTTTTAGATGTTTCTTGAATGTTGGGAGGGAGGAAGAATTCTGAAGGTTCCTTGGGAGTAGATTCCAGAGATATGGGGCAGCTCGAGTGAAATCTTGTAGACGGGAAAAGGAAGAGGTGATAAGTGAGGAGGAGAGCCTTAGCCCATGGGAAGAACGTAGGAGAGTATTTGCTAATGAGGTCAGAAATGTATGGAGGAGCAGTATTATGGATGGCCTTATATGTAAGTACCAGGATTTTAAATTTAATTCTAAGGGTAATTGGGAGCCAGTGGAGGGATTCACAGAGGGGGGAAGCAGAAGAGAAGCGACGTACAAGGAAGATAAGCCTAGCAGCGGCATTTAGGATAGACTGTAGAGGAGAGAGTCAAGACTGTGGAGTGCTAACCAGAAGAGTGTTGCAGTAGTCAAGATGGGAAATGATAAGTAAATGAGCCAGAGTTTTTGTGGATTCTTGGGTGAGGAATGGGTGGATACGAGATGTTTTTTAGGTGCAAGCGGCAGGATCTGGCGAGGGACTGAATGTGAGGGATTAAGAAAAGGTTAGAGTTGTTCTGTCTCCACATGAAGGCGAATGAAGGTGCAACTGGCAGTGGCTGTGTGACTTTCCTACCTTCGTGTCCAAGCAATGGAGCAGACAGGACCGGCAAAAGCTCAGGTTAGACGGATACACGTAGACACGGTGATTTGAATCAATGTGGGTTTATTTGACCCAAATTACAAACAATGGTATAATACTGAAATGACCTTGGTGTTGTCTGTTGATATCTTTCCTGAGGCTAACTGCTGGTCAAAAAACTGATGCCTTACAAGCCCGGGTGATGAATGTCCAGTCACACAGCAAGCAGATCCATCACACAAGGGTTGCAGGAAGTGACATGGACCCAGGCTCCTCAAAACATGCCCAGAAAAGGAAAGGTTTATTAACAAGAGCAGAGGCATGCAGCATACAAATTCTGGCCAGCAGATAACAGCAAAACAACCATACATAGAAACAACATGGTGATGGAAGAACTGATAATATGGTGGACAGTTAAATAATTATGAGAACAGTACAGAGGACAGCACAAGAGTCAAGGATGACACCAAGGCATCTGGCCTGGTTAGTAGGAGAGATAGTCGTGTTGTTAATGGTGATAGAGAATTCAGGTAGTGGAGTGGAGATGGAGGGAGGGAAGATAATGAGTTCAGTTTTAGAAAGATTAAGTTTCAGGTAGCGTTGTGACATACATGAAGAAATAGCAGACAAGCAGTTGGTAATACGGGACATGAGAGATGGAGAGAGATCAGGAGAAGACAGGTAGATTTGGGTATCATCTGCATACAGATGATACTGGAGGCATAATGAGTTGATTAGTTTGCCAAGAGATGAAGTATAAAGAGAGAACAGCAGAGGGCCAAGGACTGAACCGTGGGGGACGCCAACCAAAAGTGGAAGGGGTGATGATGTCTTGACGGAGAAGTTGACAGAGAAGGAACGGTTAGACAGATATGAGGAGATCCAGGAGAGAGCTGTATCTCGAATGCCTGTAGAAGCAAGAATAGTTCTGCTTACTTACACCAAGTATATCTCCCAATATCTTGTATTTGTTTTATTTTGAATGTAAATTAATAAATGGATCATTTTACAATGAAAATATTGTAATAGCCTAATTTTCCATATAAATTCAAAAAGAAAAATTAAAAAAAAGGCAGTGGCACTGACATAATAATGTATTAGTATTACTACTTTTAATCAATAATTGAGTGAAAATGTAAAAAAAAATATATAAACATATAGTCATAGGAATTAAGAGATATTTTGGGAATATTATTGGGGATAATTTCCAGTCATTATTAAGTGAAATGCACGACACATTTACTATTTCTTTTACTTACATATGTACAGTGTTGTATACATTATTTTCAGCACTTCATTATGTAACAAGTAGAATCCTTTTTCCTTCTCCAAGTAAAAAAGTTGAAGTCATTTTCTTTAATGCTATACCATGCTGTTCTGATCAGCAGATCTTCAAGAACACCATATTCTTGTTTGCTCTTTGGAAAGCCTATCTCTTTTCTTATAAAAGGAATAATGTTTACTATGAGCTGCAACAGTCAAGTGCATGCTGTATTAAGGAAATTAGTGCTACCGAGACCATTAGTGTTTAGGATTCAACAGTTTGTGTTCATGGACACGTGGGTGAGTGCCGGGAAAATAAAAGTGTCAGCTCCTATTTGCTGTATATTAGGAAAACAACTTAACTTAATATCTAGAATGCTGTTATCCAAGGGGGAAATGTCTCCAAAGGTATATATTAAAATCACTGAATACACTTAATGAATCCCTATTGTTCTCAAGCAGCAGAGGTAGTTACAGGGACACCAAAGGCTAAACATTTAGAGGCATGCTATGGATGTTTTCCATAGGAGTACATTATGGCACATTAGGGACTAATAAGTCCTTACAAGTATATTTTTTTAACTGGATGCAGTAAATAATTGCCTCTCTTCTTTCGGGATACGTACATAACCGGGAACTTCCCAGGGCATGCTACCCATAGCTCTCATTCTTCTTGGGGAGTGGCTTCACGTGGGTTAGTGCTAGCCCAGTGAAAGTGGGTAGGGAGTAGGGAGAGAAAAAAAAACAGCGGGGACTGGGTTTGGCCATGCACTACTCCCCTGCCCAGAAAGAGAAGAAACTAGCACAGGGAAGCAGAGCTTCATCCAAAGACTCTGGGTAAAACCCAGATAGTACTGATGTATGGATATGTAACTGCTCAGCAACAGCGAGAAACTTAACAAATAACATGATGTTAGGATGTGGGATATGGGCTGGATTTACATTAGTGTATATAGAACCAAAGCACAAAGAAGTTATTATTCCAATACTCGCCTGTTGTTTCTGTAAATCAAATAGTTATGTTATATGCTACTTGTTATGTTCTGTCTACCCATTGAACAGCACTATGGAATATGATGGCGCTATATAAAACAATACGTTTTATAAGGGTTTTCACACATGGCTTCTCAATTTTGGCTTTTTTTTCTTGAATTAATGATGACATGGTGTAATACATCATGTGTCTTTTGTATGATGTGTTTGATAGAAGATAAAAACTGATATATTTATCACTGTAGAATATATAAGGCTACATCAAGAAATCAGTTGATGTGAATAGCATTTTACCATTAAATTATAATGGTTATGTTTCATTTGCCTTTTCTACCCTCTCGTTTATTACAGTATTTTCCTTAGATTATGCCCTAAGGATGGCTATACCATGCATTATTATTATATGATTCTGGTAATTCTATTATTAATAGAGATATGCAACATGAAATCCCTTCCTCGATTTCTATATTCAATCTTATAAAGCTGTCATTTCCATGTAAACAAGGGGCCAATTGGAGATAGTACTGATATAGTGGGACCATAGTGCATTGCAGTTACTTGACTCTCTGTAATACTGGATATAAGTTATATCACACTAAAAGGAGACCAGCCTATTAAATATAGAGCAGAAAATGTTAGTTTTAACACCTCCTTGTGTTTAGCTGTGATATTTTTTTAGAATACTGCCATGAACTCATACCCACCAAACATTCTGAACACCTAGAGCTTTCTTCAGGAAAGGAAAAAGAAACTGGGGAGAGGAATGGGTCCAAAAAGGAGTTTTTTGCATGGACTCCAGGGCATGTATCTGTATGCAAATTGATACGTATGTGAAGTTTTTTGGAGTTGGGAAATGAAACTTCTATGACCGTGAACTCTCTTTGATTTTTCATGTTGCCCTGTGTATACCAGTGCACTTCAGATAACTGCACGTTGTAATGTACTATATAGCTTTAATACCGTTACTGTGGTTGAATAAACTTTGTATCTACAATGATTTTATATAAGAAATAAGAGATGGAGTCTCAGACCTCAGGTCAGAAACATAACCCATTTTATATAATTAACTTCTATGTAAAATGTTTACATCATTTTTTTTTAATTGGTGGGGCTTGGACTCCAATCCTCACCAATTGGCTGCTGGGAATTCACATATTTAGGTTGCACACAATCACAGTTTAGTGAATAGATGAGCACTTACCGTAACCTTTTTTCGCAGTATGTATCCAATGTTTTAATGCATACTTATTTAACACATTTGAAAAGTTCTGGCAAGAATGTAACATGATAATAATTACACAGCTGTATTTAATTGTTAGTTACCTTGCTATTTTTATGAAATCCTTCAAATTAGCAAAATAACACCTTGACTGTGAATTATTTGCAAATGTTCTGCCACTTGTCAACACACATCAAAAGATATTTTTTTATTGGTTACTTCCATGCTTGCAACACTTTCTCCAAAAACCTGCTTACATCTTGTCGGGTCAAAGAAACATGATTTTACAACAATGAAGTGAAAAGTATAACTTATAGAAATTATATTAATGTTGTATTGAGCAATTGGATATTTCTGTTTTACTGATTTTTCTTTTGTTAAATGGTGGAGTGAGTGATGACTAAATAATCCTTGGAGGCATATTTGCCCCTTTTTTGCCCCTTCTCCCCATCCTCTGCTCTGAATGGGGGGGTTAGATCATCTAAGGATTATTCAGTGTTACATAAGACAAAATATGCTTCATTTAGTGATGCTAAGCAACAGCTCATCTTTGGCACCCAAATAGGCCAGTCCCAACAAATTTACAAAATATGACACTTACTTAAAACTAGATGCAAAACAATTCAAGAATGCTCGCTGCACCTAATGTCTATTTAAATGGGCCCCAGGACAATAAATCCCACCACACAACTCACATTAGCAACTCGTAAGCAATTAATACGTTAATGACTCTGCAACTTGCTTGTTGTTTTTTACCTTGCAACAACTAGACTTTTCTGTAGTCATGTACGTGTGATTTAAGATTAATTACCTGCATGTGTAAATTCAAGGTGGCATTAGTATAAGAAGTTGCTTTTAAGTGAAAATTCCTGCTTGATTAAAATTAAATCAATGCAATGCATGTTCACTAATTCCAATTTTTTGGCCCTAAATTCCAATTAACTGTGTTATGTGAATTGTATTATGTGTGTCACTTACCTGCTTGTCCACTGCCCGAATGCCCATGCTCCATTGTCCCACACCATGCGGATGGTCCTCCTGTGGCAGCATCCTCTGATGAAAACACTCCTCAGCTGTCCCCACTCAACCGCTACCACACACACATATGATGGTTGCACATCCTATATTGAGCCTTATATAAAGCCTCAGAACACACAAAACCTGGCCCTCTGATGGTCATACCTGTGCCTGCCATAGTGCATTTGATCCTAGTGTGTCCTATAGTGTTGTTCCTGTATTTGACCCGACTTGATCCTTACTATTCTGAACTCCAGCTACCTGAGCTCGGCATTGATACGGCTTATTCTGAACTCCGGCTTCCTGACTACGTCTTGTCATGACTACTCTGCGTGTGTACCTTTGAGTCTGTCCCCCATTCTCAGAGGATCCTCAGAACGGCCGCTCAAACTCAAAAGGCTCAAGCCGAGTGGATACTGGTTGGAGGGGAAAAAAATCCATTGAGACCGACAGGGCCATTCACCTGCCTCTCTTGCCACGTGGAGGCTCTTTGGATATGGGAATTCATAAAATCCCAATGTCCGCTCTTCATCTTTCTCCAGCTTGGATGTAGCGTTTGATCCTGCTTTATCCTTTTATACCTAGTTTGATGACTGGTTACCTGGACTTTGATTTTGGTTGTGTGAAAATATTCCTTATCTAATAAGAAATGAACCCCTTATTTTTAATAACATGCTAAGCTTATTTTGAGTATTTGACCTACTTTCTTCCATCCGCATACATACCAACAGTCCTGTTCTTTTTCAATCATGTTCCATAAAATTTGGGTAAAGTAGGTATGCAAATGTAGGTAGAATAAATAAATATAACAAATTAAATAACTTTAATAATATAATAAGAAATGAACCCCTTACTTTTAATAACGCCTATTAAATTTAAAATTAGATAAATTAATAATAGATCTTTAACCAAACCGGTGCACTACTACTACTACCCTTAACCTTATATTAACCCTAAAACTCTAAGTCTAAGCTTATTTTGAGTTTTTGACCCACTGCCACATACCTGCCAACAGTCCCAAATTTTCTTGGACAGTACTGTTTTTTTTAGTGTTGTCCTGTCAAATTCGGGTTGTAGGTAAGTATGCCATTGTAGATAAGTTGCAAATGTTAGACAAGTGTTTAAAAATGGTCTCAAATTCCCTATTTATTGATTTAATCGTCAGAAAACGTAGAAAAAAAAAATATGAAGAATGTACACTAATATTTCCCCAAAACGAACATCGGACTGGACGAATACTCGTATATACGCAAAGACGAAGACGAAGACTTCACTGCACCCAAGGCTAATCATTATGATTATTATTATTATTATTTAGTATTAACCCCTTTTTCTTTTTTTATGTGGCAAGTCACCTTGCCTACAACTTGCAAAACTTACAGTTACGTGCAGTCTGCTTCTACTTGCAAGAATCATGTATATTAATAACAGAGTTACTTCAAAAAGTTAATTTGTGAGTGTTAACGTTTTGTTTGGTCTGGTCAGTCGCGTTAATCCTTAACTTGACTGACCATTCTTCACCAATAGATTGGTGCATTGACATTTATCAGAGTATCGAGTGACTGGAACAAATTTTCTTTGTAGGATAAAGAAATGATTAAAAGAAAAAATAATTAAAATAACTAGAAATAAATGATGTCAATCTACAGAGTAAACAACACCACTGTAGTTGTGATTAAATGTAAATGAATTAAAAAAAAAATACAGTACATTTAATTTTACACATTGATAACTTGTGAAATATGGAAAAATATCCTGTTGCCATCTGTTTAATTTCAGATTAAAAGATGAGTGAACAACTTGTTTGGTTTAAAAGTGAAATAGGGGGCATAATTAAAATAGATTTGCACATATTAAAAACCTGACTATTTAATTAATATCTTATCCAGTATGAAGCATTTGGTTTAAACAATTTAATTGCCCCATGTTGTTCTCAGGAGTGGATGTAGGAATTTCTAGGTAAAACTCCTGTATGTATTTTCTTACTAGATGAGATACTGGCAGCAGTGGACACCATTATGAAGATCATAGACAGATCTGTATACTTCATATACAAAATATCTACCGTATCTACCTGATTATGACTACTTTGAATATTAATTTAGGAAAAAAAGAAATAGCTTGAATATAAGACTACCCTATAAGAAAAAAGTTTAACTAGTAAATATTAATTAATTGAAGAAACAGTTTTTTTCTATTTAATAAAACTATGTTTGAGAAAAATGCATTTTTTGTTTTTATTTACTTTTATTTGCCAACCTGCCCCCAGTTATGCCTTATACCCCCTATATGTCACTCTGCTGCCAGATATGCCTTGTACCCCCTATATGCCACTCTGCCTCCTAGATAAGCCTCTTGATCCCTATTTGCGACTCTGCCCCCAGATATGCCTTATACCTCCTATATGCCACGCTGCCCCGATATGCCTTATACACCCCTAAATGCCACTCTGGCCCCCAGCTATGCCTTATATACACCTATATGCCACTCTGCCTCCCAGATATTCCTTTTAACCCCTATATGCCACTCTGCCTCCCTGATAATCCTTTTAACCCCCTATATGCCTCCAGAAAGCCCCTAGTCTTGTAGTCAGACCTCTATTTGAGGTCTGATTACAAGATGACCTCGGATATAAAACGATGGTTATTTTGCTCTGAAAAAAACCTTGTATTATATTCAAGCAAATACGGTATTTAGTTTGTACACACTAGAGACCACTAAAATACTATTCCATTCCCTTGTGATATCTGTTTGCATAATTGCAGCTCCCTATTAACTGTCCTTCCCCTTCCACCTTTCGCTGCTTAACTCTATTCTGAACACCTCTGACAGGCTAAGTTTCTTATCCCGTCACTCTCTATCTTCTGCCGCACTGTGCCAGGCCCTCCACTGGCTCCCCATGCCTTGAAAGTATATATATTTACGCTCTTTTTTATTCACTGTTTATTGAAAGATTTTCCAAACATACAATTAAATTGGAATCAGAGAACACCTCAAGCATCTCTTAGAAAGAAACAAGAAACCTCCAAAATGAAGAAAAGTGCCAGGATGAAAAGTGAGAAAAAAAGGGTAGAAAGAGAAAGGAAAGTAAGAACACATCCACACACTTATAGGCCAAAGCTGTAATGGTATGGTGAGGTAGGACCCCAGATGGCGGAGTGGGCCAGGCCAAACAGGAACCAGAAAGTCAGAGAACCAACCGGGTCAGACAGGTAATCAGGATAAGCCAAATCAGAATCCAGAGACAAGGTCAACAAGCCGAATCAATACCAGACGAGCAGGAATCAGGAGCCAAATCAGGAGACAGGAACGAGGTCAACAAGCCAAGTCAAACCGGAGCAGTCAGTAACAATCTAATGCGCAAGCAAATAGCAAAAATACACCAACCAAGGGTGACCCAGAAGAGGAAGTCCAGGTTTAAATAGGGACAGGTGAAGACGCCGACCGGGTAGCGTTGGTACTCACTGCCCGGGAAGCCGGCCAAGGAGGAAGCGTCGCGGGAACGGCCACGGCGCGGGACCGGAGAGGCAGGTAAGTCCTTACAAAAGCTAATTAATAGGGTCATTAAAACCATTTAAATGAAGAAACTTTAACCAGTAGAAAAAAGTGTCTAGGTATTTAGAGAAGATGTTGACAGTCTTTTCTATTGAGATGCAATCAACAATACCGCAACATTTATAATGTTGAGGGTAAGAGGCCTGTGGCTTCCTATACCACCTGGACAGGATTTTAAAATATGTCTTCTGAAACTTTGTGCTCACAGAGCATTTCTGGACTAAAGAGAATATCATGTAGAAAAACCGGGGCGCATAGATATGTGGGAAAAAAAATTAAACAAATATAGTGTAATAAGTCTCAACAAAAAATTAAAAATGTGATGTTAATTACACTCACAAGTGTACTTGAAAGTGATCGCTCGTCAAAAATCCAGACTCTTTTCTGTCTTGGAATTTCTGTGATGAAGATCAGAAAACGAAATAGTGCAATAAAAGTTGATATTTCTTTAATAAATAAAGGTAAAAAACTTACAAGCAGGATGTCCTTCACAATAGTAGAAATGATGATCAGCAAGTGCTTATATAAAGTCCAAAGACTTTATATAAGATACTGATTTTTTAATTACTCCTGAGGAAGCCGACATTGAAGTCGGCGAAACGCGTTGAGAAACTTTATAATTTCGATTATCGATCTTTGGACTTATGAGGAGTGTTAATCTTCGGGAGCAGCAAGATCTGTAGGGTATTGTATATATTTTTTATAATTTTTAAGATTCACCCATTTGTGGAGGTGTTCCTATTTCTTTCTAAAGAGAATATCATCCCCAATTTCTCACTATCGTATTCCTAACCCAAGTCATGCTGATATTGTATCTGACTTCATGAAGTTGATCTTAAGGTTAGAAAGGGCATCTTAGCTCTTTAAAGATGTTGAGGAGAAAAACCAATATTTTCTTAGAAAGGCATGACATACAGGGATATAAATAGAATAACATTAATATTTTAGAGCTTCTTGATCCAAGGAGAAATCTGATTGCCATCCAATCCGATTGTCAAGAAGGAATTTTTTCCCCTTATGGCAGAATTCAAAGTAGCTTAATTAGGGGTTTTTTTGCCTTCTTTTGGATCAAGAATAGGAAGGTTAGGTAGAAGGGTTGAACTTGATGGACTTTTTTCAACCTTATGAACTATGAAACTGTGAACTATGAAACTATGAAACTAGGTTTCTCTTCTCAGGGTGTGATTTTTGTTATTCACCTAAACTATGCTTTTTGATCTATAATGCTTTTTACACTACCTCTAGTCTGTGACTCTGATGCTTTTCTCTAGGTTCTATTCACTGAAGAATTTGCAGGAGAGTTGAGAATTTCAACTCCCTGATCTCACTGTGCATTATCATCAGCAAACCCCTGTGAGCTTTTTCTGTAAGAAAACTAACCTTGGAAAATACACAGGTAATAGGGACAGTTATTCAGCTATATAATATACAGGGCTGGTTCAGCCTTTCATACAAGAGAAACTTACTGAGATCTGCCCTCCATGATGTATGATGATGTCAGGAGTTGAAATATTAAAGTCTCCTATAAACCCCCTCCTTAGTTAATAGACACGCTCGCCTCATCTTTTGGTACGTTGGACTTGTAATGCCTGGAGCCTCAATAGCCACATGCATTTTGAAATGCTACCTACTGTAGAGTGTGCGTAACTATTGCAAGTAAATGCCTAATATTATAATGTGAGCATTAGGTGGTCCACTATTGACAATTCAGTAGACTATTTATCAGGCACAGCAGTAAGTAGCTTAGATGTTAGGTCACTCAAGTTCAATATTGGAACTGACTGTGGACGTGAGTAAATATTATGCTTATTAAGCTGCTCATATTACTGTTAAATTTCAGATCAGTTAATCTGCAACCAGGGAATTTTCAAAGAATACACGGCAAACTCAAACTTGTTTATAGCAGCTGTCAATGGATGATCCACTGAACTCAACATTTTCAAATACAGAGAAACTCCAGCAAACTGGGATTTACTAAGATTAAAGTCTATATCTTGCTTTGTTCCAGTTTTCCACTTATTTGATACCATACTTTTAAGTCATTAAAGCGAACACATTTCCTTTATGCTTAAAGCTGTTTTGAACTATATGCATGATGGAAAGAAACAAAGTAAATGAATTAAAGACTACTAAATATTAAATCAGGTGAAATACAATTATCACATATGGATATAGCAAGAAAATTGTCTTTTCAATGACAATTGAAAAGGAAATTGTTTCCATTTTAAGCTAAATTGACTAAAACTTCTGTGTGTTTTTATGTGTCTTTTTATGGCTTAACAATTAGAAGGAACTGGGAAAAGGTCTGTATATTGAGTCAGTGAGGAGCTCTCAGAAACTGATTTCCATTGCTTTCAAAAAGGTTGATATCATAGTGGACTTTCTAAACAAAGGAGCCTCTGTGAAAGAGCGCTCAGAGGTGACATTCACATTCTACGGCTGTCTCTACCATTGTATTTTAAAGGTCACAACACCATTTCACCAAACTTTAGGTCAGGCAAAAAAGTGATAACAAGGTATTATTTTACCATAGATATTCTTAAGAGGCTACAGGAATAAATTAATCTTTTGTTTTGCAAAGGCATTATATATATATGGTGCGTGTATATTTTCGTTTTTGTAATTATATGAAACTATTATATGAATTTGGCAAGCCTTTTTTGTAGTTCACATGAGCATGTTTTAGCTACTAAAAGATAGTGTAGACCAAATTATTCATGGTGCTGCATTGATGGGTTAGAGCATGAGTGTGGGATTAGTATGTGTGTGTATGTATAATACAGGGGGAGACAATCATTTGGATGTACATGCCCCCCAGGCCAAAAAGTAGTGCTGTCAATTGTAAAAAGTAAATAAGGATTTTCTAAAGACATATCACAGTTTACAATGTACTCATGGCATTTACAATTATTGATTCAACATGTCAGATTTGTCATTTTAAGCACAGCAATAAACATATCTCCAAATAAAACTGAAATCAATAGAAACTGTAGTGACGTAATTCTCCATCTAGAATTGACAAAATAGTTGATACGTCTAAGGGATCAATGCTGATGCGTTAGTAAAATAGCACTTATGGATCTTTAACTGAAATTTATAAGGAATTAAAATGTGAAAAGAAAAAACAACAGAAGCTGCACTAGCTACTTAAAACTTATCAGCAGAACGAATAGATAACATTTTATTGGGATATTTAGTGGGGACTTAATATTTATTTTCTGATGGCATGGAGTTTAGAAATACTAATGTTATGCTTTCTTTTGTCCCGGTGTGAATCTTTGGGTTACCATGTTGATAATAAGATTATCTGTCTAAGTAAAAATCTGTGCCAAAATAATACATAATACTTATAATACATGACAATATCTTATTAGCCCTTGCAACCACTGACTGACACAGAAAGCACTGTCATTTTGCCCTAACTTTAACTCAGGGCAATATGGCAGCTTTCGGTGATGTCCTCTATACACACAAGAAGAGGATGTCACCGCAAGAGCTGCCATTTTGGTGGAAGGTCCCGCTGGGTTATGTCAGCCGAGATGTGGACAAAGATAGAAGATAGAGATTTAAGACAGAAGAGAGAGGATAATAGAGAAGTGGTCGGCAAAAGCTGAAGTGGTGAGCAGAGAAGGTTTTAGAGAGTGTGAGAGAAAATGAACAAGAATGAGAGAGTGAGAGAGTGAGTGAAAGTGTGTGAAAGAGAATGTAGGCACTGGGCAAAAAATTGCCCAGAATTTACAGCTGAACCAAATGGGCAGGGAATGAAATTTGTTTACTGAAAATGGGCCAAAAACTATCCAAAAAAATTATCCAAATTGATTTTGGCTCATTTGCATGTCTAATATACAGTGACTTCAATAGTTATGATTCCTACTTTTTAGTCAAATTTTATTAAAAGTTACAATTTACTGATGGACTTTCTTTCCAAATGTTATTTGGTTGTTTTATCAATAAATGATGTTGGGTAATTCTATTCACATCTGCAAAGGACACAACTAAAATCTCTACATTTCTGTTTTGGGCACATTTATAAATTCATTTTTATGTCAAAAACCTTAAAACCAATTATTTCTCTTATAATATATCAGATATATAACTTCTTTTTCAAGTCACAAAACCAATTATTTTTCATATCTACCAAAGATTTCCCCTGGGGTTAAAGTAGCAACCTGTATGTCTACTCACCCCAGTGTTTAATGTATGAACATATCCAATAATATCAGACAAATGTTATTGCACACACAAATACTGTGCACCGTAGCAGGTAATAACGGTGTGAGATCTTTTGGGATATTTTTTTTTGTCATCTGAATATATGCAAGCATCATAAAACATTTTTTCAGTTTCCATATTCTTCATTTTAACTTTCTAAAAGCATTTAGCTGGTTTGTGCATTTAAAGAAAGATGTTTGGCTAAGTTCCACTTTACACATTTCAGCAATTAACCATATGGAGCATTAATTAAAGTAAAAGAGACTTGTAAATGAACATCGTGAAACATTCTTTAATGTTGTTCTCTGATTCTACCAATGCCATTTATCGGTGGTAAACATAGGAAAATGGAACACATCCACAGAAATGAATAGCGGTTTCATTTAGAACTGCGATTAAATGATGCTGTACCAATGTCTACAGATTTCTCTTTGCTATATATCATTTATTCATCATTATCATTAAACGATTGTCTCTTAATTGTATACAATTATAAACAGAATGAAGAATCCATCCTTCACACGTCTAAGAATATTTTGCAGTTGTGCCATGCACTCCAGTAGTAAAGGTGAATTTGTACCACCACATTTATCCAGAACATACGACAAATGAGCAAACATTTTGGGGTGTTGTTCCTTTATTGCACATGCCTAGTCAAAATAACATCCTTTATAAAGTGTAACCCTCCACCCCACCCAGGAATGAAACTCCATGGCCACCACCAAGTAGGGCATAAACCAGAAGTAACATCCACAATATGTAGCAGTCAATCAGTGCCCTGCAGCCATGCATACCAGGGAATGACTGGCATGGGGAACAGTGGCTCAATTGCACGCTGTGTTGCTCTGATTTAAAGATGTTGAACCAACACCTACAACCTTCATGTCATTTGCTTATAATTTCACATATTGTAACCAAGGTTATATATAACATCCCTACATTAGTCTTTCTGTGCTCAGTTGCAATCACTCAGTTGTGTCATACCACTTGGCTTTACATTTAGCCTACTTTTATCCAAAATAAGTTCAACCTTTTTTCATATATACTTGGAACAAAATATTATGGTAGAACAATCCAATTATTACAAAGAACTATACATGTACATATCTATATATGTCTATACAGTAGAATATATACGTTTATGTATTTAATATAATAGGTGCGCAATGGAGATGTTTTCAATCTTCCAATGTATAAAACTATGTAGCTAATTGATCTATATTTGAAAATTCCTAATTCAAACTAAAACAAAAACATGCTAATTGCAATGTAACTGAAATGTTGTTGGCAAACAATGTGTGAATGATTTGCAAATGTAAAAATCTAATCCAGAAAGTTTGTGCAAACTGATGAGTCGCAGCTGAATGCCCTTGCAAGGAACATCCAATACAGCAGACTCATATTGAAAATAAATTGTTCTGCAAAATGTGAGTAGTAAAAAGCAAGCGGAACAAATAAAATGCTGGCTGAAAGTAAAGGGATTTCCCTTGCTGAAGTGAAAACTAAATCCATGAATAGGACTACAAGTATTGATTTGGGAATATTTGTCAAAAACTGCTGGAAGTATTAAGTACGGACATATAAACATTGAACTTTTCAATCATTTTTCCAGCACTTTTGTCAGAAATAGTGGTGTGTTGACATCACAAAGCAAGTTTTACATAAGGACCCTTACAAAAAATTAGACCTGGACAGTCTCTGAGGTTAGAAGGGAAGCTCTGGGCATCACGGAATGAGAGAGTGAAGTTTATCACTGCTCACGCCTTGGTCTTGGTTTCAGTATTTTGGTGGTTATCCCTGCCCATGTGTGTAACTTGCCCTACCTCCTCAATTCAGCAAAAGCCCCGTGTCCCATTATTAGAAAAGAGGAAAATCAAAGGAAATAAAAACAAAAAATTGTCAATCATAGCTTTTATTAAATATGAAAAAATAGTTTACATGAATTAATAAAGAAATAAAAGTTTCTTACGAGAATATCGTGAAGAATAATGTGATCACTATTTTGTTCCACTGAATAAAATGGAACTTTTTCATCTAAATATTTTTGCAGTAGCAAATGTTTTGAGTCCAAAATAAAAAAAGCAGTGTACATGTATGTGTGTGTAAGGGCAGTGTATGTGTATGTGTGTGTGTAAGGGCAGTGTACGTGTATGTGTGTGTAAGGGCAGTGTCCGTGTATACGTGTGTAAGGGCAGTGTCCGTGTATACGTGTGTAAGGGCAGTGTCTGTGTATATGTGTGTAAGGGCAGTGTACGGGTATATGTGGGAGGGAGGCTAACATTAGCCTTTTTTAATAAAAAAAAATCTCTGCTGCTGTGGACTACTCTTCCAATGATGCTCAGCCAGCATTATGGTGGACACATGGCTGGCTGAGAATCCAAGGAATTTTAGTTCACAGCTAGCATCTGCAGCTTTACTGTTGCTGCACTTCCCATGACCCTCAGCCAGCATCATGGAAGTAGTATGTCTGGCTGAGCCTTATGGGAATTCCATTAAATGTGTTGGTTAGTTTTAATATGCATGACTGTGCTGACAAAAATGAAGCATGAAGTGGCGATGCAATTGCTTGTATTGGTGAGTTCCGTGAGATAAAAAAAAAAAAAGTGTCCCTCTTTTACATTTTGAAATGTTGGGAGGTATGCTAATGGTATCTTATCTGCCGTCACTTTCTATGTTTCTATATAATTATATACACACATATATATATATATATACACACATAATGGTCCAAATTGTAAGGAATCTCTGGGTTTGATGGAAAAACTTCAGTGTGGTGTATTCACACAAATCAACATTTCAGTCTCTCGCAGGAGACTTTTATCAAGATAATAAAATCCAGTGCTGACTATTTTATTTAGACTGTTTTATACTAGCTGATAGCACATTGGTCTGTGGAGTGCAGAGGACAATGCATCATTCCTCTCTTATGTTGGAATACACAACTGCTAGCTCTGTCAATTAACCTCAAGATCCTGTAAGGGTGTTAACAGTTACTGATACTTAGGATTTCAACTACAATATTACAGAGATTTAGCGTAGCTTAGTTTCCCCAACAGTGGGGGCAATGCTAGAAATCTGGCACTGAATATTTGAAATAAGATTGCTGGTGTTTTATAATTTGGTCTCATCTGGTGATGCATGTATTTGAAAGATGTTGTGATTAGAAGGTGAGAACATGCCTTTAGGTATTTTGTCAAAGCAATCAATATTTCAGCTTAAGTAGAGTGCACAGATATTGCAAACACAAACATGTTGTTTTATTTTGCTCTAATTACAATATCCACAGATAAATGTATTTCAGACATGGATTCTGATGTTTTCAAATGAAGGACTGGCTGTCCTACATTCTGCATTTAAAATGTTCCTGGTTGCATCGTATGAATGAAATATGAATTACAAAATATGGTTTGAAGTAGACTTGTGCATTCGTATTCGGGAGAACATGAAAACGAACGAAAAATGTTTTTTGTTGTTCAAATTGTATACAGAATAAACTAATATGGCAGCGGGTAAACGTACGCGAAGAAGCACAACGTCACGGGCCTCCACTGGCATCAACCAATGATGGGCAGCTGCATAAGTAGTCCCTATTTTCACTGCTATATTTATGTATTAACTTTATTAAACATATTGATTATCCTTAAAAATAGCCTTAATAGAAAATGTAAGAATGCAAGATATAATATGTAAATATATTTAATTATAAAATGTTTTTATGTAATTATTTTGTGTTTTTCATTTTAAAAAAATATCTAACAATTTGTAACAAATTTTTAAGCCAATCCATTGATCTAAAATGTTCATATATCCATCCACATTAACATATGCCGTGTCTTACTGATACTTTTTCATTGGATCACCAGAAAAAAGATGTGCACTTGAGTGCTACAAATTTAAAAATGTATGTAATTTTTTTTTATGAGATAAATAAGGTTTATGAAATCAACACAGCAATTCCCTTTACTCTCTTACAGTACCAAGGTTAGCTGCCAAAGGCTCCCTAAAGAATTCTCCCAGGGTTGTCCCTTCATATTGCAAAGGGAGGGGACATGCTGGGTCAATGTTAGAGGGGATGTGAGAGACAGATGGACACTATATTGGTATACAGGGAGCATTACAGGTATCAACAAATTAGCCATTAACTTCAACATGATACCAAGTTATTGTAACTAAGAGCTAGGGTTGCTACTATAAAAAATTGGATATATGTAAAAGGAGTGGTAACAATAAGAGCAGGTTGGGAGAGAGATTTAGGTAGAATATTTACAGAGGTATAATGTGTGCAGGCCTTTCTCTGTGCATGGAAGAGATTTTAATTAAGCTACCCCTAGTAATTAAATAAGGGAAATTTCAGCATATAACAACATCAAACTGTTGCGGAGGGTACATTGCTACATATTTGGTGGGAATGTTACAAAGAAAGGGATTGGCCAGGTGGTCTGTCATGGACTGTGTTTAATTGGGATGTTTTTTTTATTTTCTTAGTGCCCCTCTGTAACCTGAGTGTAAATGTATTACAACTGCTTTAGTGGGACCTTCAATATTTTTTGCTCCACACTTATCATATAACTTCAAACGGGTCTGTGCTTTCACTACACAGCAAAGAAAATAGATTCATTTCAGCTGTAAAGTGTACAGCTGATTACAAATCTGATTGCTGTGCACATGCTGCATGCCAGAGCTTACTTTTATTCTTTTCCAGCACTTGGAAAATGCAAATATTTTATCTAGACATTGAAGGATTAGAGAAAGAACAAGTATGTCATTGTAAAGTGAGACTTGAATCAATGTCAATCTCGAGAGACAGGTCTACTTTTGTTTATTTTTTTAAAACTATTCTTCTGTTAAGGATATTTATGTAATGACATTTTAGCTAAAAAAATCTAACTATTTCAGATGAAGACATACATATTTTTGTGTAACATTGGAAGAAGAAAAATCCCTATATATATATATATATATATATAATATATAATACATATATATATATATATATATATATATATATATATATATATATATATATATATATATATATATATATATATATATATGCCTTAGATGCTCTGGATATAATAATTAAAATCATATGACCAACAGCCGTGAGGGCTTTTAAGTACTGCAATCTCTCACTTAAGTCTATAGACAAAACTGTTACATTATCCAAACACTAATGTTGGATTCAAACAAAAATGTAGTTTCTTAAATTAGAGCAGAAGAAGCCTCTCAGACCAAATAAACCATCTTCTGGAGTAATTGGGTCTGGCAAATATCTGATGACCCATGGGTTTTAGGGGGTGTAGTTAAAGGTAGTGGCAGGGCTTCACCATGACATGTTACCTTTTCATGGATGTTGATAATAGACTTGGGCGTACCGCAGCAGCTTTGGCGCCAGGTGTTTAAATGTCCGTATGAGCAACTCTATTGGTCGCCAGCAGGGGGGGGTTGTCTGTCATTTTAACTGTTGCAGCGTGGAGGCCAGCGGTGTCCCTGCTGTGTCAGTTAAATGTCTGTACCAGCGACTTTGTTGGTCGCGGGCACGGATTTTATGGCACGGGAGATTATTAGACAAAGACAATCGTGAAGATTCTTCGTGATGTGTGTCTTCTTCTTCGTCTACGTTTTACCACCGCTCTCTTTTCTTCTTAGTGTCTTCAGAACGAACACAAAAACGCACTCTTCGTGTTCGTTTTCATGTTCGCCCGAAGACGAATGCACACGTCTAGTTTATAACGTGTTTCTAAGAAGGATACTGCACTTTACTACACAATTTAATACAAAAACACATTTTCAGTTATTCATCTGCATATAATTGTGAGTCTTAAGGATGTAGAACAGTATAATGACTCATAGTCACCAAAAAAGAGGAATGTTAGGGGAAGAAAGAGAAACAAAGGTCCAATGACCTTTTGAGTTCTCAAAGAGAGACTGTCCTTCCTAAAGCGCAACGCTTGGGAGGTTTTCAAACACATTTGGAAGGAAAGGGGATGTGGCTTTGTGGCAGCCACCAAAACGTCACCTTTCCATACTTTTCACTTATTCCTGTCCATTTTGAGTACCAGTGGTTTCATGTGGCCGAGGGGCACGCAAAGGGTATTTTACCTGGGATTTAAAAAACTTCCTAATTGCTCTTAATTATTTTATCATGAATTTTACTACGTGGTCACTATGCTGCAGTCATCTTCAAGAATTTCATAGATTTCTATCAGATATTCACACAAACTTTTTTATGTTAGCTGTGTTTTACTATGGATAGATTTGAAAAGCTTACCTCAAGATCTGACAAATCCTAAAGCTTTTCTAGTCTCTCTCTTAGGGATTTTTATGGTTTTTATAAATTGTATACAATTGCAGATATTCCTAACAAAGCTTTATCTCTTGATCAACTTACTTAGTTTGCTACGCTTGTTAGAAACGTGCTACAGAAAAGTACCTGTCAAATGCTTAGCAGGGGCAGCTTTCCTAGCAGCAAATTTGTTTGAGAAAGAAAGTCACTTACCAGTAGTGATTGTGAAACATTACACAGAAAGTTTATTGGCATACTAATACTTTAAAGTGAAGCTGATAAAATAATAATAATAATAATATTAAGAATAAAAATAATGAGTTCTATTTAACAATCTTACATTTTGCAAGTTTCAGACAAGGACACGCAAGTTTAGTGACAAGTTGCCTGAATCTTCAAAAAAAAAAAATTCAAGACCCTTGTATTATATATATATATATATATATATATATATATATATAATACAAGGGTCTTGAATTTTTTTTTGTATATATATATATATATATATATTATTTTTTTTTCTTATTTATTTTTTTCTTATTTATTTTTTTATGTTGTAATAAAAAAAGTATATGTAAAGATAGGGGCTAAAACCAACAAGTAATACATATGAAAATCCCTCAAAAAGTAGCCCCAAATCCTTGGGGCAATTGTCTCCCTGCTCTCCATGCTAGCCTCCCTTCCTTAAAATAAATTGTTTTGGTGATTTAATATGATTTTGACTGATTATTGACTAAGATTTATTTCCAGAACTACAAAGCACCTTGGAAAATACACAGCTTGTGATCACCTCAACAGCACAGATATTGATAAATGAAGCAAAAAATGTATTCTCTCTCTGTCCTCTGTGTCTGTTAATAAATTATGGTTCATTATATATATTGGTATTCATCTAGCAGTACCTTATTCTAAGGAAATGGACACAGTAACATGATTTCTGTTACCTGAAATTACCCTGTCACCAGGTTTATAAATCCACAGCTGCCTTACTAACTCTTCAGTTTTTAATGCCTTATACTCTATTATGTTCTTGGAACTTTTTACATTTTTAGTTTAATAAAAAAAAAAAATGGAACGACCGCTTGTAATCATGGCAGGAGTCCTGCTGCTTTTCAGTATTTTATTTATCTGGCATTAATGTTTATTTGAATGTATTATTTTAAATATTGTACAAACACTTTTTGAAGATGGATTAATTATAGAATTGATCAACCTTATTTCTTTTAACCACTAATGACTACATACTAATGTCAATCGGTTATAAAAGGAGAAAACTAGACCTTATTTTTTCATGCTGTTTCTTTGAAAAGGTTTAGCAATTGGGGTTTTTGTGTCCTTCCATTTTTGTGAGTTGGGATTTTTGTTTCTACAGTTTTTTTTAGATTTAAAAATAGAATTCAAAGCATGTTCTATAACTTTTTCTTATGATAATTTTGTTATAAAACTACTAAATCATAGATTCCATGTTTTACTGGTGGCATTTATATATCCTGGGACCAGTACATACTTGCTAGCAGAGTATGTTATATGGCAGGCATCTATATTAAAACATATACTGTATTTAACTGAAATTAGTATTTTTACATATTCAGTCCAAATTTCACCAACACTGTCCATTAGCACTTTATACCTGCTCATTTTTCAGGAGTTTATTCAACAAAGGAGTTTGCAGGTTGCGTTTCAGCTCTTTCGCTTCACTATATCTTATAAAAAGCCAACCCCAATAAGCTTCTGATGCAGGAAGAGCTTGGCTGGCCATTTATAAAATATAGTTAAATGTGTGAGAGTTCTTTAAAGTCTCTTCACCCTATGTCTTTTGCATTAAACAGGGAAAGCGCTGCCCTTTACACTGAACAAATGTGCTAATATAAGGCCCTCTACAATGAATAGTGAAGTTAGAAAGTTAAAACCACCTTACGAAAAATTACTGCAGTTTCAGTATTACTGCACATTTACTGCAGTTTTACTGCATTTGTACTTCACTGTACTGCAGTTTTTTTTGTACGGAAGTACAAATGCAATAAAGCTGCAGTACATTGAAGTACAACTGTAGGTTTGCAATATAAAAAAAGTGCAGTAAATGTGCAGTAATGCTGCAGCAAAAGTGCAGTAAATGTGCAGTAATACTGCAGTAAAAGTGCAGTAAATGTGCAGTAAAAGTGCAGTATTGCAGTTTTTTCATGTCCAAAAAACTGCAGTATTACTTCAGAAAAACTGCAGTAATTTTTTCGTAAAGGCACAACTCTCCTGAAAACTCTCCCTTTCGTGAATAAACTCCAACTTTGTGCCTAGACACTCCTGTAATGTAAATCTCTCCCTAGTTCCTTGTTATTGATAAATGTATTATTTTGTTGCCATGTCTCTGAACGTTACAGGGCTAATTCCTAAGAGCAGTACCTCTCCTGTGTTCCTTTGGGAAGGAAACAAAGTCTAGTCCTACTCTACCTTAGAGGTAGGGGAAGTGTGCGGAGCTAGCCCCGATATCTTGAAAGTGACAGGTGGTAGGTAAAATCTTGGCGGGCGCTGGGCAGTAAGCAGAGCCAAATGCTACTTTCCCTACCTGGTGCTTAAGCACTGAAGCAATGAGCCAATATTCAGTTCAGATGGAGTGTGATTTTTGCATAGAGGGTTTTCGAGTTGCCATAAAGTCTACCTTCTTAACTCTGTAGCTAAAACACACAATCAATATAACAGCGGCCACTTATTGGCCTGAATAATTATGTCTACCTGAAATTACTTCTCTATGTTTTGGGTATGTCTGTAGATCATTTTTTTGGTTTATTATTGAATATGTTTTGATGCAGTACATGGCCTAAGCTATTTCTGCTTTTTAAAGGGAATTTTCCATTTTTCTTAGTGATGATTGCCTATATGTGGTGAATTCAACAGCTGGTTTGAAAATCTTCTTTTCCAATTTTCAAACAATATTACACCTATAGGCATGTGGTCCTGCTAGAATCAGAGCAGCACTGATTGCATTTCCATAAAGATGAACGCTGTAGGACCACTATAAAAAATAAATATACTTCTAGAAACAAGGAACCAGTTTCACAGAAAACTGAATGTAAATATAACATGTATACAGTATTTCACTCATTTGATGGGTATGCATTGATATCTTAGCCTGATATTCTAAAATACAAATATATAATTGGACTGTAACAGTATTTTAATTAAGTTTTTATTGGGAAAGTTATATATTTTTTTCTGTTTTCTCAACCATAGTTTGTAAGTACATATTAATAATATCTAACCTGATTGGCGATAAATGCTCCACTGCCACTCTCTAATTAAGAATGTCTATAGATAAAGTTGGTAAAATGTTTGCTAAAAAATGATTCATTTTCTTTCATACCCGCTATAATGCTTGCATTCATATAACTCTAAGTCATGATCAGCGTGACAGAATTTTGGGCCAAATTAACAATGACCCAGGAAACATGTCTTTAATAACCAACAGATAATTTTGTTTACATAAAAACAATCTGAAAATACTTAAAAGAACCAATTTCATTGCCTATCAAATGTAAAATAATTACATGTAGTATATGGAAGATATAAGAACAGTTAACAATGGCATCAGTTACATCATAAACTTTTAAAACTCTGAGTCTGTTTTTTTTCTTTTGAAGGATCAAGATCCAAATTCAATCCATAGATTCACTCAGCTTTTTTTCTAGCGTGAAAAAGGAAAGAATAACCCACTATTCACATACTAAATGGTGATGTACCTGAAAGAAACAACAGCATACATTCATAACAAATGAGGTATGATATATAACTGCTAGTATTCACAATTCTACCACTGACACCTCAGGGGCCGTCCCAACTATTGAAAGAATATGACGAAAATGTTTTTCCTTCTAACCCTAACTTTGCCAATGCAGCCTTAAAAACCCAATTAAAATCAGAAGATTGTTAGAGGTAACATATCTGCATGGATCAGCAGGGGCCCTGACAGCTTTGGCGTTATGTTGAAAAATTAATTAAGAAGAGTAACAGAGCACCAACTGACCCATAATTCAATGGACTCCACTAGACTCCACTCTGAAGGTGTGTAGCGGTGTCTGGCACCAAGAAGTTAGCAGCATGTCCTTTAAGTCATCCTGGTGCCATGTGTTCTCCAGGTAAGCGACACACATGAATCCAGCCATCCACTTGGGGTAAAAGAAAATGTGATTCATCAGACCAGACCACCTTCTTCCATTGCTTCGTGGTCCAGTTCTTATGCTCACATGCCCATTGTAGGAGATTTCGGCAGTGGTCCTGAGCCAGCATGGGCACCCTGATGCAGCCCCATTTACAACAAACTGCTATGCACTGTGTGTTTTGACACCTTTCTATTAAACAAGCATTCACGTTTTCAGCAATTTAAGCTACAGTAGCTCGTCGGTTCGACAAGAGTATCAGTGTTATTCACTTCACCTGTCAGTGGTCATAACGTTATGGTTGATTGGTGTATGATAGTATAGAAAAGTATAAACAATTTCCACAACTCCTTAATTTTGCTGATAACGGATTGGGAGCAGATTCTTCTCCCAGAGCAGCACACATTACGGCCAGGGCATGGATGTTAAGGGCATACTAGCAGCCCTGAGAGCTGAAGCAGGACGGTAGCAGACACCTGCGGGCATCAGCCCCGATTACCGCTCCCGAGGACAGCGGCCGCGGCACCACGTGGCGCCGGGTGCATCCCCTGGCCCCCTTGAGCCCTTCTGAGAAGACCCGGTCAGGGTGCAGGAGCAGGAGCCCAAGCACAGACTCATGGGTTTAGTGGTCTGCTGCTGTGAGGCATGCATAATGCTCTCCTCCACATCTTACCTCTGTGCTGCTGACTACAAGATCCACGGCAGCCTGCACATCTGAAAATCCACCACAGTGCACTCTTTGCTAGTCAAGGGGACAGAGCAGACGTCAAGCCATCTGATTTGTCTTCTTAGGAACACACATTTGGAGAGTGTGGCTGATCGGCCACTCTTTTGTCTATGGAGCCTGTCGTCGAACCGTGTTACACCCTGGAGGGGAACAGCTGGGGTTTTTGCCTGGTGTTGCTGAGGTCCGGTGGTTCGGGACAAGGGGTATGTGCTGGATACATCTTTTATCAGAGTTGGTTCAATTGTCTTGTTTGTTAGGGGCACCAGATATTTTGTTGATACCTCTAGAAGAGAATGACCTGGGGACGATACCTGTATGGGGCCTGGGGGATTTAATTAAGAAGGATTTAGCACTGGTACTGTTTCCCAATACTTGTCTGGTCTAGTCAGAGGTGGTGTCTCGTAATTATTGGAGATGTGTACACCATCACTGAGCCCTGGAGTGTTCAAGGGTTAAATTAAATAGCCGGGTTTCCAAATTTGTTTTAGGAATTGTTCGGCATAAGATTTTCGAGAGGAATGCAGCGGTTTACTTTCGAAGCAACGGGGTCCATCTTACAGACGTGGGCCTTGATTTATTTAATCTTGCATAACAGGATGTGCTGGAGCAGGCCATGGCATTTGTGGTGGGGCGTGCCCACTGATTTTAGAAGTAAAAAAGCGGGGCTAGCAACAGTGTTGTCCTTGCGAGTAGAGGCTGGAACAGGTGTATAACCTCTGGTAATGGGTTTGCTATGGTCGTGCCCACCAAGCTAAAGGCCGGCTCGTGGCTGGTACTATTTGGTTGTAAGGCCAGGAGTTTAGGCCTATGGTTGTTGGGTGACAAAAGGGGGAGGGTTGGCATGGAAGAGTTTAGGTCAGGGTATAAATCCAGCTTGGCAAGGACGAGTTTGTTGTGGTTATATTTTTGTTAAATTATTGATAAATTATTTACTATAATTTGAAAAATAAATGCTGTGGCCTGTGTTTATCCAAAAACAAAGTGTGGTGTCTGTTAATTCAAGAGGAGGTGTTGTCGGGGCTGGTGGTAGGGAATACACGGTACCCACTACCTTCACACAAGGAAATAATTACCAAAGGATTACATTTTTTAACCTTTCCAGTTATCAGGCCAGTACTGAGCTAACCATTTGCAATATATATTCCACATAAGCCTACTGCATCTGTGAACAGCTCTAAGTCTCCATTGAAATGAAAATCTCTCTAAAACAAGGATCTACCGTTATATTGTTTAATGACCAAAATTTCAGATCCTCTCCTATGCCATTTGTTACTCTGAAATGGAGGTGAGGATTATGAATCCCTGAAATACCCTAGCCGTATTTCTCAAAGAAATGTGTCCCATTGGCATAATGCGGGAAGCAAATGTAAGCAAACCCAACAGCTTCTAAAAAACTTTCACCATTACCTTACATGAATGATATACAAAATTCACAAAAAATGCAATCGTATGTATTTTTTCTTCAGACAAATGGCACTCCATAGACATTGAGTCAATAGTTATAACTAAGAACTGCAAACAAGTGTAAGGTTTAACAGTGTTATCTAAAGCTAAGGGAACACCAAAAAGATCTAAAATCTACAAACATGAAAACAGTAATTTGTAACATTCATTAGTACCTGTAAAAAAGAAAATTGTCTAAATAATGAACATGGAATCTAAATAAGAAGCCTTCTTACTTAACCCCTGTTGTTTCAATTGTGTACCCTTCATGACATTGTTGCAATGTTTCTGTTTAGCTATAATTTTCTTTTTTCTCTGTACTCGGTACAAAATGGCAATGCTTAAAAATAAGCCTCATTGAGGTCTGTGCTTTCTGAAACCTGCTCTCTCCCTGTGAATTGAGTTGTAGCTAGTTTGTTTAACATTTCTGCACTGCTCGTGTGTAGCTGTAACTTTCTTCTTTCCCGTTTACTGAACCCACACAAGTTATATATTGTTTTTTTCAGGACAAGAAGGGCTTTCTTTAGATGACATTGCTTTGATTGTATCATATTATTTACTATTAAAAAAGTATAAAATATGGTGAAAAATGTAGAAAAAAAATGACTTTTTCTAACTTTACTTGAAAAATCTTTTACTCATCTATAAAAGGTAATGAAAAAACATGCTAACTAGATTCTACTATTCATCCTGAGTTTAGAAATACCCAATGTTTTTTTTGCTTTTTTCTGTACGATATAGGGCAATAAGTACAATGGGTTTGCCTGGCTGTTTGGGGGCAAAAAGGCCACATTTGGGGCATGCACATTTTTCAATGTTGAATTTTGGCATTTGGTGATCCACTGCCCATGCCCTATTTGGTACATCTCTGAGCCTGGCCATTTCAGTGTGCCCTATAAAACCATATATTTTTGAAAACTAGACACCCCATGGTATTTCTGGTATTTTAACTCTTTGCATGCACAAATGTTACCACTAGCATTTTTTCAGTAGTATTTTGTTTGTGTATTTTTCCCCACACACCTACTTTAGGTATGAATTTACAGCTCCTGGTATATGACGCTGTCACACGACACCCCAATATGTGTTCATCAACATCTCCTGAGTACAGTGATACATGGTTTTGGGAACTAAAAGGCCACATTTGGGACGTGTGCATTTTTCTAATTGGAAATTAGTGTGGTCATCCTCCCCCCTGTGTTAATTGGGACATTGTTGAACCTGGCCAATTTACCCCATCAAATCATACATTTTTTAAAAGTAGACGCCCCATGGGCATTTAACATGCCCAGTATTTTAACTCTTTCCATGCGAGAACTGTTTTAAGCTAAAGCGCTAATTTTAGGACTTGCTCACAAAAATATTTTTTTATATATAGATTTTTTTTCCCTATTTTTTTGGAACGTGAAGGTCTTACAAACAAAAAGCAAGAGGAAGAGACTGATAGCTACAATGTAAAAGCAACTGCAAAACAGGATTATATTTTAATCATAGCGACACATTCTGGTCTAGGCCGACTCTTGGGCAATCAGGCCCCCCACCAGTGTGCAGCTGCTTAATGGGCCGGTTACAGGGGAGAACTAATAATAATAAATATTTTCCATTTTATCATTCTTGTCATTTTAAACGTTAACCACAAATCAATTGTGTATTTAAAAGTTTTAGGCTTGGGCATGGTCACCATTTTAATCAAAAATGCTATAAGAAAATTGATGTGCTTGGGCAACATTTTAATGACCTTATATCAGATGTGTTAATTAGATTTTTTTCTACAGATATAATTTCTCACTGGCTCTAGCAAGTTTAATTTAGATTGCAGTTCTTTAGACTGTAATCATACAATTGAGCATACAGCCAAAAGTATATTTGTATTTTGATGCGCCTTTATATTTCTCTGTTACATGCACTATGACATTGTTTTACTAGTTGTTATGCTAGCAATATTGCCTCAGCTGGCATTATCAAATAATTAAGGTCAACTGAAAAGAAACTACAAATAATTCTAGAAATAAATTAAATATCTCCTCAGGCACAGCATTCTTTCGGCTCTTTCAATAAACTTGTGCAGCATTACCAACTCTATCTCATTCAAAATACAAGAACTGAATGGGTCAGTGGATGGATATTTTCCGTTGACAAGCATTTGTTTTGGTCGTCCTGCATTATTCTGACCCACCACCTCAAAAAAGTAGATCTGTCTAATAAAATATTTTGTCTCATACTTATTATGTTCCCTGCTCGTTTTCTACAGAACCTACAGAACTTTCTATTATATTACATATTACATGACAACCTGGACAACCATGCTTGCTGGTGTTAACTTCAAAATATATTAAGTATTCTGTTTAGTGTTTCCCAAAAGTTCCAATAGACTGATTTCCTTATGATTCTAGCTCTGGAAAGCAGTCTATTGGAACTTTTGGGAAACACTAAACAGAATACTTAATGTATTTTGAAGTTAACACCAGCAAGCATGGTTGTCCAGGTTGTCATGTAATTTGTACTATAATAGAAAGTTAAGAGTAACAGGCTGACAAGATGGGCAGAATGGTTCTTATCTGTAGTCAAATTCTATGATATAGAGCGAATGCTAATTAGTAATGCTTTTGCATTAGGAGTTCCATATACAAGCATTCATATTCTCTATTTTACTCAACAACAGACAGCCAACGACCATCAACAGAAACTCAAATGCTGGAATAACGTTTTTTTTGCCAGAGCTTTCCCAGAAAGGGCAGAAAGTGCATTAATTTTTGGTGGTAGCTGTAATTTTTTTGTCTAGCTCTAGTCAACAATCCTGTATTTCCTGAGAGGACTTATGTCTAAACAGTCTTTTTATGGAAGGCCTGCAACTCTGGGGTGGCATTTCATGTGCGGACCCTCGCTCTCATCATGGTCAGTTCGGTGTCCCAGGGAACTGGATTTGAAGGTTAAAAAATCAGGATACTGGAATATTATATAAAAGTGGTATAATAGGTATATTTTATTAGGAAAATATTTTAATATCTACCCATGCCTTTTGAATTTCAGTAAGTTATTATGGGATCTTTTTCAGTAAAACAACTGCTATCAAAAACCACAGTCAAAACTGCTCTTTAGGAGTACGGTTTCAATCCTAGCCAGTACTGTGTCATTGCAAGGATCCATTAAGAAGGGTATTTTTTGTCCTCTAAGTCATTTTTAAAATCAATTTAATATACCCCTCTATAACATGCCTTTGTAAATGAATGCAAAGGGAAAAAAAAGTAAAAATCTTTTGCTATAGTGACATTTTACTTTTAAATTCCCTGACAGGGGTTTTATGTTTTAGTCAGTAGAGTTACAATTAATTCACAAAGTTACAGTTGTTTAACATAACATTAACCTCAGCTAAAATCCTGGTAATGGCCCTGCATTAATTACTTAAGAAAATAATGTGACATCTTCAGTGATAATGTCATCTTTACAGTACAGCATTAGAAATAATGGACATTAATTAAATATTAGATACAAATCATATGCAAATGAATCTTATACATCTTTGCGAAGGATAATGTCAGATCACTGATTAATTGATTTCTGAATGCCAACAAGATCTTAAAATATTTCACCATAAAATAGATTAAATTACATTTATTTTGCCAATGTGTGTGCATGTATATATATACATATATATATATATATATATATATATATATATATATATACATACATATATTCTATAGGTCTGCCAGTTGAAGAAAAAAAATGTTTTGGCCCAGTGAATGAGCCCACAAGTCCAGTATTTATTTATTTATAAAAGCAGTAGTATTCGGTTTATGAGATCATATTTGGTGGATTAAACCCCCCAAAGCATTCCTACAGAAACTGATGAAAGTTGTATGTTCCCAAATTGGAAATTTCGATATTAGGAACCAGATTGGGCAGGGCCGGGCCTGCCCAAGACATAATGCCGCCTGGGGCGAAGTTTAAAATGCCGCCCCCCCCGGCCGACGCCTCCAGGGCTCATTATCTACCTGTCCTCTCCCTCCCTCCCTATTATGTACCCTTCCTCGCCCTCCCCCCTCCCTATTATCTACCCTATCCCCCCTTTGCACTTACCTTTCAACAGTCCTGCGGCGAGTCTCCCTGCTCTGCCACGGTGCACGCTGCTTTACTGCTGAGAGCCGGATATGACGTCTTTTTCCGGCGCTCAGCATTATAAGCCGGCACTGAGACCGAGCTAGAGGGCTCGCAGAGGAGAGAGAGGGGCGCTTAAAAAAAAAAAAAAAGGCGCTTGGGGCAGCAAAGTGCTGCCTCTTCAAAAGTGCCGCCTGGGGCAATTGGCCCACTCTGCTCCATGGTAGGGCCGGCCCTGGCAGTCGTCCACTGCATACACAAACAGCTGCACATTATTACACTCTCACAGCATGCATCGTGAATCTGCATACTAAGGGACCATATTTGCTTTTATGGACATGAAATATACTAAAGATTCTTTGTGCAAACATTTAGTCTCTGTTCCATAGATAAGTATATAACAATAAATGAATCTGCTCTTTGCCCTACTTGTTTTTGCCTGGTCTTCTGCTGCCCACCACTCCTTGATTACTACAACTACCTCTCTCTTGGTAGACTTTTTGTTAGTCGGATATCAGCCTGTCCACATTAGGTTTAATTTATCCTCTATCATTTTCAACTTCAATTCCACTTAAGCTGCACTGACCTTCCATTTATGATAATACAGAAACCTTTAAATAAAATGAAGGGATCAGATCTTCAAATTTGAAGAGGGACGCAATTTTAAAACAAGATTATTAGAAAGGTCACACTTTGAAAGGTGAGAAAAAGCATGTTCAACATATAAATACCTGCAATGGTGCTTTCTTGTGCTTGCACATCTTAGTCAGGGCTGTCAATAATAATAATCAGACCTTGGGGACGCTCACAGTGGGTTCTTTAAACCCAGTTTTACTAGCCCCAGAATACCTGGGAACTTACATCATTTTTTGGATTGCTAAGAGGAAACTCTGGGTTGAGTAAGTGACTTTGCCCGAAGCTCCACTTCCCCAAGCGCCACTGCCCACCATTGTCTGCGAGACCTCCAACCGGCATCCCACAAGGGGTGCTTCGGGTTGCCGATACCAGAAAGTTCCCAGGTATAGCCCCAGCAGCCTGAGACTAACTTGAACTTCTAGCAATTAGGCGGCGCTTCTGGTGATGTCCTTTCCCTCGATTGGTGGAAGTTCCCACCAGGTAATGTCCACGGAGACGCAGATGAAGATAAAAAATTGAAGATAGAAAAGTGAAGAGAAGAAAGAAGAGAAGGGAGAAGATAAAAGACGAAAGATGAATAAGAAAATGCAGAAACAGTCAGCAGAAGATAGTGTGAATGAGAATAAGGGTTTGATAGTGAATGCGGGCACCGAGCAACTAATTTCATTCCCCAATTAAAAATACATCAGAGTTTTCGGCCAAACCGCATGGGCACCGAACGTAATTCATTGCTTTACTACAATTTACTATAATACTATGTTGTTGATTCATGATGGCTTTCTCAATATTTCTCTTTAATTGACATGATACATGACTATAGTAGACACCTAACTTTAAAAAACTGAATCTGTGCCAAGTTACATACTGTAGAAAATGCATGTAAATGTAAGTAGGTTTATTTTTCTTAACAACAGTCTACTTAACGTGTCTGTTTACATTACGTAAATCAGTTAACTTCTGTGCACTCCAAACGCCAGTCCATTGGATTTAGTAAAGTGATTGAAATTCTATGGTGCAGTGTTTTTCGCTAAAACATTTAGAACTTAATGTGTTTCTTATAAATGCATTCGTAATTTGTGAATCGTGCATTTTAAATTCTGTCTACTTATGGCATGCGTCACATAGAAAATGGTTTATACAGAAAGCATTAAATGGACTCATTTCATGGTAATCTATTGTGTAATAAATATCAGGTGTTATAACGGACCAATTACTTATTTCCTGTTATTAGAGGCACTTTTAGGATTGGCAGCCAAACATAATGACTAAATGTGTTAGAAAAGCAATACACTTAGGTTTTGGGTATAATCCAACTTTGTCAAGCAATATAAATTCTTTATAGGGCAATCCAATACAGCAGAAGTTGAGGCTTAAGAAAAAGGAAGAATTTTTTTTTAAAAAAACATGGTAAAACTGGTGTCAGAGAGCTCTCAAAATTATAATATTGTTGCTTAAAAGATTTCACAAGCAAATACACCTATTGTACAGCGCTGCGGAATATGATGGTGCTTTATAAATCATTAAATAATGCTATTAACATTTGTCTATGTTTGAGTATTGGCATGTACTAAAATATAAAAGAGAATCAATAATAATGAAAATCATAATAATGTTATAAGGTAAGGAAGTATTATTATTACCTAAATAGTATTAAGTATTTTAGTTCTTTTTCTGTATTCTACTCAGGGAATTTACCAAGTATCTTTCCCTATGAGACTCAATCAGCTGTGAGACTTTTATGCTCAAAATATAATTTCCTTTTTTTCTTATCTATTTAATCCAAAGAAATATTATATTGTTTATTTCAGGATAAGTAGGACTTTTCTTTGAGACCACACACATATAAACTATAGTTTAATATAAAAAAAAGGTTCACCGTTTCATAATAACTACTGCCAGCAGAAGAAAGCACAAAATGTAAAATGTATCTGATTTTGAAAACACTTTGTATGCCTAGGAGTTTAACATTTTGTGGTAATGTAAAAGAATGTGCGTCACAGTTTCTAAAGTAGATATTTTTATATTAGGTATGCTGGGATGTTATCCTTAGTAGCACTCAGAGATTCCAAAACTGCTCCCCAGTAAAGCTTTGTTTGCTTTTTAATATATCTTTATTGGGCGGTGTATCAGGTGTTTTAATAATTGTACTTTTCACACAAAAAAAAAAAAAAAAAAACTTTTTTTCCACCACTTTTTATCAGAATACAGAG
The DNA here is from genome assembly GCF_027358695.1 of Spea bombifrons. Lineage (NCBI taxonomy): Eukaryota > Metazoa > Chordata > Amphibia > Anura > Pelobatidae > Spea > Spea bombifrons. Next base: position 133,146,727 of record NC_071087.1, on the reverse strand, counting down.
GTCCTCTTTTGACCCTAGGGACCCCTCTCCCCGATCATTGATATCTTTATAAATATTTATTTTGTATTTATATGAGCAAGGAATGCATTTTGATTTCATGTTTCATATTTCTGGGCATTGGGAAGTCTGCACAAACCTAACAACCTAACAACTACCGTGGGCTGCTTCGGTATGTCTGACCACACACCATATGCCTCTTTTGCCTTGCTTTAAATAACTCACAACATTTTCCAAGATTAAGTTGCCAACTCCCTGCAGAAATGTATTGCTGCTTTACCGTTACATGTAGTCAGATATGACGAAGGTAGAGCCGGATTCATTTTTACCCCCTGCACATTATCAGGTAACATATAAAAGCCTATTTTAAACTAAGTGATAATTATGCTTGATTATATTATTATATTTATCATTATGTATTTTCCTCCAATAACATTCTTAGTATTACGATGCCAAACTATATTTAATGACATTTTACATATAATGACTATATTTGCTACGGTTAACATATGTCTAGGTTAAAGTTCACTAAGTAAGAGAAACTGAAAATGACTAAACATTTAAAGAAGTGGTAATAGATTTGTCCACCAAGCTAAACAAGCCATTTATTCAATGAAAGCATTTGGCAGAACGTTTGTCCTCTAGCGAGTAGGACATAAATATTTTTGACATGACAGCTTAATACAGAAAACATCTTAAGAGGAATGCAGAATAAGTACATTGCTAACCTAACATGTCTGCATATGTTTGTGATCCAAAATGAAAAAGAGATGTGTATAGACAGAACTTCTTTAGACTAGGAACATCACAGTGTCTCCTACAATGAAAATACTTTGAAATGGCTTCTTTAATTAATAACCTGGTAAAAAATATAAAATGATAAGGCTGTTATAGTGACCATACATCTGAGTCACTAATTGAAATGTGTCTAATTTGAATTAGCAACTCGAGGACAATATTTCTGTGGCTCTGAAGTATACATGATCCTATCCTATGAGTATTTGTGTACATTTCGACACAGCTTTTTGCGTGAACATATTGTGCTAGGAAAATGGTAATTTCAATTTTTTTTTTAAATGGGGATATTATGGGGAAGGGAAGGCACACAACACCTATTCTCCTTCCATGTTTGTATCCTTGCATGTGACCTTCCATAATCAGAGGGCGAATCCAGTCTGGCTCATGTGCCACACGGCTAGTAAGACCTTGGATCTAGGTCCACTCCTTGAACCTTGCTACTAGCCATCTTTACATCCAACAATGCATGTAAGATTTACAAGCTTAAAAAAAGCAAAATTTAAACTTTATTTCAATCAGAGTAACTCATAGAGGACTTGCTTAAATTGATTTTAACCATTTCAGCACCTGTGAATTCAGCAAATTGCATTAAATTATACTCTACTGCACACACATTATAAAATGTATTATGGGAAATCTCACTTTGTGCTCAAATAGATTGAGTGGAATTGAATATGCATTAAAATTAAATTTGGAGCTTATGAATAAATTGTACACAATTAAAGGTTTCAGATCTGTTGTTAGAATCAGTATGCACTGGTGAAAGAAAGTTTAATGCTCAAGCCATTTTGAACATAATGCAGAAATAGAAAACACTTTACTCTTTGTTACAAGGGATTTAATGATTTAACCTTGTCAACAGACACTCAGTGTTTATATGCAGGCTGTAACCTTCTATAACCTTTATTCAGATGTCAAACTAATTGTGTATAGTGTTGTCAGTTTAGGCATACTGCAAAATATAGCAGGGAATTAAAATTGCAGTAAAGATAGTAGATGCATATTGGGAAGACTTATGTGTTCCAGCAGACAGCTTACAATTGTAGAATATTATTAAATATTACTGACAGAGGATTTATTTAATCTTCTCATCTCAACATACCTACAGTTGTGTGAAAAAGAAAGTACACCCTCTTTGAATTCTATGGTTTTACATGTCAGGACATAAAAATAATCATCTGTTCCTTAGCAGGTCTAAAAATGAGGTAAATACCACCTCAGATAAACAACAACACAACAAAAAGAAAGCCAAAATGGAGAAGCTATGTGTGCTTCCATCAGAATTAAGATTCTAAGCAGCAAACAGGTGCTGCTAATCATATGCCCTTGATTACTTTGATTTATGGGATATGCTGGCCTTCTGTTTCCATACGATAGTCTGGTGTGGAAGTAGTAGGGCTGGTGGTCAGAGCTGGAGTGTATTTAGGCTGGAGGACCCCCTAGGATTGACCCTGTACAGTCACTTTCAAAGGCCCGGAGGCACAGTCATGCTGTTTCCACAAAGTTGGAAGCATAGCATTGTCCAAAATATCTTGGTATGCTGAAGGGAACATACCAAGACATTCAACTTTGTGGGAACATCTTGAGATATGCAACTACATATTAATGTCTATGTATTTACAATGCAATGGCATACAAGTCCTTGTTGGTGTTATGCCCCAATACTTTTGTCCATATAGTGTATAGTGTATCAAAGCAAACAGTGTCTCGGACTCAAGCCAATGTTGAGTATTCTTCTGCTGTTTTCCCAGTTAAAAATCAGATATAGATTTACATTCAGTATAGATTTATACTTCAGATGTCCTGTCTTTGTTCTTCTACACATAGTGCTAACCATGAAACAATAAACATTAAAGGACAGAGATATAAAATGTATACCTTATGTGTACCACACATGAGAACAATACATTGACTACTGGTCTGGCACACACTTGTTTTCTAAATATACAAAAGTGTTTTATTGCAACACGTGTGAGGTAAGAACATTTGTACTTTGCCATTTACATTTTCCCTTGATCTGATAAAACAAAACCACCGAATGTACACTAAAAAGTAGAATTTTGTCTTATGTGTTTTAAGAATATATTCATGTTTATTAAATCGGAATAGTCAAGTGTATCATGGAATTTATATTAGCTTTCCATATGTTGGAAAATGATGTGTGAACCATCCTGCTGTAATATTTAAGCCATTTACATGTGGAGCTAAGTGAGGTCCATGTGTGACAAGGTGTCTGCAAGAAAAATCCCAACATTATTGAAGTGCCAATATTATCATCTGGATATAATTACAACCTTTTTCTTGTACTAGTAAAATAACCACAATGCAAGGAGAACTCTGTGTTGAGAGCATAATCAATGACTTTAGGACACAGGTTGAGGATGAATTCTATACTTTACTGGCTGATACTGTATTACTAAACAGATTAATAAGTATTTATCATATGAATTAGCATCTCTAATCTCTAGTGATGATAATTCCATTAATGATTTGTTAAGAAAAAGAGCTAATGAAATGTCTTAAAATAATGTGGTATTATAAAAGAAATAAAGCAGATAATCTTATGACAAATACAAAGACAAAAAAGGAAGACATTAGGAGCTTCAGAACCAAGGTTGCATTGTTATGATGCCAGAAAAAGTGGCATTGCCTTTAATAAGCATTATGAATCCTTGTACAATGTTCCATCTCAGTCATATACGATGTCTGCAACTCAATATATTTTTAATAAAGACTTACCTAAGGTTCCAAAAGAACAGTTTGAGCTACTAAATGCTCTTATCCAAGAAGATAAACTGAAAAATAAAACACTAGGGCCTCATGGTTTTGATAATTTGTTTTTTTAAAACTTGTTAAAAATCTTATTGTAGCTCTAAATCAGATTACTTTGAGGGGGTCAGTCCCCCAAGAAGTGTTAAAACCAAATATAATCCCTGTTTTGAAACAAAGGAAGGACCCGGAACAAGTCACTAATTACCTATCAGTTTTACTACTGAATGTTGACATTGAACATTTTCTCTGCAGTTTTTGCAGAAAGATTAAAATCGCTTATTCTACTTCTACTAAATCAGGATCAGGTAGGTTTTGTCCATGGAGATGCTCTATTAATAATAGAAAAAAAAGGAATTGCCATTTTTGACTAAATGTTTGCATGCCAAAAAAGCCTTTGATCAAAGTAGGCTTAAAGGTATGATAAAAGATGCTATTATGACACTATACTCATCCGACAATAAGAATTGTGGGAGCTGGTTTTACCTCCGACTGGTTTATGATATCAAACGCTACCAGACAGATTAGTCCCCTTTCTTCACTTTTGTGTATATTATCAGTCAAACCTCTGGCAAATGCTAGCAGGGATAATCCTCAAATTAAATGCCTATGTACCTTCCAGGCAAATGTTAAGATCAACTTATATACAGACAACATTTTGATCACTGTTCAAAATCTCTTTAGCAGAACTAATAGATGTTATTTAAAATTCCATTTTTTCCCTAACTTTAAGTTGAATATCAGACAAATCTACCGTCATGTCTAGAAATATTTCTATAGACGAAAAAGGATTATTAGACATCAAATTTCAACTTATCTGGGCTAAAAATAAATTATGAACAAATAGATCTGTCTCCAGCCCTGGTGGGACACCAAACAGGTTGCTGTAACCCAGGGTAAAATCCGACAGAGTGCTAGGAGTCTGAGGCACCTTTAAGTTGGCACCATACACCATAAAGCCAATAAAAAAAACAAGAAATCCACACTCACTTGTCCTTGATATTTAATAAAGTATATACGTGCTAACAGGAACAGGTGGGTATAGGTCAATTGACGCTTAATGCTTTACACACTTATACTAGGGTTTACTCATCATCATAGAATACAGAGTCTCTATCTATCCTATTACTCATAGACAAGCACCTGAAATAGTAATAAAATATAACCTTTATTTTAGGGAATAGTAAATGTTTATTTATATAGGATTTTTAAAATTGTTTCAATAAAGGTAGAAGATAGCAGATTGAAGACTGAAGATATAAGAGAGAAAAGAAGAAAGAGTAGAAGACAGAAGATGCAGAAGAAGATGTGGAAGTGAACATGGTTGGCATAGAAGGAAGGGAAACATTTAGCGAGCGTGAGGGAGAGAGTGAACAAGAATGAAACTGTGATTGAATGTGGGAGTAAGGCCTCATTTTGGGGGCTTCATACGAATTACCGAATTTACCAAAATTCAGTAAATTTGCAATTGTTCTTGACCATTGTTCTTAAGTCAATCCTCATGCTTTAGTAGTTGCATATTCAGGTGTACTTTAAATAGATTTCCCTAGTGTACACATATATAATCTCCGCATGCTTGCATCTCCAAGAGAAACCAAGGGCAAGCAAAGATAAACAATTCTTAGATCTTATTTGGGTTCAAAAGATCCAATTATAGCATAAAGAGCATAGGAAATTGGATTAACAAATTAAATGAGATATTGTTATATAAAAAGTGGAGCTATTGTCATTGGCTAGAATATCTAGGTAACTTTAAGATTTATTTAAAGCTATCTGTGGAACTGAGTAAATAACTTACATTAAAGCATTTAGAATTACATCTTCTATGGCTTATACAGACCAAATGTTTTATTGTTGTGGAGCTCTGAGATATATTGAGATCCTAGAAACAAGGATATCAGGCTAGAAATGAGGGACAAGCTTTGGGTTTTCAAGAGGAACTTTTCTTTCAAAAAATGTTTAAGTAAAACTGTTAAGAAATTTAGGTTTATGTTTTTTTTATAAAAAAAAAATTGGTATAAATGAACTTGTAACTGGATATGTCTGAAGGCACAGATGAAAGCACTCACATGGTGGTGTGCCTGAACTGTACAGGAACCAATTAATCAAAATGAATTCATGGTACAAAAAAGTTTTCTTTGGCTCTTGAGAATTGTTCCTTTTAATGAATGGCTCTGTGAGGCCTGGTTTAGCTCATTCAAGTCACAGATTTGCGATACTGATTAAAAAATATGTAAGTCCAATAACATCAAAAGGTTTTTTTCCTCTTTCAATTTATTTGCCTGTTCTAAGAGCTGAGAGGTGTATTTTGTGCTAAGTTAATAATTTGAAACCCTGCATAATGTCTTACTTATTGAAAAAAAAATGTTTGCTTATATCATTTTATCATAGTCTAACCTTTATAAGGACCTTTTCAGTTAAGCTGTTTCCCAAATTATATCAATTTCAGTTACTATAAACACTGCAATGATGATATAATAGCTAAATAAACAAAAAAAGAAAACAATTTAAAGGCATTCGTGAGATTTAAATAAAGATAGAACTAAATTAGTATATATACCCACACAAGGCTTCATAATTTATATATAACATTTATGAATTTTTGAATTCTATACGCCACCATGATCTGTTGTGCCCTGTTTAGAAATAAGTAAGGATACAACAGGTAATAAATAATAAATAGCTATAAAATTGTACCTTTTAAAAGTGCCTCTTTAGCCATTTCTAAATAGAAGGTACCCTTTATTTCTCAAGAGACTTATCCCTTTGAGTGTTGGGGGTCAGGGCACAATTTATGGTTTTGCTATAGTTATGTTTGATGACATGCATTGCTGAACATAGTTGATGGAAGTCTTGTTCTATGTCTGACTTCATGCACTATAAATTCATGCTACATTCCTACTACTCTGCTATCACACTTGCTAAAGAAACCTACTTCACCTTATCTCCTCCCTGTCTTTTAACTCTAAACGTCTATTCAGTATCTTCGATTCCGTTCTTCACCCTGTCATAACTGCCCTTTCCACTAAACTTACTGCCTCTGACTTTGCTACATACTTCAATACTGAATTTGATACTATCCGATATGAAATATCTACATTGTCCCCTCCTGCCCTTGCCCACACCCTCATTATATCCTGTCTTGACTATTGTAACTCCATCTTAGCTGGTCGTCCCTCTACAATCCACCATGAATGCTGCTGCCAGACTTATCTTTCCCATCAGTTTACTAACACCTCACCCCTCTGTCACTCTCTTCACTGGCTGCCTGTGCGCTTCAGGATTAATTTCAAAATCCTGACTCTTACCTTCGAAGCTCTTCATAGCAGTTCCCCTACTTACATCTCCTCACTCATCTCTAATTACACTCCCACCTGGTCTCTCCACTCATCGGATGATCTCTGTCTGTCCTATGCTCTGATTTTTGGTCCTCATGCACGATTGCAAGACTTCTCAAAGGCTGTCTCTATCCTCTAGAATGCCCTCCCCGGCCTATCTGTCTTTCCCCCTGCCTTGAGTCTTTCACAAAATCTCTCAAAACCCACAATTTTTTTTAAGGATGCCTACGAATTTAAACATTAATCCTCTTCCTCCCTCCTTCCTTAGCGTGCCCTTCCTAGTCCGTCTCCTGCAATACGTAGAATAGTGTGGCTGGCCTATCCTTAACAGTGGCACTTTGACCTCTTGTGTAATACACTCTAACTCCCTCTAGATTTTAAGTTCATTTGAGCAGGGCTTTCCTTACCTCTTGTTTCTGTAGGTCAAATTGTTATGTTATATACTACTTGTTATGTCCTGTTTACCAATTATATAGCGCTGTGGAATGTGATGGCGCTACACAAACAATAATAATAATAATAATGAGTTGTATAAACAGCTTACACTTACCTAGGCAAACCTATATATAACCTATTATGGCAAAACCAAAAAGTCTCACCACAAGGACAACACAGAACACTTACCGTGAAGATTTTTATGATTTTGGCGAAGCTGTGAGCAGCAGCTGGAGCACAGGGAGAAGACTGGTTCTCTGAGAAGTCGTCAGAGGAATGCCGGCTCCATGCTTGAGGCGGTGACCAAGGATGAAGAGTTGGCATTCAAGATTTGAACACCTGACATTTGCGTTTCTGCATAAGTTAGCACGGCTCAACCCATAACGTGGTTACCAGACAGGACAAGTGGGGGTGGAAGAAGGGCCGTTAGGCCCCACTGTAGAAAAAAACAAACCGGCCATCGGGCAGGAAAGCCCAGGCAAATGGAGTGTGAGGTAGGCATGCTAGGGGCTTCCAGGACTAGCCAGTTTTAACCTGTATCCGGACCTGCTGCTGGCCAGGCTTGGGTGGCACAGTCAGGGAATGGGTGGCCATTGGTTTCTGTCTCAAGCAGGATACCTGAAGCAGTTGTTGCCACCACGTCCCACAGGAAGCAATATCCTAAGAATTGACTAAATGGTTCCCTTACGTGTCTGATAGGATTGTATCAGATAGGATTTGTTAGACTTAGGCAACCTTCAGACAATACCCGTAGGATTCTGAATAATTTACATAAATCAAACAGAACCGGTGCTTGTTTTTGTCGTAGACGTGGAGAAGGCATTTGATTGCCTACACTGGGATAAATGACAGAAGTATTGGCAACATACCTATGTTTATAAGCACCTTAATGGCCCTATATAACAGTCTAGCAGCAGTAGTTCACAACATGGGCTTCCTTTGGGAATAGTTTGCAATATTCAACAGGATGAGGCAGGGATGCCCATTGTTCGATCACTGGTACCCTTGGTAGCTGGAATAAGAGGCAGTGATGCCATTAAAGGCTTCTTGGTGGAGGGCCACCCCGGAAACTAGCACTATTTGCAATTGATATTGTTCTGAAACTTCTTTGACAGCCCTACAGGGGGCATATAGAAAAGATTGCACCATAAAATCAGTCTAAGCCAATCACATGTGACTGGGACTCCATTCCCAGGCAGTAGAAACTGCATTTCCTTAAACTAAACTTGTACTCCTTGTACTAGCATATAAGGCCCTCCATAACTCAGCTTCTCCATACATTTCTCCCCTACTCAATCTTTATGTCCTTCCCATGGGCTAAGGCTCTCCTCCTCACTTATCATCTCTTCATTTTCCTGTCTACAAGATTTCACTCATGCTGTCCTATATCTCTGGAATCTACTTCTACCGAATCTTCAGTATTCAACCTCCCACCCTCCCAACCTCCCTCCCAACAATCAGGAAACATCTCAAAACCCTCTTCTATAGAGAAGCATACCATCTTAGTTGCTATAACTTTCCAGTCACTGATACAACCACCACACTACCACTCACCTTTCTCTGTTCCTTATGTTTGTCCTCACCCCATTCCCTCAAGATTGTAAGATTGCAAGCAGGTCTCTCATCACCTAATGTATCGGTTTGTCATAGTCTGTCAATTCTAGTCTTGTCATACCCCTTGAATATATTTATTGTAAGAAGCGCTATGTAAATTGTTGGCGCTATGTGAATAAAAGCTAATAATTATAATAATAATCTAGGGGGTGTGACAAACCCTATAGCATGAGGGCCATAAATGTCACAGTTAAGGGTCCTAAGCACAGTCCTCTAGGGGAATCAGAGTCAGGAACACCAGCTTATAGCAAAAACAGCACTTTGTTTGAATTCTTCAAATGCCAAACCCCAAAAACAAAATCATAAAAAGAAAAACCCAGCTAAAATTGGAGCCCTCTCTAACTAAACTATACTGACCCAGAATGATCACCCACTAACTTGAACTCCTAGCCAGACCCAGCTATGCCAGGCTCTGGAAAACCTCCCCCAGACAGCACACAAAAGGTCCAGGTAAGGTAATGCCCCACTTGCGTAAGGCTCAGGGATGGTCTTCTTCAGGGTCTCTTCTTGCTCCCAGGGAAACCTCCTCTTCCCCCAACAGTCTCTCCAGGGGTTTTTAATGCCCAGCACCTTTTTCATTTTTTTCTGCATGATTTGTTTCCCCACATGAAACTGCATCTGTGAATTCTACTATTTTAACACACAGTGGAATGTATTTACCTTAATTGATGTTGTGCCCCTTATATGCTTTACTGTACTCAAATATGTGTTATCATGATGCTTAGTGATGATGCAATCAAATATGATTATTAAAAAAAACAATCTGTCACGCCCAGCATAGTAGATGAAACACTGGTGCAGGGAAGGACAGTCCCCCACTGGGAAAGCTCAGCGGGTTGAGCCTTTTGGGTATGAGCGGCCACAGGACTTTGTGAAGATCTTCCAAGACCCAGGACTAACTCCAAGGGTGCACACACACACAGGTAGATCAAAATGGTCTGTGGGAGTTTGTGACCAGGAAAGCTGTTTAACAGGCCCGGGTCAGGGAGCCAGAGATCACAGATCAGAGATGATTCAGTAACAAGCTGAGGTAAGGAAACCAGAATTCAGGATAGTCAGTGTCAAGCGAGATCAAACACAGGAGCACAGTAGGAATAGAACACACTAAGACAGGATACACTATGGTGATATGATTATCAGAGGGCAAAAGTGTACTGGTTTTCTGATGGTTTTTATATGAACAAGGAAGAGAAAACATGCCAGTTATTAGTGTTTTATTACACTGTAATTACTACTGGTAATTGCAACATTTCAAATGGCCAAAGTGTGACATTTTAGTTTGGGGGCATAGTTAGAGGTGCAAGGCTTTATAAAATAATTAATTACCTTCTTTTGAATAGCTTTTCATGGGCATCCACAGAATTTTTTTCCCAGAAGGGGTACAATATCCTCCCCACCTTTACCCTTTCCAACCCCTGAAAAATCCTCTCTATTGCCTACCTTTGTTGCCTAGGAAGAGGGGTTTCCTAGTGGGAGGCAAATGTTAGTTACCTATTTAAAAAATTATATGACCATGGCAGCAGTAGCTAACAGACCTGCATGTACATCCACAACATGAGAACTTTAGTTTACAATGGCTGCCACAGTCTACAATTCCTATGTTGTTCAGCCAGTAATAGCTGACTGTATGTCATAGGTGCTGCAGTCACCAACACAAAATTAGTGTGTAGTGTAGGCCACCATAACCCCAGTCTATAACTACAATTCCCATTAAGTACAGCTAGCAATGTGACTGGCTGAATATTATTGTAGAAGTAGTTAACAAAAGATGAAGAGGATGTTGGAGAAGAAGCAGAGCTGTGAGCGAAAGGAAGCGGAAGCTGATGACGGAGAAGTTACTGAGACATTCAAAGAGTGTGAGAGAGAGTGAATGAGACTGAGATGTGAGTGAGTGAGTGAGTGAGTGAGAGTGTGAGAGAGTGAATGAAAGTGAATGTGGGCTTCAGACAAAAAATTTAGTTTCCCTTAAAAAGCACCAGGGTTTACCCAGCCATGACTCAGTTTAGTAATTAGAAGGGATATGAGACCATAAATAATAACTTTAAAAGTGTCTTCTTAGTAATTAGTAAATATAGCCATGCACATTATTCAACTGTGTATAGAATAATGTGATGTGGTAAATAACTTCTCAAGAATTGACAGAGCAGAATGAGTCCTGGAAAAGAAATCCTGTACTAAAGAGGATTTCCAGTGTTAGCAAAAGGCTAATTGCAAAGGGCAGTATGCAAATCACTGTTTGCTAAAACAGGCACTTTGTGGGTATGCAATGTCTCATAGCCAAAGGTATATGCATCAAGACTTACTTTCCCTCCACATATAACAAAGAAAATACTTCTAAAGTTTAGTCTTTCTGTAAGTTGTGCCTCTAATGTAGCAGCTCTAATGTAATAAACCCCAGTCTTAGTATCACACTGTTCAGACAAGAATCACAGAGAACTCAGTAAAAACATGATTTACTATTAATGTAACAATGCATCTGAAGAAATCCTGTCATATGGCTGGCTTCAAAGGAATTAAGCCTAGAAGACAATGAAAAATGAAATGTGAGTCTGTGGCTACACATAAAAAACTATCTAGAACTTTGTAACAGATGCTTGAAAAAAGTGACACATTTTACTACGTGTGCAGATTTTTGCCTATGGGGCTGATGAAAAGAAATGAGATTAATTTTATATTAACTTTCATTTGCAGATGAAGCATGTGCAGCTCTTCAGGAATCACGGCGGGGGAGAAAACAGAAACAGACTAGCAATTGTATGAAAGAAATAATAAGAAAATTAATGAAAATGGACGAAGGTTTCTTAATCATATTAGCAAATGTCCCTTAGTGGTTATTTTTGGAACTTCTGTTCATATTTCAAAAGTGAGCAAGTTATTAAGTGGACTAATAAAAAAAAGTGCACTGCAATCAGGTTATACTATAAGAAATCCAGGCAGATGCAGACTTGCCGTCTGGCAGTGATGGGGAGCAGCCCCACATAGCTTTATAGTTCATTCTGTAGTGTGGAGTGTAAAAAAGGTAAAGCTCTGCCTGTCATATCCAGCCATTGGCCGCGCTGACATCGTTAGGCCGCGCTGACATCGTTAGGCGCTCGCTGACATCGTTAGGCGCTCGCTGACATTAAACTGCCAGGGCCGTTTCATTTTCCCCAGGCAAATCACATTTAATTTGTTGGATTAAACAAAGGTTAAATAGCCATCGCCCAAAGCAACTCGTTCATTGTTAAACACTTATTTTCATTGCACAAACATAGATGAGGCTCCTAAATGCAAATCCAAACCAATGGTCTTATTGTTTTGCACCAAAGTAGAAATTTCACAGAAAACCAAGACAGACTTTTAAGTACTTTTAACCCCTTAATGACAAAGCCTGTACATGTACTCAAAATGCATTTTTTCAATGGGTTTAGGGACCACCCATCGTCCTTAAGGGGTTAATAAAAGTACCTTCATATTGTTTATAACTTCAGATTCGATGGCAACAACCTATCCATGTGTTACATTACAGTTACCCTTCCCAGCAAAATGTTGACAAAAGCAAACAAGACAAAATGTCACACGATTAACCATTTTCACTTTTAATATGTATAAAAATGTATGAGTAGTAGCTGTCTCTCTACTTCTTTTTATCTTAACATTAATGAATTAATTTGGATTGTACAAATATTTTACTTGCCTCACCTAGTATTTTGGATGCCAAGCAAGTAGTATATGATATGATATTTTTGGTCATTACGCAAAAAGTACAAACTTTTTGCAAAGTTTCATGTTTTTATAAAGTATAAAACTGTGAAAATGGGAATTAAACACTGTAATAAGTACAAGGTTAATGAGAAATTCCACAGACCATTTCGCAGAATTTTGAAGTACCAAGGACAATATGTTTCAAACTGGATGAAGGTAGTGTTATGGTTGAATACATGTGCTGCCTACTTACCCACTGCTTTTAAAATTGTCACAGACATATTGGCCTTGTGTAAGAAAAAGAAACTTCTCCATTGCTTAAAAATTGCTTGCACCATATTATGCTTCGTTATCATTTTAACGTGCTTCATTCAGATTCTAAAAGCATTTCAAGAAAAGTAAAAAAAGGAAACAGTTTTCAAACAGTACTTCAATAACTCTTAAATAAATGAATATGCATAGTTCACTGGAAAAGAGGATCCAAAAACATAGTTGTCCCCTCTCCTGGTAGTCCAGGTAGCCATATGTTGGCAGAGCTAGTGATTTAAACTTTTGGCAGTGCACATTCAGTTATTGAATTCTTGTTTATACAATATTTTTATATAAATGCTACATCCCATCTAAATCAATACACACATTAAGGGAATTTAAATATACGTTTGTCTATTCTAGACATAACCAAGGACTGATTAAGGTTTGAGTCTTTGCAGCAGACTAGATGGGTTGTGATGGGCTGATTGATCATAGTCCTTCATAGATGCAGTTGGCAGAAAGTTCTTTTTTGGTTGAACTTTGTTGGTTAATCATGATCTCCATACACATAAACTTCATATATTATGTTGTGGGTGTTTGATATTTCCAGCAACCGCTCGGCACCCCTTGGGCCCCCCTGACTGGCAGAACTCCAGGGCCCGGTCGCTGTCGCGACCCCTGCGACCCCGGTAGTTCCGCCACTGTGGAGAGCCCATACAAGAGCTGGATGGACACAATGACTAGGATGTAGGGGCTAGGGGCACAATACAGGGGCTGGGGGGAAATATGACTAGTGGTTGCAGGTTATGATATGGGCCTGATAGAAAATGCATATTACAGGAGAATGGGATCTCAGGGCCGTGAGTAACAAAGAGTTTAATAAATAGAAAAAAGTACAGGGAGAGACAAAGGAGGGAATAAAAAAGGTAAATGTATTAGTAAAGAGAGCGTTTAATAAAAAAAAATGAGGGAAAAGTAAATTGGAAGAGGTAAACAAAGACGGATTAATAAAAAAATATAGGGAGACATCAAAGAGGGGGTTAATAAATACATATGGGGAAAAGAGTAACAGATGGGGAACAATTTTCAAGTAGGATAATTTGAGAACTGAGGCCAAAATATCTGAATAAAAAAAATTCAGCGTTTCTTAGCTCACCACCACTGGCAAGCAGATATACATTACAAGAGATTACAAAAGATAACACTACTCTTTCTACAGCATGTGCAAAATACTGTATGGTACCCCAAATCTCTATTCATAATAATGATAATGTTTCTTGGTTAATGTATTAAGGTGTAGGTAAATCCATTTATCAAAACTACCTAGACCGTGAGTTTTTATTAGCAGCCAGTTTAATTGAAGTTGATATCAGGGCGGTACATGGCAGAGCCAGCATTATTTGGTCAATTTCTTGACCTAATCTGTTATCCTCAATCTACCCCTTCAATGGGTGCCCAGCACAACAACCATATGGGTAGGAATAATCATGCATGTTATAATAAATCTATGTGCTATACACAGAAGGTATACAATTTTTAATGAATACTATAAAGCTACAGTATATCAGTTTTCTCAACTGAAAATTATTTTTGAATGCAAAAGTAAATATACATAATGATAATGAATTAATATACTTATTACGTAAACATATATATTTCAACCAGAGTACATTATGGAACTAAGCACGGTATTAAACAAGCTAAGCACACACTTATGAAATAATGTAATTTCTACCATAGCATAGAATAGATATTTATTTTTCTATTATAGCCACTTTTCCCTAGTATTATAGATATATTTAATTCAAATTGCTTACTAGTGTATGCATTTACTTATGTTTAGGTTAATAGCTATAACTGTTAGCAAAGTTCTCTTTCCCGTGCTTAGTAATATTTAACGTATAATATGTTTTTAAAAAGTACAAGATAATTTTCCATTTGTGTTTACATTGCAAGGAATTTTTCATTGATGTCTCAAGTTTTTTTTAAACTTTTCCTAAATGTTCTTATTATGGATCCATTTCAGAATCAATATTATAAATTATTTCTGATTATTGTATCCCTGACAGGAAATATTTATTCAGATATTACTTTGAAGCTCCTGCAATCTCCTTATCCTTATTTAATGTCTTCCATGACAACATGAATTAAGTGTAATCTATGTATTCAGGGCTGGTGCAAGGATTTTTGCCACCCTAGGCAAAACATAATGTTGCCGCCCCCTGGCTCCACCCCCACAAGCCCCCCCTTTTGCCACACCCACCCATCCACTCCTAACTGGCTGACTCGCTCCCACTCCTCCCCATAGTGACCGCGAGCCGCGCTTACTGAATGACCGCATCCGGCGGCTCACGGCTCCAGCCTGCACTGCCTGCTTATGAATGACCGCTGCCGACAGTTCGTGGGCGCCTACTTTGCCTATAGGTGGCACCAGCCCTGTATGTATTGCTTACATAGAACTCGCCTCTTCCGTGTTTTCTTTCCGTCTGACCAGATTATGCTTGCGAAGATGCAGCAGAGACCATATAGTTAAATTACCAAATGGTAAAACTTGTATTCAATTCTGTGAGCATGCATATGTCCTGTACGTGTATGTGTATGAGCATGTATGTGCACACGTGTGTGTGAGCAGAGAGGTGTACTTGTGTGTGTGTGAGCAGAGATGTGTAATTGTATGTGTATGGTAGGTGTTTGTGAACATATATGTGTAAGTGGGTGTAATTTGTGTGTTTAAATTTGTTGTATGTTGGAAGGGGGAGCAAAAGTCAAAGAAGGCAGAGACAAATTATTTGGGGGCAATGATGGCACAGACTAGCTGTTGATATTTTGTCGCCCTAGGCAATTTTCACACCAGCGCCCCGTGGTTTCTAATTACGCCCCTCTGTACATACATACATACATATATATACAGTACTATATATATATATATATATATATATATATATATATATATATTTAATATTTTCTCACTTCTAGCGACTACTTCATGACTACTTCTACTTCTTTATCAGTCATTTATTATCCTACCCGACTGAAAGCCAAAAAATGTTTTATATCATAGAGTGCTTTTATTTAAATACTAGTATAGTATACATTTGAAATTTAGAATGCATCACAATTCTAGTTGATGTTATAGCTAGTTGATGTAACTCATCATCTGATCAGGTCCGCCAACACACTAGCGATATTTCTCAAAGTCAATAATTCTTGTTATTAGTTGTGACATATCAGAGAGATCACAAATGATGGTGCCCTTTGTGCTGGTATTTTATGATGCAACAAACTGAATTCCATGCAGATAAACACGCCAATGCATATTCTAGTTATAAGAATATATTGCTAGTTTATATTCCAAAATATTTAAACACAATGTAAGCTTATTTCTTCTCCTTGAGTAGACTCAAATGTTGTCCTGCATAAATTATTGAGTATTATCGTAAAAACAAGGACACACTATGTCTACTCTCAAACCTAATTTAGCGCAGCTCAGCAATGACATGACGCAACATTTAGCCATATTTAAGAAGCAAAAAGAAATTACCAGCACTGAATAAAATGGTTGGACTATTTTAACTGAGTACTTTTTGGTATTATAAAGCATGGCGCTTTATAATACCAAAAAATATTCAGTTAAAATAGTCCAAGCGCAATGGGTAGACAGGACATAACAATTAGTATATAACATAACAAGATGACATACAGAAACAGCAGGTGAGAAAGGCCCTGATCCCAGAGGGTGCCTTAACGTGGCAGGTGAGTTTGTGTACTTTTGTAGTTTACATTATGTTGTTGTAGCAGCGTTGGTTGGAAATAGTGTTCTTCTGATAACAACTGATGTTTAAATAAGAAAAAATCTGATTTTGCACTAGCCCATTATGACAACTTAAATACTCCCATTATAATATTCTGAACCAGCATATAAAAATGTCTTGATAATATATTTTGTGTTTTATTGATAGTATTGTTACACTGACTGCTCCATCAGGTTGTATATAGGAATACATATTGATTAGCATGCAAATAAAATAACAAATGGTGCCCTACCAGTGATTACAGAGCTCTTTGATAATCTAGAGAGAGCCATTACAATATCGATAATTGATGCCAGATGACAAATAAGATGACGGTTGGTAAACAGTGCCATATCTCATGTGATTCATTTATGATTGTAACTCATCAATGCATTTCAAATCAACCTTGGTGTGAGTGGTGATCTACTAGTTTAAATCTGATATTATTTTATTGTGAGACAGCCAAAGTAAACATGGGTGCTAAGTCTAGACAGTTCAATTTAACTGAAAGTTATCTCCTTTAATAGGGGCTCAGTTTCTCATCTCTACAATGTCCTCCCTTGTTGTCTATCAAAATGATGTTCTTCATTCTAGACTTTTATTGCTGCTAATTAGTACAAAGGTTTTAAAATGGAAACATGTGTCCAAGATTGCAGAAAATCCTTAAAAATAAGATATATGTTCTGAATAGGGCTAATGGCAGGAGGAATAGAAACATCAAACTTTATAGCAGATGTTTAGTCCACTTAATCTGCCTATTTTGTACCTGCTGTAAAACCTAAGACCTAGTTGGTTAATCGCAATGTTAGTAGGTTTATTATTATGTGCTCTGTGTTGAAATTCCTTTACTGTATTAACTTTTACCACTTTTGCTGGAAAGCCTTTCCACTTTTCCACCACCATCTCAATGACATGTGAAATTATTTCCTTACACATCATCTCTAAACCTCTAAACTTCTGATTTTATAGTCATCAATTCCTATATAGCCCTCAATAACTTTGCTAAACACCTTTATGTATTTGAAAGTCTGTCATATCCACTTTCTCTCTTTTTACATATGATACATGGTATCTTATCCACATAATCACATAACACACTTCAGTTTCAACACTGTATTTTTAACCCCTTAATGACAAAGCCCATACATGTACGGGCTCAAAATGCATTGTTTTCAATGGGTTTAGGGACCGCCCATTGTCCTTAAGGGGTTAAAATAAAAAGAAATGTTGGAGGCTTTTTACTTGTTAAAAAAAAACAATTTTAGATGTATTTATTAATATTTACATATAAATAAGGTTTTGTGCAGGCTGTTTTCATGACATCAAATCAATATCATATGTTATCTCCAAAAACATACAGTAAGGATTCATAATGTAAACTAAACATGCCAAAATCAGTATCCTTTGGCTACAATATCAATAGACATGCTCTACTATACCAAAATGCATTTAACTGGAAATTTCAACTAGAATTTAGCTGGAATCCTAAGATTAATTAGAAAATCTTAAACTACTTAAATTAACAGCCCCTAAAACAAAAATGTAATCATTCTGTAATACCACAGATTCTTCTAATGGGTTAGTATAATTTTAATATTCATATAAAACACAGCTTGTGTGTATCATAATTTCAAAATTGAAAATAGAAAAAATAGACTAAAATAGAAAACAAAACAGTTTTAAATAAAAAAAAAGAAGCTATAACTTTCACATCAAACAGACCTGCTGTCTGGTTTCTTTTTAATTATTTCAACATAGTAACCAGAACCTTAGCGCAAATGCTTTATGAAATATATATGACAATGCATCAACTCAATTTTGAGATAAAACCATGTTACAGTAAAATGGCTCAATGTGAATCATAGTTTCCATATTAAATCATTTTAAAGGGCATCAGAATTTTAATTTCTTTTAGAAAATCATTTAATGTTGTGGAATACTAAATATGTCGCTGTTATATAAATAGTATATAATCTGGTAATAGAAACACAAATACATTCTAAACTAATATATATTTTTTGCAGTGCCAGCACAATTATAGCTTGTTTCTTACATCACATCTGTAATAAACAAATCAATGGAATGGAACAAAGCTTCAGATGCATCCAGTACAAACAAGAAAAAATGAATGTTCTAATCATTGGCTGTGCACATTTAACATTACTCCTAGAGGTTAGAAAACAACTAAGATTATGATTCCTATTGAATTTTAATCGCTAATTGTAACTAGACAAATTATATCACATTATGGGAAGACGTCTTCTTTTCTTTCAACGAGTGATGATTTAAAGGTGTATTTCTGCTTAGACAAAGATTTAATTGAATTCTGTAGAGTGTTAAGTAAAAAGACCTTAGCAGAGATGTCATTTTAGTCTTTTTGCTGAGGATATAATCACATACAATGTTTAATTTATATGGATACAGTAACTAAAGGTAAATCTATTTTTGTATTGCATGACTTTTTAGTGCCCCTAGCGTGATTAAGGATTCTTTTTGGGAAGTGGTTTGGTGTTCAGCAGTGCTGGGAACGATATTTTGAAGGCTGCATTTAGTTGCAAAAATAAAAAAAAATCAGCATAGGTGGAAGATCACCATTAAGTACTCACTTTTAGCCAATAGAATACTTACTTCAGTCTTCAGATTGGGAAAACCCTGTTTTTGGAGTATTGTTTTACAATCTACAGCATATACACATGATACTGATTGAAACAGTGGTGTAGTGGAATTTTTACATTGTTCAAGTACTTGATCTCATTCAGTTTATTTCATTTGTTCAATATCATCTGTTATCAAAAGCAACCTATAACGCAATCAGGATTTCCTTAGGAGCAACATAATCTACCAAGCTATACATGCCAATTTCTTACTGATAATGAAAAAAGGAATATGGGACTATGGAATCACATGGTCAAAACTCAAAGTTCAAGGTACATAATGGCAAATATATTTTTGTTCCCCTTGGTTAACATAAAACCTACTTTCACATCTAAATATGGAAAATTCTGACTCTCCCACATATAATGGATTTTTCATCCATAGATGATGATAACGATGATAATTACTAAAATCTGAAAGCCACATCAGAGGAAAAAGCACAAGGTATATACACAGTATAGTATCATCTATATTAAGCACATCCATATCTAATGCTGCTTTCAGATCTGATGTGAAAATGAAATCACAGCTCATACATACTCTGTTCCTACAGAATGGATGTTGTCGGAATATTTTAGGAAAGCTACCACTGGCAGACATACTTTGATTTCAGAAAAATAATCAGATTTTTTCACACTTCTGGTTATATGTTACATGAAACTGATTTTATGGAAATTGTGATATTTGAAGTAAACTTCGCTCAGGATTGTATTGCGATAAGAAAATCTTTGCTGCATGAGGCGTTCAAAGGAAAGTTTAAGAGTAGAGTTCAGACCTAGGGTTTGTTCTGTTTGATTTATTGAGAAATGTAGTTACAGAATAACAGAATATATATTTATATATACTGTAGACCTGGCTCTTCTCTACAAATCCAGAGTGCACAGGCGGCACAGCTTATGATATTAGTGGAGTAGCTCAGGCTACTATAAATGAAGTAAGTCCACTCAGGACCTTCTACTACTTTGGAGTCCTGGAAGATTTGTTCTATGTGCCCCTTGGTTAACCAGTCTTGATTTTATAAATGTCTACATTGTTTGTTTTATGGTACTTTGCTAACAACAGAAACAGATGTGTTGACTTGTTGGCCGTTATTTAAGATGACTGAAAGGTATGTAGCAAATGAAGCTAAAAGTTTTAATGATTTAATGATTATGAGTCTCTTCTTTTCTGAGTGTTTTAAAGCTATTTTACATGCAGCCACCAGGATGTCTAGAGTAAGTAGCAACTCCATGGTGATTTGATTATTCTGCACATTTTATAGATTTCCATAAATTTTGTTTCTGTAAATGTATTTTGGACAGGACTCGATGTTACCTGCCACATGTGCCATGAGTTGCTTTGTATTGGGCCACTTGACTGGATTTGCCCACTCTGGATGGAATGTTGGCATAATGGTGCATGGCCTAAGTAGCAGTCACTAAAAAATGGTCCTGTTCCACCTACTATTTCTGATCATAACCTTTATTACTAACCATTGAATTTATGCAACATTCTTGGTAATATTGATGATCAGATAATACCCATGATTGATGAGATCATATTAGATTTTGCAAAATTACATTTCCTTTATTTTTTATTTATTTTAGTTCGTTGCCATGATACACAAGGAATGTTAGAACTTCTAAAGACATAATAAAATGAGGGGCAGAAAGTTGACATTCATGCATTAGAGGACAACCATGAGATATAAACCTTCAAGTTTATTGGATTTAATAGCATCATTCATGGTAAAATAACTAATTAAAAAGCGAAATGCAAATCTAAGGGTTGTGGTTTAAAGTTATAGGGAAAAGTTGTAGAATTAGTGGGAGTTTTAGGGTTCTATGTACCAAATTGAAAATAAAGCTCCACATAAGTGAAGGAAGCTAACAAAAGCAAGATTTTATAATGCCTGCATAAAGTTTTTGATGAACAAATACGAGATAAGTGCATAAGTAAAGGTAATGTAAATTATCTTTAAAATGATGGGATTTATTCACTCGAGCTTATTGACTGATGAGAGAGCGGTGGGTGAGATGAAATATTTCCTCCTTCAACCGACAGAACAAGTGTACTAACAAGGCATTTAATTAGCTAGAGACACATTTTCGGCCATGGTCTACTTTCAGTACTTTCTTTTCAGGTTTAGGAAAAACCACACAACTTCAATTGGTGTTTTAATGTATTCCAAAAAATGAAACAGCAGTTTAAAAAGTAGACCAGCTCACACCTTTGATAGCGGAGCTTCACAAATTTCACAAAAGTGAAAATTAATTGGGAAAGTGGAATAATCTTTGTGAGCACAGCAACAGTCATTAGCTCCAAGCTTTAAGGGAACGGATAGCAAAATGACTCAACGTACCTGAGTGGATATGAAGCGCTTTAGATACAGAACCTAGAAATACATAATACATTGCAAATGTGATTATACTAAAACATTATAATAAACTGATTGTGATATTTATTAGGAATACATAGAAACATAGAATTTGACCATAATCAGTCATTGGTCTTTTCTTAGAATCAGGTTCCCTGACTGTATTAATCTTTGCCACTTCAGATGGGAGGCTGTTCCATTTATCTACCATCCGCTCGGTAAGGTATTACCACACAGGGGCATGGATAATATACCGTATTGGCTCGAATATAGGCCGCACTTTTTCCCCCCACTTTAAGTCTTTAAAGTGGGGGTGCGGCCTATATTCGGGGTCTAGCGCCCGACGCCCGGGACATGCAGTCCCGGGCGCCGGGCCGGCAGCGGGGTTAGGATACAGATCCCCCGCAGCGGTGCAGGGGACCTGCATCCTACTCCCCGATACGCTCAGACAGCCTCACCTGCCAGCACTTCCCACGGGGGGGGGTGCCGGAACGGGAGGTTGTTTTACCTCTGCCCACCCCCGACTTACCGGAGCAGAATCCCGGTGTCTTGCGGGGCCGGCGGGGGACATCTACGCAATACGCGTATACAACTTCCGGTGCCGGCACATCCAGTGTAATACAGTGAACTGGATCCTATATACTAACCTAAAGACTGAAATGATGGGTAGTTATTAAACTGCAGATACGGAAACCCCAATGCTTGTAAAGAAATATGCATATACTGTAAATGTCCATTGTTACTATACCCTGAGCATACTGCAGATTCAACCTGCAAGGAGCTTGCATCTATAAATGTCTAACTTTTAATAAAAGGTGCCTTAAAGAAATGTTAAAGTTCACTTAATACACACTGACAAGTATCACTGCTTACAAGCCAGAGGGATGCTTTATGGTTTTCATTTTTTCAAGTGCACAGGGATTAAAGTTTCATGCATAAAAGCCTACTGAGTTTTATTATAGTCATACCATAAGGTGTTACAAATACCCAACACATCAGAAATTCTTCAGACAGAAGTTAAAGATTCAATCAGCACCTAAGATGAAAGAGATCAAAACTTTCACCCTTGCCGAGGCATAAAGAAAAAAATGACAGCTGCGAAAAGCATCAACAAGATAAAAATTGGGAATTGCAGATTATGACATTGCGTGATTTTGTTCAATAAAACAGGATGAAGGTAACCTACTCTTTTATGATCTTATATATCAAATATAGACCAGTACATCTCAGCATTTCCTGTAGAACACTTTATTGCTGTTTATGTTTTAAAACAAAGTTAAGACGGGCTTACACATTGAACAAGAATACCAAACAATCTCATATATGAGTAGAGCTAATTATTACACGTACTCATTAACTGTTAATGTGAATAATATTCAGTACCACACTTTGCATAACTGTGCTGAGTTATTACATCATTACACAATGCTTCTTGCATAGACATTTTACCAAAATACTTAGTGTCACAGTTGACATGTAAAGTCTTTTACAGAGCATCAATGTTGCAGGATTTTCTATTGTGGGTACAACTAATGTTGTAAAATTATTCAAATGTAAGTCTAGGGCTAGCTTAAGCTATTGTACACACCAGTCTATTTTTTTTTTAATTCCTTGCGCGTTGGCAAAAAAGTGCAAACATTCCTGTGTTGAACTCCATCTTCCCAGATTTACTAAAGCCAACTTGCACAGTTGAGTCTATTAAGCTTATGTTAGCACTCATTACCATCGAGTCTGCATCTCCTGTCCTGCAGGTTATATATATATATATATATATATATATATATATATATATATATATATATATATATATATATATAGATTTTTTTTTTTCATTGAGCAGGATATGTGTTGTTATATAAGTAATTACTTTTTTAGTTTGTGGTGTTAGGTTAGTTTTAAACAAAGTAGCTATTCATTTATTTAAATCCCGCCTACAGCTTTGCAACAAGATATTTGAATGGCTACTGTTTCTGTTTTACCGGCTGGGTGAGCGACCCCTCCCCAGAGCATGGGGGTCATAGCGAGTGTTCCCTCTTTCATTTCCACATTGTAGTTTAAAATAAAGTGATGCATCTTTAATATGCCAAAGATTTTTTCCCCAACATCAAGATAAGTGAGAAACTAATAAAATGCACAATAATACATTGCTATTATCTAGGAGTACTGTGGGTTTTCTGTACCTTGCCAAACAGACGTGAGATGCTCCAATCCCTTAAACTGCATCCAAGAGCACATAAAACATCTGGTGGGTTAGAATATATGAAAGCGTTGGTTCTAGTCTTCTTTATGTGTAAATTTAAGATCTGGTAATTTTGTCGTAGAAAATACAACTTTGTTAGTTGATTAAGAACTTGACTCCTAACTTTTTTAACTGGCTCTTAGATTCAAAGCAAATTTGTCAAGTCCTGCCATAATATCAGTAAGATTTCATTATAATGCAATGTTTTAAAGGTTGCAAGTGCACTTAAATAATGGAAGTAAAAGGAAATGTGTTTGAAAAAGTATAGCACAAGCCTACCAAATCCTCGGTGACCTGAACACCCCACAGCTTACAGATGCACTCTGGTCGCTTCTCTCACGTATCTCCTCCTCCTGTCCTGATGCAGCTATAGCTCAGTATAACTATATACTATCCTCAGATAGGTGGCCTATGACTAAGTCCTGTTTAGATGAAACTAGGTTGTCCATTAACTATTTACCTTCTCATGCTGTTATATTTTAAATGTCGGATTAATAAAAGCCATGTTTTAGCATTGAAGACTCCAGGCTTTGCTGTCCTATTTACTTGTGGAGTTACTGAAGCCTGCTTTACATTTTGTTCAGTGCCTGACTTACAGAGCCCTTAACAATTCTGCACCGCCCCTCGTATTGCTACCCTTTTATCCAAATACACGTCTAACCGCCCTCTTCACTCCTGTCATGATGTGTGTCTCTACTGTCATTACCTCATCTCAATCCCGTATTCAGGATTTCACCAGGGCTGCACCCTTTCTGTGGAATTCCCTTCCCAGTCCCGTCAGACTTTCTCCCTCATATGCAACTTTCAAAAGCTCCCTGAAAACCCATTCGAAAAGCGTACAACCTAACACTCTCAGCCATGATCCTAATCAAGATATCTGAACAATCAATAATTTTAACAGATCATCTGGACCCTATCACCTCATTCCCATCCAAGCCGTCCTTTCCTGTTGTTTTACTTCCTCCTCAACCACCAACTAGATTGTAAGCTCGCAAGAACAGGGCCCTCTTCTCCTTTTGTACCAATTTGTTATCCTGTGTGTAACTTAAAATTATCTCAGTGATTGCAACAGCTCTATGAAATCTGCTGGAGCCATATAAATAAATGTAATGTAATAGCATATGACATTAGCATTGTTAAGTTTGTACAATGGGAGGCATATATGGATCCTATCTTACATCTTACCCCACATATAAAGCAGGGCAAGCCACAACCAGGTTAATGGAGGGTTTGTATGGGGAGCATTTTATTATTTTATTTTAAACTTTTAAAATGTTTAACTTTGAAAAAAAAAAAAAAATGTATGTTCTTAGGAGGAGCCAACAACTTAACTTAATGCTTCTTATGCAAATTGGACTGAAAACCTGAATTATCAGAAAATGTGCATGCTTTTTTTTTTTTAGATCACTCTGCAACTCAAAATTGGTTGACAGATTCAATATAAAGCAAGATAGTATTCTGATGGACAGAAAACATTGTTGGTCATAATTCAAACATTCCAAAACATTTACCAGCAATATTGCCTGCAAAATATTATATTTTTGTTATTTCACTGTACTAATGTTAAACATTTGAACATTAAAATGAAACACAACAAAGACTAATACATGTGACATGAACTATGTCTTTCTGACCTAGCAATATATTGTGATTCATATGTGATGACATACAAATCAGGCACATGTGTCCATTTTAAACCCCCAAAGTAATGAAACTGAACTAAGGGCATACAACATTGCAAAGTAAAAAAAAAGGGATTCTCCTTCGTGCAACCTCATAACCAAAATTCATATTTGACCAAAAAATGATGGATAAACATAACTGAAATAAGGTAGATGATTAGGGTAACATTAGTAAACTAAGTACTAATCATATTCCTAATCGTATAACATTAATAAACAAGCGAATAATCTTCTATTCGCTCCTAAGGAGGTCTTATATGGCTGTCCAGCAACATCCTCCTACCGTATGCCCTTCCGAGGTTGCGGGTCTACCACATGATCGTGCCTCTATTCACGCGCCCTGGATCCACTGACTATTTCTACCTAGGACCTTCACTGCCTCGTTACCGTCAGTTGGTGTAATACTCCTGTGCTATTGCTGACCTGTTTTGGTGCTTTTTCCTGTTTTGACCAGGCTTGTCCTGAGTCCTGACCCTGCTTTCAGTTGGACACTTCTCTCTGTTACTGACCCGGCTATATTTGACCACACATGCTGGTTTGTGACTTGGATTTAGCTTGTTACCTATTCGGGAACATCTATTCGCCTTGCTGTCTCCACTGGCCTACCTGTCTACACCATAAGAATCCTACTCTAGAATTCATTATAAGAACATAGTTTTCATGACTATTATTCAATAAATAGAGGGTGGACAGAAAGGTGTACAGAAGGGTATGCTGGATGGTTATGTTCTCAACTTACTCACTTCACTGTTCATTATGAGGAGACAACACTGGCAAGTTTTTCAAGCAAGAAGGTCTGATTTGGTCCTACATAATTCAATAGATGAAGAGACATTAAAGAACTATCACTGATGGCCTGCCAGGCTCTTCCTGCAGCAGGAACTCTGGGTGCTTAGACCTATAAAATGTACAGAAGTCAAGCAGTTGAAACTACAACTCTCCCTTTAGTAAATAGACTTCAACAAATGAATGGCATATTTTTTTTTAGATTTCTTGAGCTAAGATGTAAACTTTGGTTGTAAAAAGATTAAGAAAAAAAAGAAACTAAATGAGTCACACAGAGCCATAATATTTTACCCCTTAAAATATAAATGTGCAGAACAGTGCATGAATATTTTAATAAGAATATACTTGCTGGATTTGGCATCCCATCTATGGGAAATTATTCTGTAATTAACATAATAGAAAGAAAAGACAAATGCTATTTAATTTCCAAACTATTCTTTAAAGAATAGTATTATTATTGCAGTATATTCAGTTTATTTTCCAACACAAAATTCAGTTTTTGGCATTGTATAAAACTTACAGTCCTAAAGGCAGAAAAAATCTTATGTGTCTCTGGTTAGTGTCCTGCTGAGTTGTGCATGTGGGCCTTTGTTTTAAGGGAAAAAAACATTGAAAGCTCGCTGTTCAATTTTTTTTAAGACATCACTGACACCATCAGTTTCAAAGGACAAATAAGCACAGTAATATATGGAAACGTTAAACATAAAAGGAAGGGAACTTTGAAAACATTAGGTCAGACAGAAATGTTTTCGTTTGTTGATACACAGTGGCAAGGCAACATCGATCAGTAAGTATGGCAAGTTGTGGTGTAACTTTGATCTCATACTTTTTAAGTTACATTACATAATATCTCTTCATTTTCTATTAAACAGGCATATGTAAATGTCAGCAGATGCTCTAATCCATCTACAGGTAGAAAGCCATGACATGTTATAATTTTAATAACAAAAAGAAATAAAGATAATAGCCTCATTTTCTGCCTAAGTAAGTAATTCTCTCTTATGAATTAATATGAAGAAATGTGTCAGACCCCAATAAACGATTTATCATTTCAACTTACAATTCATAAATGCACAAATATAGATTTGTTTTAGCTAGGCGTCCATGTGGTGCCATGTCTGACTGTTCAAGATAAAACTACAATTACATAACCTGGAATTAAATTACTTATATTATAGATTCCATATTAGTGTCATGGACATTAGTAGACAACTATTTGATTAAACATTGAAACTTATGTAGGCATTACAGGTTTTATAATTGTGTTCCTCCATTAATAAAAATAAAAAAAGAAATCTGAAAGCATGTAATATAATAAAAGAGCAAAAACCATTAACTACAATTATCCAGCACAAATAATGAAGCGGACTCTGGCTCTGAACAAAACTATGGTTAATACTAGCAATTTTATTTCCTATGGCAGACCTTCATACAAAATGTTCCTTTTATTTGCTGTTTCCTTGCATTTTACTTACAAGTGTGATGGATGTTCACGTAAAATGTATCACCCTGATTTAAAATAGGATAAGGACTTTTGCTAAAATCATCATTTTAACCAACTATCCTTAAGTGTAATACTTCTTTGTAGTTTATAAATAATAATAAACTGTAACCAATATATTCATTCATGATTTGATTTTTATTTTACCAATAACTATTAGACTTGTGTATTTGTATTCATGTGAATTGAAAATTTATAGAATTTTGGTACGAAGCCCCTAAAAAGAGGCCACCCCCCAACAAATCAGACATCAAAAGAAGCAAAAAGCTCCAAATTTTGGTCCGAAAAACGTGAGACCACATTCACTAACATTCACTCACACTCTCTCACATTCACTCCATCTCCCATGCTCTCTAAATGTTTCCCGACCTTCTTTGCCAACCACTTCTGCTTCTGCATGTTATTCTTCATCTTCTCCCTTATTTGCTCTCTTTCTTCTATCTTCAATATGCTATCTTCAATCCTCTATTTTTGTTCGCATCTCCGCAGACATAACTTGGCGGGAACTTCTGCCAAAATGGCGGGCTTGTGGTAATGTGCCTGATCCTGCAATCAAGGAGAGGACATCACTGAAAGCTCCATCATTTTGCCATAACTTGAACTAAAGGCAATATGGCGGCGCTTTCGGTGACCAATTGATCCTCCAATCAGAGAGAGGATGTCACCATACAGTAAGGCAAATATAGAGCATAGAAGTCTCTGAAAATTGACAGTGCTCGAGATAGAGGATGAAGAATTCAATTGTAAAGTCAGATGAAGATATTCTTGTAAATTGTACAATAGTGGCAAAGTTTTAAAGAGAAATTAGTAGACAGTCCAAGGCCAATAAGATGGCAACATTCAGAAATGGGTCTTTTGACAACACGGAAGCAAAAAATAAAACAACATACTCTAAGAGAGCAAAAAGCACAAAGTGGAAATTATATAGGTAATATAATTAACCTTGATAAAAGATAAACTAAAGGTGTGGAACCAAGTGATGCACATAAACAATTAGAGGTTCCAGGCATTAAAGACATATACCGTATTTGCTGGATTATAAGACGAGGTTTTATAATCGAGGTCGTCTTCTAATCAGACCTCATTCTGCTGGGGCTGTGCTGCTTACCGGTCTTTGGTCGCGAGCAGCGTCTGTGCTACAAGCAGCAGGAGAACAGGAAGCTAGCAAAGTCCTCACATAACTCTACCTCCCCCCTCCTTCCTCTGGGGGCGGGGCCAGAGAAGTTTCTCGCACAGCCGGGCCCCTGCAGAAGTCTGCGAGTGAGAGAGGTAAGGGGGTGGGGGAGGGTTTTTGTGATTAATGTGTGAAGTATGTGTGATAAATGGAATGAATGAGCATTTAAATGTTTGTGAATGAGTGTGTGTGTGATAGCATGGATGTGTAAGGGGGTGGGGGTGGTAGCATGGCATAGGGAGGCTGTAATCACACTACTATCATCC
Source organism: Spea bombifrons (assembly GCF_027358695.1). Lineage (NCBI taxonomy): Eukaryota > Metazoa > Chordata > Amphibia > Anura > Pelobatidae > Spea > Spea bombifrons. Next base: position 133,117,390 of record NC_071087.1, on the reverse strand, counting down.
CCAGGTTCCATCATGTACTGGCTGCCTTGGCTTGATAGGAGTTTGATTGCTGTTAGCAGATATATATATATATATATATATATATATATATATATATATATATCCAGAAATGCATTTTAACCCCCTATATGCCAGAGGATCATATAGGGGTATAAGGCATATCATGGGGCAGAGGGGCATATAGGGGGTTAAAAGGCATATCATGGGGCACAGTGGCATATAGGAGGGTATAAGACATTTCTGGAGGCAGAGTGGCATATAGAGGGTTAAAAGGCACATCATGGGGCAGAGTGGCAAATAGGGGGGAATAAGGCATTTCTGGGGGCAGAATGGCAAGCCTGGGGCAGATGTGCATAACTGGGAGGGGCAGGTTGGCAAATAAAAGGAAATAAAAAATATATTTTTCTCAATCATAGCTTTTATTAAATATGAAAATTAGTTTGCATGAATTAATATTTACTAGTAAAACTTTTTTCCTATAGGGTTGTCTTATATTCAGGCTTTTTGTTTTTTTCCTAAATTAATATTTTGATTTTGGGGGGTCGTCTTATAATCGAGCAAATACGGTATATATAATGTAATACATATTCTTAGCACATACTGTCGACACCTTTTAGAATTAAGAAAATCCCTTATGAAAATTGCTCTCTGCCTTAAAAGTAAAAGGAATATGAATGAATAAAAAAACGACCTTCATTATATTTTGGCCAAGTGCTTTGATTCTGATGAAAATATAATGCTTTCATTAAAAGGGTTTAGTGAACTGCATGTTTCACTATACTTATATTAAGCTCTTAATGTCTTTCTTTTTTATAGGCTACTTTAGTGGTCTCTAGGGGCAAAAGCAGGTGGGTACTGATACTTTTTTTTAATAAAATCTTAATTTTATTTATTTATTTAAAGGTAACTTAGTTGTAGTCAGACCTCTCTAGCATGTTACATGGGAGGAGAAAATAGCCTTAAGATTGTACAGTTGACAGTCAAACGGAGACCTTTATATATTAAAACAAATAGATTGTCACAGGAAAGAGTTGTACATGTTGAAATAAGTCAATTCAATATTTGTATGTTTCAGAATCTTATTTTCTGGAACAGAAGATTCCTTTTACTGCTGGTAATTTTAAACATGGAGAATTATTAAAGCTACATGGAAAATCCTTGGGGGAAACTACTTTTGTGTGGTGTGTAGTTTTTACACTTGCGATTACAAAGGGATGCAAAATCATACCTAGCAATAGCAATATATTTTATGTTTCAATAATGCTCTGTGGAGACAAGCAAATGTTTACATCAATGAAACATAAATTAGTGATCTCATATGAATTTTTACCCAGCAGAATCAAAATTCGTCATGGTCACTACTTGAGGCATCAACTGGATATATATGAAACAACTCACATATTCACTAAAATGCAAATTCTGTGTAAGTGCATACAAATGCTTGTGAATGTATATTTTTCTCAAGTTTTGAATGAGGACATTCGAGAATATGGACATCATTCGAGTCTGCTGGGCCCATTCAAGTCAATGAAGGGTGCAATGCATCATTTGACAACTGGGGGTGCGCGCTCCAGTGCCTTAGCAGCACTACTACCCTCCCAGGTTATTTTACTTACTTGCCACCTCACCACATCCAGGATGGGCAATGCAAGCAATTCATGGGTTAATGAATCTGCAAGTTCCTTGCATTTTCCAACTCTCATCTACTTAAGTCTCATGGAATGCTTATATTTTAGCGAATTTGCAAGTTGGACTTTTGTTCAACTTGCAAACATGTTCCATTAAATGAATAGACCCCAATGTATACGTCTAGTAGAATAAGTGCTAGTTCTGAAATGCAGCTTTGGTGAAATAAAACATTTGCAAATGAGTCAATTGTGCTGAGTTTCTCCTACAAAAAAGACAAAATGATCATAGTCAAATATACAAAGTGTCCTTAAAGATTCACCATGCACTATGTTGGACCATTCCAGTCATTGGACTGCACCCCAGGTCAACTACAGATCTATCTTTCCCCTCAAACACAATCCAGATTGTTGATATGTTACTTTGTTACTGTTCTATGCTCTTTTTGAACATTCGGTAAATGATTCCATCAGAACAAATTTCCTAACAGGAAATACAAGAGACACAATAAAGCAGAACAGGTGTTTTGATTAGAACAATGTGCATGTTCCAACTTTTAGAAGGTACCGCCATTTTTTAATTTGTCATATTCTTAAGTACATTCTCTGTATTGAATTCATTTGGACCATGTCCCTTGCCATTTAAAAAAAGGATCTCTGTCCATGTGGAGATAATTTTGCAATTTTACAGTATCCATAACTCTCTTGAAGCTATTAAGGCATATGGAACATCTGTTTTCTGCTATAAATCTATTATGTCCAAGAGTACATCTCAACAAGGAGATATTAGCTTACTACTAAATGAAAGCATTCATGCTGAGGTATATGCAACATGTCCCAAAGTTCTCTTGTGTCACCTTCATTTTAAACATCATTTAAAGTGAACATAACAGCCTATAAATCACACACACAAATATTCAAAATCTGATTATTATATTCTGTGCCAATTATATGATAGGAAACATATTTTGCATAAAAATATCCCAACCTATTGACATACAGTTTATAGTTTCTATGTGCATGTAAAAATTTGAGATTTTGCCATATTTTGTGATTAGCTAGATAGGGTAGGAGTGTTTGTGGTATCATGTGATCATCTTTCTAGCTTTTCTCTTAGTGAAAATTACAAACCACAAAAATAAACTGCATAATATACTCTTCGGTGCCTCTGAATAGGGCATATAAATTCTTTCAGTCCTTATTTATTTACCCTTATTTGACACATCTCTTGACTCTTGATCTAAGAAGAAGTAGCAGGCTTTCTCACAGGGAATTGGTTTTGTGTGAAACCATGATGGGGAAATAGTTTGAACAGCTGAGAATACTTGAAAACACTGGAGATGTCTATGAAGGCCACTGTTAAGGAACCAGGTCATGATAGCTACAGGACCAAAGGCTATAACACAGTCACAGTCTAGTGTGCCATTCCTTGCATTGCAGTCATTGGAAAAATTGCATGGTGATTGCGAAAGTGGGTGAAAACCACCAGAGAATAGTCCAAAACGATGTCAGGAACGGTCCAATAGGTCAGGGGCCCGCGGCAATCAGATAAAACAGTAGTCCAAGTTAGGGTCAGGAAACAGACAAACAGGGTAGTCCAATAGGAAAGCCAAAGGTCAAGTAATTGAGAATCCAATAGAGGGTCTGTAGCAAGGCGAGCAGAGAAGAACAGTAATCTGGAGTCCAAGGACATACAGGAACACTGGACTAAAGTGATCACAGTCTGAGGGGTTTTTATAGTGCTGCAGGTATCTACAGTTCCCCTGTGCTGAACAAGTTCCTCACTGGATTGGTTACCAGAGAGGAGTGATTCCACAGCACCTGGTTCCCTGTTTCTGTCATTTCTGTGAACATCATTGGTGGATAGTTGATGGTGGAGGCAGGCTTTACCTCCCCTCCACAGGTATACAACATAATGCTGATGTCTGGGCAACACCTGTCTTCTCTGGGGTTTGTTGTAACTTTAGGCCGCGGTTTTGGCCTTCCCCGCTACGTCGATCATGATTGCGGGTAGACGCCGCTACTACTGTCCGTGGCTTCGGCCTATTCTGCGATCGTGTCGTTTTTGGGAGGCCTGCAGTGACAGAGGACAGCTGGGGAGAGCAGGTAAGGGTGAGAGGGGCATGACAGATGGTCTGTTATACCAAGCATTTGGACATAAATATAGATATGAACAATAGGTAAGCTATTAGAGCACAATGTTTTTAAGTGAGTTGTTATCCTGTTCTGGTTTAGAGTGATCACAAAATGTCCGAAGAGAGATGTAGATAAGTTACGCAAGGGATGCTTGGATATTTCAGCCTGTAAACAGAAGATTTCGTAACAAATTTAATTGGTTCCATTGTGGGCATTGTGATCCAGAAAAGGTTCCTCTTTGGTTATACAGAGCATGCGTACGACTACAGTAGCCTAGATGATGACTATACAGCACATAACATCTGTTGTTTTTATTTAGTTACTTACCAAGATATTACTTGGTATGATGCCTGTTTTTTATTAACATAAAAAAGCTCTAGAGAAACTATATAAATATACAAATGAGTTTTTACCTTCAGAACCCTATTATATTCATTTTTTCAGTCTGCCATTAATATAATAAATTGGTGTTTGTTTGAATTAACTTTTAATTTGTCCCTTTAATTCAAGTAATACGCATAAGAAAACAATTTCTAAGTCATTTTTTATAAGGCTTATTTGCTCATGCTGTGCCCATTTTGTGTTTGTCATCCAAAGTCACTGGGGATGTTCTGTTTGCAATATATATATATATATATATATATATATATATATATATATATATATATATATATATATATATATATAAATTCCTTAAACCAAATATCTAGCATATATACTTTCTCATGTTTTCCATTATATTCTGCTGCACAAGATTATATATACAAATACTTTTTGGTGGTAGCAGCTAAACACAAGCAATACAATACACTGATAACCAGAGACACTGATAATCCAAAAAACAAGTAATACTATAGTCCTTTCTATAGTCAGTTATAGTTATGATTTCCTATGATACGTTTTTTGACAAATTATCCTCAAGAGTATTTCAAAGGAGATTTTTGGTGCCCTAGGCAAAAAATGGGACCCTCTGTTTAACACAAATAATACGAATAATGTCTAGAATTAGTAATGTAGTAGTTATGAGTATATAAAACTGCATTACAGTGATACAACTTTATGAAAAAAATCTGTGTCACACTTGTTTGGAGCTCTTCCTTTCATACTTCAAGACTCCAAGCAGTTGCTTATCTACTTACATGGTAGCGTAATCCCTAACTGGTATAGAGAAAATGTGTGTAGGTCCTGAATAGCCAACATTTGAACCTGAACCTTAATACATTGGTAGAGTCTTTTGGGACATGAAGAAGCGACCACTTAGGTCCTGAAAGTTTATGTATTAACTTTGACTAAAGGCTTCCTCTTCTCTCGGACCATTTTCTTTTTCCGTGGTATTGTGTAACATTTGGCTTCCATAACATTCAGGTTTCTTTAGCTAGGTAAAATGGTATCTTAAATATTTAAAAAAAAAATCGCCCAAATTAACCAGTTGGTTTGAAAAGCATGTGTAAGCTATTTAGTTACATTTGTAAGATTGAAATATTTGTCATATCCCAAGAGAAGTTTGCAGAGCAGAGGTACAAAACAAGGTTCTGCTGAATATATTTGTAAGTGGTAACAATGATATATATAGCTTTTACTGGACAGCTTGTAGACTTCATACTAGTCCCTGGTGCTTTGCACCTGCACCATCAAAAGAAGTACCAGCTCTGCAAACAAATGTCTCACATCCAATGAATTATGTGCTAAACTTAAATCTTCAGAACATGACATCACTAAAATACTGTGAAAAAAAAACAGTTATATAAAACAGACTGGTAACACATGGTACAGAGTATCCAGAGATCAATGTATGATGTCACCTCTTCACGGCTTGTCATTAAGTGATATCATTAAGACCTGACACATTTCATCCGATTACTCTCTGCTTGAGTGGACTCTTTTCTTAGTTAAGAAATAGTAAGCATAGCAATAATATTTTTTCAGGTTGTGATGATGAAAAAAGTTTTTTTGTCTACTTTAAATACACATGGCATATAGCATTTACAGTATATAGAAAATTATAATAACAGAAAACCCAAGAAAGCAAATATTTGTGACCTTTAGTTCATATTAAAGATGAACATATTAGAAACACATGACTGTGATCTGTGTAGCACTTGTATCAGACTCTCACCTCCCTCTGAAGGGTCTTGTATCTACTACTAGGGTCCCAACGCAGTTTCTTAATCATCTTATATTGTAGTGCAATTCCTGGAAATATGTATTTCTATTTTATGATGTTTACTAAAACATTTTTGCTAGCATAATATAAAAATCTGGATACAAACCTGGATTATTATTATTACATCAGCTACCAGCTGTTCATAAACTCTGATCAGTTTTTTTTAAATTTCAAGGAATGTTATACTCCTGTGCACTTAACACTTGCTAAATGCCAGAATAATTATTATAACATTCATTTTCTCAACCTTGATGTAACAAATTGGCTTTTCAGCAATCACAGTAAAAGAAAATGTATGACATTGAATTTTTATAATGGCAAATATTACTTGTAATACTACCTTCTGAAACATATGTCCTTAATTCTCGCCATCTGTCTTATGTTCGGGTGTAATCATCATTAATTTTCCTCTGTTTTCTCTAATATAATTTTCTACATATAGGTCAAGCAGCGACCCTTTATAATAGCTCAGCAATTTGTCCCCTTAAATTATGGATAGACTTTAAAGGGTCTATAGAACTAATAATTGGCTTACCTTGGATAAATGTACCTGGATTTAGTTAAAATAAAAAGTTGCATATTTCGACAATTAATTCTTAGCGTTATTTCTTTTTAACTTTATTATTAATTGTAATTAATGATTGCGGGTGAGTGCTATTTAAAATTTCAGGTTTTGAGTCATATGTTCATGCTTCCAAAAAAATTATAGGTGGTGCAAAAGGACCCCCCTCAATATCACTTTCCCCTTAAAAAGTGCAAAAACAGACTTTTGTCACACAGCTTTGGAGGGTATAAGATCATTAACTATTGTATACAACTCTGTTGTACCTCATACCTAACACTCTTATCGTGTCTCAAGCAGTTCCTCACCTCACTTTGCTCCTGCCTCTGCAATATATATATATATATATATATATATATATATATATATATATATATATATACAGTCCAAAATATACAATTGCACACCAACCTTAATTGCTCTGCCCGGTGCCTGGTAGATGCAGCAGTAATGCATATAAATTCCAAAAGTAGTTGCCGGCACTCATGGGACTTGTTTTAAATGATTTCACGAAACTCCGCAGTATGGTACATAAACAATGATCATCAATCACAGCCTCTGCTAAGCTAACTGTCAAGTACTGGCAAGTTAAAATGGTATCAGCACACTTATATATCTAATGCTTGCCCATTCCCCTTGTAAATGCTGATTGGCCAGAGTGAAAAAAGTAAGGAAAAACTTCCACAGGTTGCTGGATACATCAATCACAGCCTTAACCATCAATGAGACCACTGCCTTTGTTTGGCTACTTCTACCTATCAGTTATTTACATGTACCTTTTTACACGCAGTCCCTCCCACTGTACCTCATCAACCTGCGCCAAAACGGCTTGTCATGGCACCAAACCAGCTTGTAATGGCGGCTACAGGTGGGAATGAATGGACAAATCAAGACAAATTTTTGCAGTTATTTTTTGTCAGTTCCGTCGGAGATGGACCTCATTTTCGTCTATTTGTCAGTGACTGGAGTTCAGGTCAATCCACTTTCAATTATTCCTGAATTTCTAATTTCTGTACCTGTGCCAATATCCTTAAAGGACGAGTGCTCAACCAGGAGAAAGTAAATCAATACGGCAAAAGAGTAAAATTTTAAAAACGTTATTCCTGTCCTTGGACAGCAGCAATCGACAACCTCAACCAGCAGGACCACACTTCACATTTGATGCTTTTCACACACCCGTGCTTAATCAAAAGCAGTCTGGTTTACAGGGAAGGTCACACCCTTTAAATATTACATAATTCTGCAAAACAATAAAAACATGAGTAAAATGAAACAATACAAAACAAGACAAGCACATCCCCCTTAACCCCTCACATCATAAACTGTGGAACACAGAACCGGAGTGACTCAAAAGTTGTTGTAGCACCCAGAAGTACTGGGTTTAGGCGGCTAGAGCGCTTCTGTAATTGATGTACTTTTGGATCTTACTATGCCTCCAGGAAATGCTTGTCGTTAGTTTGCTGTTTGTCTTTATTTATTCAACGTTGACGATGCTTGTGGATGGCATTTATAACCCCAATTAATTACAAAGAAAGTTATGTTTACTGACCTTATACATTCAAAATATGAAAAAAAATATGAAAAATAAATTGTCAGATTGTCTTTGTTTTAATGTATTTTTATGATTATTTTGACATTGCAGTCATCATGCAAAATAATGTATGGCTAAATCAGTGAGTTGAAATAATTACTCTTACCACAACCGATTAATAATTCAAAGTGTAGTCAAAACAACATTATCGCTTTTTCTATTCGTTAATCATAAACATAATGATGGCAAAGTGAGTATTTATATTATTTGATTTACTTGAAAGCTTTTATTTTATAAGCTTAATGCGTTAACTATCAGATACTAGAATGTGTTTCTTTGCAAAAATGGTATTGAGAACAGAGCTCAATAGAATTGCTTTACAGAGAGTCTGAAAATACTTAATTTAAGCAATAGTGTCTGGAAATGGAAGAGTGTATTTCTTGCAAAGAAGAACTGGACAATAATTGGTAGTGACTTAAAAATGTAAAATGTATGGACCATGACATACTGAGTGTAATCCAACACTGTCAAAAACCCTCTGTCTAAAAAAATCTTATGCAGAGTAATAGCCTCCATATTTATGGCAACAATGCTGTTCTAGCTGGAATTAAAGCTATTTTGAACAGTGCAATGTCATTACACTTCTGTCAAAATATAACATTTCGAAACCCTCTTTAACTCTCTGGGATATAAAAGCTGAAAATCCTTCACATTGCTTAAAAATTTTCAATCACGCTTTGTGCTGTAAACTGGTAAGATTGACCTGCACACATTAAACGAGCTTCCTACTGAGTTTAAAGCTTATTGATCCATCTCAACAAATATGTTTAGAACGAGAAGAAGTCTTGCCTAAGTGGTTGCATGTACAGAATGAATGTTCTTTTTTGCCGATATAATATAAAGCATTATTTTATGTGAAAGCTTTGCAATTTTTTTTTTTTGCTAATTTAATAGTGCCATATTTAAAAAAAATAATATATTAAATAAGATTATAAAATAATTGAAACATATATGTGTATATAGGAAATGTAATTTATAATAAACAAACAATAAACAATTATCATGATATGTCTAACTGTCCATTTTTTACCTCTGGATGGCTGACCTGTAACCATATAGATCAAGCTATTTTGTGCCCGTGCTCCAGGTGGTTAGATTGTAACATCACTCTGCTGCCACAATATAATGCACATAAAGTATAAAGTATCATCACATCTTCTTCCACATCAGCACCATAATCTGTGTCTGCCAAAAGGAGATCTTTTCAGAATTTTAGGCCGTGTTCATAAACTGGAAACTGGATCAATTATGGGGCAATAAGTGCTCAGTCTGAATTATCGTTCATATTCCATTGGTTTCCAACTTCAGACATATTTCCTTGATGAGTTAAAAATAGTACTTAGAATACTTTTTTTTTAAATAAAACCTTGTCAACATTTCCTTTGAAAACAGCATGGGACATAATCAACACAAATATTTTATTTGGTGAATTCTTACTTAAATATTTCATCAGCATTTTAACATACCATACGGAAGTTTTAAGATATTTGCACTAAATGATTTACCCTGACATTTCCGATGTACTCTGCTGAGTCTCTTCACATTGGCTGATAATTTAAAAGCTTTACTTATTTGATGGAAAAAATAGGTATTATGAAGTGGTCCATTTTAAGAAACAGGTTTTCATGTTATTGTATTTCTGTTAATAAGTAACAATACATATTATAATAACGATAGTTTTTTTTGTTATTTACCTGATTAATCATATGATGGTAATTTTCCCCACTTCTTTTATATCTCATAAACAGTAGGGGATTGAAAAGAATTCACCAGATTGCCAATTACTTTTAGAAAGTGAATTATGTTAAATCCTTTGGGTAGTTTCAGTACATTTAACCAACATAGTTTCCTATGGCAACCTATTTCCTTTGTGCTGTTTTAATTTAAAACAAATGATTTTAATGTGATGGTATGTAAATGGAGACAATAAAGTCCAGTTAAGTATTTCTTGACCAAACAAATGCTTTTCTAGGAGCCATGGTTTATAGTCCTTCTACTCGTAAGTTACTTGGTTTATGGTGCAGGTATGTGTAAATGCAGCGTGTAACGGCAGTGTCAATAAAATAAGATTATCGCTATTCAGAAAGACAGTGGATAAATACATGTATGGACAGGCGTATGTTAGGGCAGTCTATATGTATATATGTGTGTGTTTGTAAGCTGGTGTGTGTAAGGGCAGTGCATGTATATACAGTATTTGTGTGTGTGTGGGCAGTGTATGTGTATGGACAGGTGTGTGTAAGAGCAGTGTAGGTAAATGTGTGTTTGTAAGCTGGTGTGTGTACTTGTGTGTATATGTGTGTGTAAAGGAAGGGCAGTGTATGTATGTAGGGGCAGTGCATGTATCTATGTGTGTTTATGGGCAGGTTTGTGTAAGGGCAGTGTAGGTGTATATGTGTTTATGTGAAGGTGTGTAAGGGCAGTATATGTATATATGTGTGTTTATAGGCAGGTTTGTGTAAGGGCAGTGTAAGTGTAAGTGTTTATGGTGCATTTATGTGTAAAGGCAGCATATAAGGGCAGTGTCAATAAAATAAAATAAAAATAGCCAGGAGGAGGACTCCATTTTCCATTCTTGTATCAAGCGCAGAAAGAGCCACCTACAGCTCTGCTCACAACAACCAGTTATTCTAATATTTATTCTAATACATTTTTATACTCCCAAGTTGTACTCTTGCATCCGGTAATGTGCTCTCCACGAGTTAGAGGATCAGGGAGAGAATGTCACCAAACGCCCAGTCATTTTTGCAGATGTTTCCACCGGGTTATTTCTGCAGAGATATAGACAAAGATAGAAAATTGAAGTAGGTACAGTACAGTAGCAGAATGAAGAATGGAGATAAAAGCTAGCAAAAGAGGCAGAAGCGGAAGTGGTTGGCAGAGAAGGCAGGGAAACATCTTGAGAGAGTGAATGAGAGTGAGAGTGTGACAGTGTGAGAGAGCCAGTGAGAGTGAATGTGGGCACCAGACAACACATTTCATTCCCAAATTAAAAATGCCACACAATTTTTGGCCAAACCGGATGGGCAGGGAACAAAATTTGTTGCTGAAAATGAATGAGCCAAAAGTGAAACAGAAAAATTTCGCCAAACCATTTTTTGGCTCATTTGCACGTCTAATTATTACCTCAGCAGTGAAGGCGTAAAAGTAGGCTTTACGTTTTTGCAGGGATGTCAGCTGTAGGGGGTGGTCACATTGTCGTGTTCTATAGGATGCAGGCCAGTTTAAGATTTTTGTAGATGCCAAGTGATTTTAGGGTAACCACTTGGGAGGGACTTAGTGGAGACCACTTTTTACCATTTTAGCATAGATAAGACAGCATGTTGTCTTAACATAGACAAGATAGCATGCATGCAGGTCAGATTACAGGATTTCAACACCAATGTGCTTCAGTGGATTATAAAATATGAAATAATTATCATTGTTTTACGCATTATAAAGGGGAGATACACAACATTGTTCAGTAATTCATGGGTGGTGCATTTGTTTGATTAAATGTTTCAACCTAACTCATCTGACCAGTTTGCAGTTCAAAAATAAGTTGATAAATAAACAAGCTCATTTGTTTTCTTGAGGTTTTTTTTAGGTCAGCTGTTGACCAGTGTCATTTCTATAGATAAAATTATGCTTTCCTATTTAAATTGTGCAATAATTTTACCACATTGAGTTTTCAGTTGCAATTTTGACTAGACAAGCACTTAACACAACATAAATGGATGCAATCATTCTTTCCTAATAATTTCTGTGTTTCTGTGAACAGTTTGTTTAGCTTCTTGATACCTAAGTAAACAAAAATGTTAAGGAACGCTATGACTTAATTTGCAAAGCAAATTATCACAATCAACTGGTCTTTCATTAAACCTCTTTTTTCTAAAAAAGGTTCACAAGATAAAATTGAACTGAACTTGGAGACAACAGAAGGATGCACAATAAACTGTGCTTTCAATGAAATTAACATGATTAATTTAATTGCTAACACCATTAATGGTGTAATTTTATGAAAAAAAAATCACCTGTGTTATTATATGCAGTATTTAAACAAAGTAAATCATGAGTTTTTAACAATATATTTAATATCCAGACCAGAGTAATGTATGGCAATCAGCCTGGTCACCTGTAGGCACAATGAAAAGCGCAGTCTGGTTGCTGAAGGCCACATTAAAAATCGTCAGTTTAGTGGACCATGCATGTTGGGCACCCAGAATAACAGGAATTTCTCTTATACTTGGTCCTAAAAACCTGTAAGTGTGATCTAATGTGTGAGAATGTGGGAGAACCTGCATGTATGTTCATTTCTGAAACATCCCCTAATTATTTGTCTATGCTATACACTGTGCAGGACTAAAGGTGTTGTGCTGTTAGTTTGCCGCATTAAACTATTGGTTGTTGAATAAAAAAAATCTGAGGCAACCCACCCAACGTTGTTTTTGTGTAGATTATCCCTACTTGGTGTTTGTTTTCGTTCTGCATTTACATATTATTATCTTTCATTTATAGAGGGCCAACAACTTATGCATCACTTCTTACAGTTCAAACTGACAAACCAATATATCAGGTAAAGAGAGTCTGATCACACACTTAGAATATTACATAGAAACATAAGAACCAATCAGCACATCTAGTCTTCTAACTCGTCCTGCTATAAAAACTCAAACCTTAATTGGTACTTGGTCTTGTTAGTGTAATTTTCCTCTTTGGAATGGAAAAAAATGTGCTTTTTCAATAGAATATTGAAGCAGAGTTTGTATGTGTGTGTATGTTGATTTGTGAGCGTTTCTATGTCAGTAGGATTGTGCATGTGTTTAATTGTTTTTTGTCGTCACAGGGTATCCACTACATAGCCAACAAGGCTGTGGCCAGACAAAGTCATTTAATAACCAGTTATCTATACCCACATGAACTGGATCAGGAAAATATAATAAGCAGAAAAGTATCCACAGAACCTATCACTCAAAGATGGCCTAGCGTGAAGAAGTATGTTGTCACAACACCATTGCAGTGTTATATGCTAGCTGCCTATTTTTAGTGAGGAATATTTTACAGTTGGATACACTAACCTATTTTTACCATTTTCTACTTTTATTAGATTATTTTGTAGCAAGTCTCCATAACACCATACGTAGGAAGCAAAATGCTTTTTCTGCTTTTCCCACCCTTTTGACAATTTTAGACTAGTGTGAGTGATTACCAGTTTAGCATCTTTTACAAATATAGGCTAATCACGGCACACTAGATAAAACTTGTTCCGCTGCTAATAGCATTCATTGCTAGATGAATGGGGGATTAAGATTATAATATGTCACTGCTTCCAATGCTGTATTTGTGTAATAAATCTTGAAGTCTTAGGCAATCAGAAATACTAAATGAAGAGGCAAACAAACATTGGATTTTAAAATCATCTTCAAAGAAAAGGTATGAATAAGATGTCCATTTGGAGATCTCAACTCCCAGTCACACGCAGAAGCTGCTTAGCTCAACAGCTTTCTATGATTTTAACAGAGGAAAAGACTCTGTTTGGTGGAGCTTTTACTTCAGTCTTTTGCTGCCGACTTGGCATTTACTTGGAACTTAAATTCCAGTTTAATTAGGCATAAGACAGCATTATGCTCACACAATGAACCCACTGCTACAATTGGTGCACATACACATGCGTACATACATACATACACACAACCATACATATATAGATAAAGACACATACAAAGGCAAAACAAATCAGCTTACCTACATATTTCCTGGTCCTATTCCTTCTGTACACAGCGGTAGCTTCAGCATTAGTGGTTCAAAGTCACATAGCACTATGTTATGTGAACCTCCATTGAGTGCTCACCTCCCAGATACACAGGCATGTCTATTCAGTTAATAGTTTGAACTTAATTAGACATAATAAAATAAATAATAAGACATAAATCACAAGGCCCTCAATCTTCCCTTTCTTAACCAACCATTTCTAGTTAGGTGTAATGAAGTATCCTGGGGGAGTATAGTGCCAACTATAGCTTCCACCACCTCTCTAGTAGGATGGGTGGTTATATTATATAAAAACAACTTCCGGAAGGCATAGAGCTCATCACATGCCCCCCCCCATCTCCCATCCTGTGCTCGCTACGATGTGGAGGTAAAACTAAAGTGTAATCTTTTGGAGCCATGCTTTTAAGTATTCCTCTTCAGTTCAAGAAAAGTAAAATATATTTCTAACATGTGTGAATGATGCATTGAATTCAATAGAGCTGATATATCCCATAAATCACCATCAAATGCTCAAATGCTGCAGGCACTGTTATTGCATAGTTGTTGATTACATATCTCCTGATGCATACCTGGTTTCCTTTCTATTGGCTTATTCAGGAACTAGTTCTGCTTCCATGTTGCTTTCTAGTTGGGTAACCTATTGGAAGAATTGTTTTTAAGTATATTAAGAGAAAAGAAATTCCCCACTTCCCTAGGCACTTGTTGCGCCTCTGATTTTAAATCAATATTTCATCCTTCAGCAGACTCTCACCGACCCCACTACTATCATGCATTACTTCTCCTCTACAAACACACCTTCTTATTCATGTCAGCATCTTTAACTGTCTTCTCTTTGGGGTAAATTCAAACTGTGGATGGTTACTCAATTTACTGAAACTATTAGTAAGATGGTAGGGACATCTGAGATTTACCACTTATTCTCCTAGTCCAGTTTACCTTTAGATAGAAATGCTAGGTTATGTGGCCATCTCTGTTTTATTACTAGGAGAGTTTCCTTTAAAAGCCTCTGTCCATATCCCTTGGGGTATTCCTCATGTATATCCTACGGTTTCAAATGATTGCAGTCACAGGTAGATTTCCTGTGTGTATACATTAGTTATTTTAATCTGTAATTACTATTACTAAAATGTAGTGATGATTCTGATTTTCCAGTTAGAGATAGACACTATATGGGCAAAAGTGTTAGGACACACTAGCAATGCAATTTGGATTTACAAACATTTGTGAAAAAAATGGGTCGTTCTAAAGAGCTCAGTGAATTCCAGCGTAGTACTGTGATAGGATGCCGCCTTTCAATGAGTCAGTTTGTGAAATTCCATCCCTGATAGAAATTTCACAGTCAACTGTAAGTGGTATTATTGGAAAGTGGAAGCATTTAGGAACAGCAGCAACTCAGCCAAGAAGCAGAAGGGCATGTAAAGTCACCGAGTGCTGAGGCGCATGGTGTGTAAAAGTCCCTAACACTCTGCTGATTCCATAGCGGAAGAGTTCCAAACTTCCACTGGCATTAATATCAGCACAAAAACTGTGCGGCGGGAGCTTCATGGAATGGGTTTTCATGGCCAAGCAGCTGCATGCAAGCCTCACATCACCAAGTACAATGCCAAGTGTCTGATTGAGTGGTGTAAAGTACACCACCACTGGAAACATGTTCTGTGGAGTGATGTATCACGCTTCTTAATGTTTGGTGGAGGAGGATTAATAGTATGGAGCTGTTTTCAGGGGTTAGGCTATGCCTCTTACTTTCAGTGAAGGAAAATCCATTTTGGACAATGCTATGCTTCCAACTTTGTGGGAACAGTTTGAGGAAGGCCTTTTTCCTTTCCAGAATGATTGTGCCCCAGTGCACAAAGCAAGGTTCATAAAGACATGGTTGGATGAGTTTGGTGTGGAAGAACTTGACTTGCCCACACAAAGCCCTGACCTTGAGCCCACTGAACACCTTTGGGATGAACTGGAATGGAGATTGGGAGCCAAACCTTCTCATCCAGTGCCTGACCTCACAAATACTCTACTGGATGAATTGGCAAAAATTCTCACATTAACACTCCTAAATCGTGTGCAAAGCCTTCCCAGAAGAGTGAAAGCTGTAATAGCTGCAAGGAGGGGACAGAGCAGGGGAGGGCTGGCAGCCTAAGGCCTAGGGGGCAAGTCTAGTCTATTGCACCACCGAATCAGCACACCATCCATGCCCATCTTTTCCTGATTTTCTAACGCATATTGATGTAATGTAATGGGACTGGGAGTAAAAAAAAAAATTATGTTTAATACATTAAAAAACAGCTAATCTTTGTAACAAAATAAAATTTAAATATGGAAAAATTGGACCCTAGGCATTTCCTTGGGCCCCTGCCTGTAATCATCCCCAGAGTCCCTTTGTCCCTCATTCACTAAGCCACACCTCTGTTTTACTTACTCCCTGTAGTTCAGGTATAGATCAAATAAACAACACATATAAACAGCATGTGCATGTATAGATCAACTGAATAAGAAATACAAACCCTGTATTTGCAGGTATACATAAATAATGTATGGAAACATAGCATAGCAGATACAGATCAACAGAATAACATACAAACCCAGCTTTGCAGGTACAGATCAACTGGAAATCACATAACAACCAAGCATTAAAAGGTATAGATAAAACCCCCTAAATTACAGGCATAGATCACAAGATGCACACCCCCAAAGCCAGCCCTGGTGTCCACACTGCCACACTGACACCCAGACACACACACCAGGACAGGCTTTGCCACACCGACACCCAAACACACACACCAGGACAGGCCCTGCCACACAGACAGCAAAACACACACACACCAGAACAGGCCCTGCCACACAGACAACCAAACACACAGACACCAGGACAGGCTCTGCCACATCATCCAAACACATACCAGGACAGGCTCTGCCACACCAACATCCAAACACACACCAGGACATGCTCTGCCACGCCGACACCCAAACACACACACACACACACACCAGGACAGGCCCTGCCACACAGACAGCCAAACACACAGACACCAGAACAGGCCCTGCCACATCAACATCCAAACACATACCAGGACAGGCTCTGCCACACCAACATCCAAACACACACCAGGACATGCTCTGCCACGCCGACACCCAAACACACACACACACATACACACACCAGGACAGGCCCTGCCACACAGACAGCCAAACACACAGACACCAGAACAGGCCCTGCCACACAGACAGCCAAACACACAGACACCAGGACAGGCTCTGCCACATCAACACCCAAACACACACCAGGACAGGCTCTGCCACACCGACACCCAAACACACACACACACCAGGACAGGCCCTGCCACACAGACAGCCAAACACACAGACACCAGAACAGGCTCTGCCACACCGATATCCAAACACACACACAAAACAGGACAGGCTCTGCCACACCTACACTCAAGCACACACACACCAGCACAGGCTCTGCGACACTGACACCCACATCCAAAATGCTTTCCACAATGGTTTGCTGTTTGTTTTTCCCCCTTGTGTATTGATGCCCCAGCCAGCCCCTCCTTTGGTTTTAATGTATTTCCCCCCACACCCTTGTGTATTGCCCCATGTGGAGTTGTGCCCCCAGGCAGCCCCCTTTGTACATTATGCCCCAACACCCTTGTGTATTGATTTATGTGATGTCCCCAGCCAGCCCCCCTCCCTTGTGTATTGATGCCCCCCTTTGAATTGTTAATGGCCCATGTATATTGAACCCAGCCACCCACCTTTGTATTGATTTATATGGTGCCCCAACCACCCTGTTGTGTACTTATACCCCCTACCCACCCCCATTTTGCATTTAATTGTTGTCCCAATGCAGCCCCCCTTTGAATATGGCTCCCCTTCCGCCTCTTACCCCAACTATTTTTAATTTTTTTTAATACTTACGTTTTTTGCTGCCATCCTTCACTGCTGCTGTCCCCTAAGGTCACGAGGAACTCCGCCCCCTTGAGTGGCCCGCCACATTGACGATGTGCCGCTCAAGGGGGCGGAGTCACACAGAAAAGGACACTGGGCGGCACTGTGCAGGCACGCTGGCCACTTAATGATTTTAAAGCGGCCAGCGTGTCTTACCGCCGCTTTAAGAGTCACAGCCACATCAGCTGCAATGGCATCTCGGTGTGCTGATCACTTTGGCCGGCCCACTGCGGATGCTGCGGGCATTAAAGACGGCCCTGGCGTGGTCGAATCGGCTACTTAAATGGACGGCCGCTTAATGTAGATTCAGGGCGGCCTGGGAGGCAATTGCCCCTCTGCCCCCCGGCCCAGCCCGCCCCTGGGGCAGAGGCAACTATATATTAATGTGTATCTATTTAGAATGCAATGTCATAAAAGTCCCTGTTGGTGTAATGGTCAGGTGTTCCAATACTTTTGCCCATATAGTGTACTCTATGTAATATGATATTCCATTCCCCTCACTGTTCATTGCACTTGACTCACACATGTCCTTAATATCAAGAGGAATGTATTAGGTTAAACTAGGTTAAACTATTATTATTGTATTATTGATACCTGGAACCCAATTGTATCTCAACATATGGTAAGAACACTCATACTCAACTGTAAAAGCAGGCTTCAAACATACTTATATATCTCTAGACATAATTGCAATTCCACCACACCATAATAAAAAATAGCCTTTCAAAAGTATTTTACCATTTGAAGAAAACAATTCTATAAAGGCAAATGTAAAATAAAATAATCTAAAAAAATGAAACAAAAACAATTTGGTCTTTGTTACTTAATTTCCTATTGTATTTTACTGCTGTATTTAAAAACTCTGGCATTTTGGTTACATCTCACCAGTTTTCTTAGATTAATGTTTTGATCTAAGCATATCGCACAAACCTATTACAGAAGACTATGTTTGCACAGAACACCTGGGAAGCATTCTTACTTACATTAGGAATGGATAGTGTCTACTAAACTTTGTCATTAAGTAAAATATCAGCAGCTTGGCATTCATTTTTACTTTTTTAACTTTAACTCATATACTTTTAACCAACCAAAACAAATCTATTCTTTTTCTCTTCTAACTCTACTGATATATTTCAGAAAATATAATACACATATTTAATAAAAATATTTACCACCAATGTCTTTTTATTTATTATGTATATATTATAATACACATAGAGCAAGTATTAACCCCATATTCACACTATGAACATACCAGTACATCCACAAAAGGTGTGCCAGGATTCCCTGTTGGACGAACCAGTATGACCTGTAGAAAATCCCCCGGCATGCTCCCCTGCATGCTGCAGCTGGCTCGTTGGCTATGCATAGGACTGCATCGCAACAATGGCAGTCCCGTGAGAAACAAAAAGGTGATGGAACAGCCATGTGATTTCTGTGATGACCCCCCTGACTTACCAGTGCATCCCTTTAGTGGTGACCCATGCTTCAGACTCCCTGGTGTCTAGTGTGGCAACCAGTGGAAGTCTGTGTGATGCAGACTTCCGCTGCTGCTGGCCAGTGCTTCCGCCGGGGTTTCTATGACTGAGCGCCGGTGTCACATGACCTTCACATGACCTTCCGGTGCTCCACCATAGAAGTCCCGGCAGAAGTGCCAGCAGCAGCGGAGGTTGTCTTGCGCTGCTGCCAGCACTTCCGGCGGGGCATATATGGTAGAGCACCGGAAGGTCATGTGATGCTGGTGCTCCGTCATAGAAGCCCCAGGGGAAGCGCATCGCACAGACCTCCACCAGCTGCCGGAGAGGAGGATCCAGGTTCCCTGCAGCGCTGCAGGGGATATGGATCTTAGTCTTGTAGTCTGACCTCGAATATAAGGCAATGGTTATTTTTCTGAAAAAAACCTGTCCTGCATCTTACCGCCAGGTATTTTCCTTGCACAATATCCTCCACTGGTGTAAAACGAAAGGGTAAAAAAAATAAAACGCAGCTACAAAAATGATATTAGTAAGGACTCCAGGTACCCGTTACCTTCCTGTACTATTAGATGTTTTTATGTTCAATTAAGGTGAGCCACGAGGGGAATTAGTTTTTTTTTTAAATGCCACAGATTTAAGTTTTTACACTGCAAATTCCAAAAAACATAAAAATCATATGCATAAAAAAAACAATGCATTAAGGGTGGGTGTAAAAAGTGCAAAAGATTGTTTCTACAGTTAATTTTCGCAGTGATTGGTGGCCAAATGGCTTCATAAAAAGTGTCTAAATGCTCCAGATGAAATACTCTGGGTTGTCTGTTTTAGCAAAATATATACTCTCTGTTACGTACAAGTAAATAGGAGACACCGTAGTCAGGTAGGACTCCAAGACAGAACAAGTTCAGACAAGCCGAGGTCAGGATTCCGGAGAGCAGGATAGCCGATAAACGTAGCCGAGGTCAGGATTCAGGAGATCAGGATAAACGATAAACAAGCCGAGGTCAGGATACAGGAAAACAACGTAGTCAGGCGAGCCAAGGTCAAACACAGGAATCAGGACAGTAAACGCTATCTGGGTGCTAGCACAAGGCATAGACGACCATCAGAAGGCAAGGTGTAACAGGTCTGAGGGGTTTAAATGGAGAACCGCGGAGGAAGTCAGAATCTCCCATCAGCCCCTCATGACATCACTTCTGGTGTCCGGGAATCGCGACCATTTTGAGTGTGGCGAAGTCTCCCTTCATAAAGGCCAGCAGTAGGAGAGTTCGCCACTAGAGGGCGCGTGAGCGCAGTAGCCGGACGCCGTGAGCCAGGAGGTCTGCCTCTCCTGCGCGGCACCTCGGGGGACGTCAGCGGAAGTGGCTGTGCGGTGGAGGGGGGTCTCCCTCTCCCTCGTGGCAGCTGCTGCGGAGGTGGCCGTGCATTGGGGGGTCTCCCTCTCCTCCGAGGTGGCTGCTGCAGAGGTGGCCGTGCGTTGGAGGGGGGTCTCCCTCTCCTCCGTGGCGGCTGCTGCGGAGGTGGCCGTGCGTTGGAGGGAGGTCTCCCTCTCCTCCGGGGCGGCTGCTGTGGAGGTGACCGTGCGTTGGAGGGGGGTCTCCCTCTCCTCCGCGGCGGCTGTTGCGGCAACGTGGGAACCGAGGACAGGTGAGTAACAGTACCCCCTCTCAAAAGAGCGCCCTCAGGGCGACCACCAGGACAAGAAGGGCGTCTTGCGTGGAAGGCACGTATCAATCGTGGTACTGAAAGGCGTGCCGCTGGTACCCAGGAACGTTCCTCTGGACCGAGTCCTCTCCACTGTACGAGGTACTGTAGACTGCCTTGTTGCCGCCGGGAATCGAGAATGGCCTGGGGGATACGACTCTCCAAACCCCTTCTGGAAGTCTCAGCAGTAGACTGTGCCCCTCGGGTATACTGGTTGCAGACTAAAGGTTTCAGCAAGGAGGCGTGAAATACCCGAGGAATACGAAGCGTTCTGGGGAGCGAGAGTTCGTACACCACCGGATTAATCCGGCGTAGAACCGGAAAGGGCCCAATAAAACGCGGAGCCAATTTCATAGAAGGAACCCGGAGTCTCAGGAACCGCGTGGACAACCAAACCCTATCACCGGGTTGGTACGAGGGATTGGGAGACCCCTTCTTGTTGGCCTGTCTCTGCTGGAGCTGAGTAGCACGTTCCAGGGCGGAGTGAACAGAGGCCCAGGTAGCACGGATGGAAGCGAGTCTCTCCTCCAGATCTGGAACAGGTGAAACCGGTAAAGTCCCTGGGAGAGACTGCGGGTGGAGGCCATAAAGGCAGAAAAACGGAGAGATCCTGGTAGCCTCCTGGAGTGTGTTGTTCCTCGCAAATTCAGCGAACGGCAGTAGATCGGCCCAGTCATCCTGGTGGTCATTAATAAAGAGGCGCAAGTACTGTTCTAGGTGTTGATTAGTCCTCTCCACCAGGCCGTTCGTCTGAGGGTGATACGCAGAGGAGAAAGCCAAGGTGATTCCCAAGGACTTAGTAAAGTCGCGCCAGAATCTAGCAACAAACTGGGTCCCTCTGTCCGACACAATCTCAGATGGTACTCCGTGCAGGCGAACGATGTCCCGGATGAACACATCCGCCAAAGTAGAGGCGTTGGGAAGCTTCTTAAGCGGAATAAAATGAGCCATTTTTGAAAAGCGGTCAACCACCACGAGAATCATGGTATGGCCCTTCGAAGGAGGCAGCTCGACAATAAAGTCCATGGCCACATGAGTCCAAGGAACCGAGGGACAAGGGAGCGGCCGAAGTAGTCCAGCAGGACGTGTGCGACAGGACTTATTGGCAGCGCATTTGGTGCATGAGTGGACGAAGGCTGTAGTGTCCCTCCCCCAGTGGGGCCACCAAAAAGCTTGAGAAATCAGGTCCTTGGTGCGCGCTACTCCAGAATGTCCCGAGGTTCTAGCGCCATGAAGCGTGCGTAGCACAAGGGTGCGTAAGCTAGGAGGCACAAATAGTTTCCCAGGAGGTAAGGAGGGCGGAGCTTGTCCTTGAGAGCGAGAAATACGATCCAGCAGGGGAGTATACCCACGTAGATGGATGGCAGCGATGACCTTGGCAGGAGGAATAATGGGTTCAGGTTCCCCATTCTCCTCCTCTGGTCGCGTGTGCATACGGGACAATGCATCCGCCTTGGTATTCTTAGAACCTGGACGATACATCAACACAAACGGAAATCGGGATAGAAACAAGGCCCATCTAGCCTGGCGTGGGTTGAGGCATTTAGTAGACTCCATGTACTGGAGGTTCTTGTGATCTGTCAAAATTAAGGTAGGTACAGAGGCTCCCTCCAGCAGGTGACGCCACTCCTCCAAAGCCAGGATGACAGCCAATAACTCCTTATTCCCGATGTCATAGTTCCTCTCAGCCGCAGAAAAGTGCCGAGAGAAGTACCCACAAGGGTGCAGCGGTCCGCTGTATGATGCGCGTTGAGGGAGAACGGCACCAACCCCAGATTCCGAAGCATCTACTTCCAGGACAAACGGTAGATGCGGATCGGGATGCCGTAGCACCGGGGCAGACGTGAATCTCTCCTTGAGAATAGTGAATGCAGACACTGCCTCCGAAGACCACTCCGCGACTTTGGCACCTTTCTTTGTCAAGTCCGGTAGAGGTGCAACGATCTTGGAGTAGTTACGAATAAAACGCCGATAATAGTTGGCAAATCCAAGGAAACGTTGAAGAGCCTTGAGGCTCACGGGCTACGGCCAGTCCTTGATTGCTTGAACTTTGGATGGATCCATGTCGAACCCCTCAGGAGTGATAATGTACCCCAAAAACGTCACTTTGCGAGTCTCGAAGACGCACTTCTCTAATTTAGCAAATAATCCGTGTTGCCGAAGACGGGACAGTACACGACGGACCTGTTCGCGATGAAAAGGCAAGTCTGTAGAGTAAATGAGGATGTCGTCTAAATAGACCACGACAAACTGCTGGAGGAAATCTCTGAGACAGTCATTGATAAACTCCTGAAACACCGCCGGGGCGTTGCATAATCCGAACGGCATGACTAGATACTCATAGTGTCCGGAACGCGTATTGAACGCAGTTCTCCACTCATGACCGGCACGGATACGGACAAGGTTATAGGCCCCACAAAGATCCAGTTTAGTAAAGATCGTAGCCCCTCGTAACCTGTCGAATAGTTCGGAGATGAGGGGAATCGGGTAGGAGTTACGTCTTGTGATCTTATTCAACCCTCTGTAATCAATGCACGGTCTCAACTCTCCATTCTTCTTCTTAACAAAAAAGAACCCGGCACCAGCAGGAGATGTAGACCGACGGATAAAGCCACGCTTGAGATTCTCCTCGATGTAGGTCTCCATAGCCTTGGTCTCAGGAACGGATAGCGGATAGACCCGGCCTCTGGGCGGCATAGTACCTGGAAGGAGATCAATCGGGCAATCATACGGTCTGTGTGGGGGCAACTTCTCTGCCTCCCTCTTGTCAAAGACATCCGCAAACTCCTGGTATTGTCTGGGAAGAGCTGTAGTAACGGTCTCCGAGTCAGAGGACATACTGGCCAGTTTGACTGGTTTGATGCAATGCTCCTCACACGTTCGACTCCAAGAGGTAATCTCTCTAGTAGTCCAATCGATGGTGGGATTGTGCGTCTGTAGCCACGGAAAGCCCAGAATGACTGGAGTAGAGGGAGAGCAGATAACCAGGAACTGAAGCGTCTCATTATGAATCATGCCCACGGAGAGTGTCACCGGTGTAGTGATATGGGTGACCTGGGCAGGATGAAGAGGTCTGCCGTCAATGGCCTCGAGTCTCACAGGAATGTCCTTAAGTGTTGTGGGAATATGCTGTTGGTCACAGAAACCGGCATCGATAAAGTTCCCAGCAGCACCCGAATCCAGAAAGGCCTCTGTGCAAACAAACCCCGCAGGCCAGGACACCCGAATCGGAACAGTCATTCGAGTGTTACTTGAGTCAGAGGACATACCCAGCACACCCAAAGCAGGTCCTCTGAACCACTCTAGGTGCTGGCGTTTCCCGACTTCTTAGGACAAGAACTTGCCCAATGTCCTGCCGTGCCACAGTACAAACAGAGCCCCTCTCTGTGTCTCCTGGACCTCTCATGCTCCAACAAATGGGTAGTCCCCAGTTGCATGGATTCCTCAAAGGCGGAGGAATTCATAGGTGGTGGTATGAACTGGGGAACAGCACGCACAAGATGACGAACTCCTCCGTCACGTGCTTTCAAGCAGTCCCGCTGTGCCTGTCGCTCACGGAGTCGAAGATCAATCTGTGTGATGTAAGCTATTACAGAGTCTAGGTCAGACGGTAGATCTCGAGCAGCAATCTCGTCTTTTAAAGTCTCTGATAGCCCGCGCTAAAAGGCTGCAATCAGTGCTTCATTAGTCCAATCCACTTCAGCCATTAGGGTGCGACATTCTATAGCATAGTCCATCAGAGAACGTTCCCCTTGGCGAATATTGAAAAGAGAGGACGAAGCAGTGGAACTCCTGCCGGGAACGTCGAATACAGAACGTAGTGCAGACACAAATTCGGAGTAGGAACGAACCACCGAAATGTCTCTCTCCCACAGAGGTGAAGCCCATGCCAGAGCCTTGTCGGTCAGGAGCGAAATTACGTATCCCACCTTAGCGTGGTCAGAAGCAAAGGCATAAGGAGAAAGTTCGAAATGAATTTCGCATTGGTTAAGGAAACCACGACAAGTAGTAGGATCTCCTCCATAACGTTGTGGTGGTGGAAGGTTCGTAGGAGCATGAACCATGGAGACTGGAGCCGGAAGGGAGGCTGGCGGAGGTGCTACTGCTGGAGACTGCGCCGGTAATCTGGGATCAGTGCGCTGAAGGAGGATCTGGAATGCCTGGGTAAACTGGTCCAGACGATGATCCATCTCATCCAGCCGAGCCTCACACGGACCTTGAAGTCCCACCGAAGCGGGTCTCATGATGGCCTTCTGATTCTGTCACGTACAAGTAAATAGGAGACACCGTAGTCAGGTAGGACTCCAAGACAGAACAAGTTCAGACAAGCCGAGGTCAGGATTCTGGAGAGCAGGATAGCCGATAAACGTAGCCGAGGTCAGGATTCAGGAGATCAGGATAAACGATAAACAAGCCGAGGTCAGGATACAGGAAAACAACGTAGTCAGGCGAGCCAAGGTCAAACACAGGAATCAGGACAGTAAACGCTATCTGGGTGCTAGCACAAGGCATAGACGACCATCAGAAGGCAAGGTGTAACAGGTCTGAGGGGTTTAAATGGAGAACCGCGGAGGAAGTCAGAATCTCCCATCAGCCCCTCATGACATCACTTCTGGTGTCCGGGAATCGCGACCATTTTGAGTGTGGCGAAGTCTCCCTTCATAAAGGCCAGCAGTAGGAGAGTTCGCCACTAGAGGGCGCGTGAGCGCAGTAGCCGGACGCCGTGAGCCAGGAGGTCTGCCTCTCCTGCGCGGCACCTCGGGGGACGTCAGCGGAAGTGGCTGTGCGGTGGAGGGGGGTCTCCCTCTCCCTCGTGGCGGCTGCTGCGGAGGTGGCCGTGCGTTGGGGGGTCTCCCTCTCCTCCGAGGTGGCTGCTGCAGAGGTGGCCGTGCGTTGGAGGGGGGTCTCCCTCTCCTCCGTGGCGGCTGCTGCGGAGGTGGCCGTGCGTTGGAGGGAGGTCTCCCTCTCCTCCGTGGCGGCTGCTGTGGAGGTGACCGTGCGTTGGAGGGGGGTCTCCCTCTCCTCCGTGGCGGCTGCTGTGGAGGTGACCGTGCGTTGGAGGGGGGTCTCCCTCTCCTCCGCGGCGGCTGTTGCGGCAACGTGGGAACCGAGGACAGGTGAGTAACACTCTCAGTGCTAAACAGTTCCATATGAGGCATAGGGCAAATAGAGCAACATGTGAAAATCGAATGTTTGGGAACAGTCAGGGCCGGCCTTAGGGGTGTGCGACCTATGCGGTCACACAGGTCGCCATGGCAACAGGGGCGCCTGCCCGGCACTTAAAGTAAAACATCTGTTTTTTTTTTGTTTGTTTGTTTTTTTTAACTTTATTTAAATCCTCCATGTTAAATAAAGTTTTTTTTTTACTTTATTTAACATGGAGGCAGGCGTTTCATGCTGAGCGGCACCGCGACGGAGTCCCTGTAATTTTTTAAAAAATATTTACCACCAATGTCTTTTTATTTATTATCTATATATTATAATACACATAGAGCAAGTATTAACCCCATATTCACACTATGAACATACCAGTACATCCACAAAAGGTGTGCCAGGATTCCCTGTTGGACGAACCAGTATGACCTGTAGAAAATCCCCCGGCATGCTCCCCTGCATGCTACAGCTGGCTCGTTGGCTATGCATAGGACTGCACCGCAACAATGGCAGTCCCGTGAGAAACAAAAAGGTGATGGAACAGTCATGTGATTTCTGTGATGACCCCCCCCCCCGACTTACCAGTGCATCCCTTTAGTGGTGACCCATGCTTCAGACTCCGTGGTGTTTTTAACTTTATTTAAATCCTCCATGTTAAATAAAGGTTTTTTTACTTTATTTAACATGGAGGCAGGCGTTTCATGCTGAGCGGCACCGCGACGAAGTCACGGAGAGTGAGGGGCGCCGAGCAGTTGCTGAAAACTTTACAAGCAACCGCTCGGCGCCCCTGCCCGGGACTTAAATTAAAGCATCGGGGGTTTTTTTGTTGTTGTTGTTTTAACTTTATTTAACATCCAGATCGGCAGAGCGAGAAGACGGACGCCTCCCGCTCCCACCGCAGGACTCAACAAGGTAAGTAAGGATAATGAGAAGTAGGGCAGAGGGGGGGGCAGTGAGAAGGGGCAGAGGGGGGAAGGCAGTGAGAAGGGGCAGAGAGGGGCAGTGAGAAGGGGCAGGGGGGAGGCAGTGAGATGGGGCGGGGGGGAGGCAGTGAGATGGGGCGGGGGGGAGGCAGTGAAAAGGGGCAGAGGTGGTAGATAGTGAGAAAGGGGAGTTTTGTGACACGATTTTTTTCCTTTCCTTTTTGGGGATGGGGGGGCGCCACAGGAGTAGTCCGCACAGGGCGCCAGAACACTTAAGGACGGCTCTGGGAACAGTAGTGGGCATGTTCCAACTTGTGCCCTGTAATGTCCAGAACAATCCTATGCTTGTGGGCTATTTCCATAATCTGGAGATACAACTGAACAAGTTTGGCTGGATTTCTCTGACATGGCACATGACACCTGCGTAAAAGAAATCCTAAGCAACATAAATAAATTCTTTCTACAGCTGACAGTGATTGTGGCCAAATGACTGCATAAAAAGTGGCCAGATGCTCCTGATGAAATACTCTGGGTTTTCTGCTTTACAGAAATATATACCTTTGTGGGTATTTTTTGGTTTCTTTGCTCAAAATTAGAGTGGCAACCCAGCATACCAAATGTTTCTAATATCCACTACTGTAATATTTTGTAATTAATCACAATGAAATATATATATTCATATAATTTCATGCATGTTAGACATTTTGATAACCTGTGTTCCTAAAGGCTAATGAAATGTAACCCAATTACTGGAGCTATTTTGCCATTTTTGCCATATGTTGGTTCAACCTTTATTCCCCTTTCCTGTGAATAGTGTACCCATGTAAAATATATTGTTTTTTCAAGGAGAGATTGAGCCTTCTTTTAATGCTTTTCTTTCTTGTAATATTTACACGATTAACCAAACTTTTAGTATGAGAAAAATAGTAAAAAAGAAAAACACGTTTTTCATATATTTTCTTCTCTGAATCCCAGCAAAATTAGTAAAATTGACAGGAAATTTCCTTAAAAATGTATCGTTTCAGATTTCCTGATTTCAAACATTTATATAATGTCCACATTTTTCTAGCAGTTATAGGGCATGTATTATAAGGTGTACAATATGGTTTCAAAACTGTTGATATTTTACAAAACACTTTTCCTATTTTGAAGCAACCGTTTATAAAAAAAATAAATCTAAAATAGCTCCTTATGGGGCAATTGTTTTGGTAAAACAGAAGATAAATAACATTGTGTATTGCTAACAGACCTGTATTCTCCATAAAGAATCAACAGGATGTTCAAAAGTCCTTAGCTGTAGTTATGAAAGCTAGTGATCCATTTCAAAAAGACTGAAAAACCACTCAAGTGTTTAAAAAGTGAGAACTTTATAGTGGGAATAAAGATATATTGTGCACATAAGACCAGCTGAAATCAAAACATTGTCAAAGTATGTAACAAAAACACAAAATCATAATAATAAAAAAAGAACTGCTTAACCAACCCTGGCAGAGTTGTTCAAAGTGAGCAAATAAACACAATATTACATTGTACAGTAATTGCCATTACCATTAATCCAGAGCAAAACCAAATCAGCAAATAATATGCAGTAAAGTGATCTTCACTATAAATAATAATTTGATAAGTTGATAAGATATGATATTATTGTACAGTCGTATACTTATTTTAAAATTGCCCCCTTGCCGTCTCAAAAGGATTTGGAGTTAAAAATAATAAAATTACCCTATAGGGGACATGGCACTAAACTGTGCCTTCCCCACACCTGTCGCCGTTGTACGGTAGAGGGGGTAAAATAAAAAATAAATAGCATTTAAAAAAAGAAATGCCTATATCCCCAGTTGAATGTCTATGAATAAGCATGTTTATAGGCCATTCTCTGGTCTGTCTTTCTAACCAAGTATGGTATGAGTTGCAGTTTTTTGCAGTTTTGTTAAATATGGCTCACACTTTACATACAGAAACCTTTATATTTTTCAAGATAATGTAAACTATTCATAGATACCTAGTGTAAGACAAACTGTGTATCATATAAAACGCCATAGTTATAACAAATATATTTTCTCCATACTATTTGCCAATAAATTACAAGCAAGTAACAGAATCTAAAATATGTTCTTAAAAGCCCCACCCTTTTGCAATATACCACTTGCTATGTCCTGTTAGCTCATTGTACGGTGCTGCGGAATGTGATCATGCTATATAAATCAATAAATAATAATATTAGTTTTAAGCCACAAAATTACATTTTACATAGACCATCTGACTTTGGGTTATTCTATTATGCCTTTTTAACTGCCCCCTAACACAACGTATACATTATTGATAAATTATGTATAATGATAAATTATTTGAGTGTTTTTTTTAATGCCAAAGTAGCTCTAAAACACATCGCCAATCATGTTTCATTGAATGGACTCCAGGTTTGCTAACTCCTGACTCCAATTAGCACTTGTTGAAGTGATTAGCCTAGGGGTTCACATACTTTTTCCAACACAAACTGTGAATGTTTGAATGACGTATTCAATATGGACAAGAACAATACAAATGTATATATTAATGGGTTCTCTTACTTTTTCTGGTCACTGTAAGTTTTTTCTATTTCCTTTTTATTCCCCTTGAGATTTTAATATTGCAAGAACATTTGTCTCACCAAGAAGAGTAACAAATATCCGCGAGTAAAAAGTTATACTTTTAGTGAATTTAAGTTAAAGCCATTTTCCCCAAACCAACATTTTATATATATTTTTTTTAAAGTAAATAAATGTATTTATTATTAGAAAAGTGTGTATGTAATTATTCTAATAGATTAGAATAAGCAATGTATTTGTATTAGAAACCCATCTTATATCAATACTATGAGAGCAGTTATCTTAGGATCTGCATGATTATTGAACATTAATCATAAAGGTATCTTTCGCTTATTGATATTGATTTTTTTTATCTGCATTATAACTTTTCCCCTAGATAGATTTGATATAGGAAAATAGTCCATAACCTGCTTATTTGCAGGTTCTGACCAAACCTTGGGGTTGAGCACCCCCGCCTGTCACAGAGGTACCCTTTTAAATGGTGTCCAAAGAGGGTTTTACATTGATTGAGAGTCTCTTTTGGGTTAAGATCCAATGCAGTCCCACTGATTTAGCTTCTTGGTGAGCAATATAACCATGAAAAGTAGATAGGACTTTCTTAACTTGGGGTACTTTGATTTTCTTTATTATTTAGTGTACCCACACAAATTATATATTGTTTTTCAGGACTTCCGGGTTTTCTTCAGATACTATCATTTTAATCATATTATCTAATTTACTATAAAAAATAAAATATGGGGAAAATTAAAAAAAAACACCTTTTCTGACTCTTATTTTAAAAAAACTTTTACTCATCTCCAAAGGCAAATGAAAAAAACCTGCTAAATAGAGTCATATTTTAGATGTGTCCTAGCGTATTGCTATTTCAAAGCCATTTTTTTCAAATCTGGTCATCCTGCACACATGTCCACAAATGTTGTGGCAGTAATTTAATTACACAAAAGAATTACAACCGCAAAGGTTGACAAAGGCTGGTGGTAGATTACCAGCTTTCATGCAGGTACCTTTTCTGGTTTTAACTTCTATACTCAAAGCTCCTCAAAATTCCCAGGGGAATTGTTAAGATATTATGTAAAGCTGAAGTTACATTAGAAAAGTGCAATGGTACCTTAGTGAATACTATGAAAAAGTTATGTATTGTTGCACTTATAATACCAAAATCAGTGGTTCCCAGGTCGGGACTGGCCATTCTTATACTGGGTCAACCAGTGGGCTGCTGGCCCAGTGGGCTGCTGGCCAAGAACACCCCATACCTGCTGTCACAGCCCCACCCCGGCATTCCAGGCTCCTGTATGAATAATACTCATTTTGTGGCTTTTCCCACTTGCAACCTCTAGTGACCAGGGTACCTGTTTTGGAACTCTTGCTCCAGTCTAATGGTGTTAGCTCAGCCTCATTAACAACCTAATCCTGTGCAGCCCTACCCTATATGTAGCAGCAGCTGTCATTGCCCCCGATCAGTTCCTGTTAGCTGTGCTTTTTTCACCTAGCAGGACCTGGGGCATCTAACCTAGGGGTTCAACCACCTGGAGGAAGAGTTCCAGTGTCTTCTGTTATCTCTTCCCGGTGCAGTTTTCCTACCTGCCCTGTCCAGTTTGTATTAATGGACAAGTGCCCTGTCTGTGGGCTTCCATTCAAGTGCCCTGTCCAAAGGCTTCTAGCTTCTGCCCTGCCTGAGGACTTCCAGTATGCCCTGAGCAGGAAAACGTAACATGCAGTCTATCAAATGCAGCCGCTGACTGCACTTATATCATTAAAGTGCCAGAGCTGCCTTGTTTTCCGCAGTCCAGCTCTGGCGGATCCAAAGTTTATTGAAGAGTAACCGTTAATGATAACCATAGTATTACAGGTTGAGTATCCCTTATCCAAAATGCTTGGGGCCAGAAATATTTTGGATAAGGAATCATTTTGAATAACAGATCTGTCTTCTCCCCTGTTATGCTTCATTGTTGAGGATTGGTCTGTTGTTCAGGCTTCCCAAGAGCGCCTCCTGTCTGGAAAAGGGAGCAGACGTGTTCCGGGGAAGCCTGAACAATGGACAAGAAGTGTTCCAGGACCGTGGGTATAAGCCTGAACAACGGAGCAGGCACCAGGGAGAAGATGAAAAGGAGGTAGGGAAAAGATCTACTGACTACAGGAGAGGTCAGACACCTCTTTCCCGTCTCCCATCTGCCTTGAGTATGCCTTGTCTGAATTTCCTTTATCTGAAGAAATATTTTGGATTTCAGATTAGGAATTTCCGAATAAGAAATACTAAACCTGTATACTCATTCCAGTAAAACTAACAATACAAAAGTACAATTTCCTCTAATGCTGTTTAGAAACATTGTACCAATTAAAATAGCTATGCCATGTTGGCACTTGTTAGCGTGAAAAAGAATTTTGAACAGCTTAAATCCTTAGACACACTTAATAAAAGTCAAGCTTCCCTGCCTCATTTAGATAAAGCCAGAAGTTTTTTTTTTGCTTAATACTGTATGTTGCTTGAGGATAACAAAGTGTCAGTTTTAACAAAAGAAGCACATTTCTGTCTAAGATTCTGGGAGAGAATAATGCAAGAGCATAGAACCACTTATGAGTCAGAAGTTCAAAAAGTAATTTGAATTAATAATAGGACTAAACAATAGCATTCTATATATATATATATCAATCTTTTATGAGTACATGGTGTGCAGCTTTAAGATAGCAAGACTTTTTAAACCAACTAAGAAGCTAAGGGTAGAATGACGGATGTGATGAATACAGAATTTTCCATTTATACCTTACATCACTTGTAAACATCTTATGGCCCAACAAAAGATTCTTTACCTTGGATATTTTTCTAAAATGTAACGTTTTACTGAAAATAAGGATTGTCTGACCACAGAACAACTTGTATTTCTGTTGATAGAGCCAGGCAATTGTTCATTTATTTGCAAAACTCCTGAGCCAATATAGGAACATTACCCGTCTTTCAACTATGGGCCACAAAATGATTATGCGTGATAAAACACTTAATGCTTATAACATTTCTCCCAAACTTACTGTGGCATCAAAAGTATTACGGAAAACAACATATACAATTTACAAATGTTTATCATTTACTAAATTAATAAGATGAAACTCTTTACATATTCATCACCGATTTATGCCCCCATTGATTTAAATTTGAAATCATTAGTTTAGGTATGTTATACTTTTTCTGGATAAAGGAAAGTTAGATAAGAACCATTCAGCCCATTTAGACTGTCAGTTTTTCCTGCTGTGCAGACTCAAAATTTAATCAGACCTTGGTCTTGTCTTAAATTCATGATAGCCATATGCCTATCCCATGCATGTTTACATTACTTTATTAGCTCCTACCACTTCTGCTGACAAGCTGTTCTATTTATTTATTTATCTACTGCCTTCTCAGTAAAATAAACCTTCCTTACATTATATCTGACCCTCTAGTTTAGATCGTGATCTCCTCCTTTGAAATAAACCTCCCCTCTGTGCTTTGTTAAATCTCTTTATGTATTTAAATGTTTCAAACATATCTTTATATAGTATATATAGTTATGTGCTGCATGCTCATGTTTATTTAACAACAGATTAGAGTAAAATCAATGCTACATTTTAATATATATTTAGTGGAATCCTTTGAAAACATACACAAAGAGTATTTGTAGTACTGTCTGAGCAAAAACACACACTTCTTTTAAAACTGACATAGGAGAGGGATATCCACCACATCTGAGTGTTTGATTGTTAGCTCTTTAACAACTATCTTAAATAACTAAAACAATTAATTGAGACACAATTCAACTTATTTATTGTGGACATTTAAGATTGTAAGTATTATAAGCAAAATTCAAGTTGCTTAATGTGACCTGTCCTACTGGCACCCAGTACAGTTCAAATCATGTTGATCTTGGAACATCAGACTACTTCTGGATGGGGATAGTTCTTCTCCTCTGTTTTACGCTAATTGTTGACAGCAGCATTTTAACCCTTATGAGTTTTCTGACAGGAATGGGAGGGCATGTTGGAAGGTTTTTTTCTTTTTGTGTCTTGGATGTCTTCATTCAAACTCAGTTGTGACTTATTTTTCTGCAGGTAGTTGAAGCACATCCTATATGTTTGCTCATACATTTTACTACTTTTGAACACCAGACACTGACATGATCACCGATCACATTATTATACTTCCTTCTGAGTGTTGTAGCCTGTTTTTAGCTTTAAGGTTAAATCACCAATTTACATTATAGGACCAGTGTGTTGAGCTTTATCCTTAGAACTTTTTGTAAAAAGGTCTACAAAGACTAGCGTTTGATGCCATATTATATGACTTTTGACTCCTTGCCTTCTGTTTGCTCTGGCTATAACATTTGAAGAAGTCTGTTAAATGTCAGCTTTGCTTTGCTGTCTGACACTTCTTTTTAACATACATTATTGGTCTTGGGAAATATCATTTAATGTGAAGAGTCTCAAGGGTTTGTTCCCAGAAGATTGTATGAACCTGAGATAAAACCTAAGCTACTTCTCTCATACAATATCTGGTAAACTGGCCTTACTATGTTGGCTGTCTTAAAGGACATACCAAATTAAGCTGAGAGAATCCAGTAAGGTGGGTATTTATGAACTCTCAAATTGCTGTAGAGTTGCTAGCAAGTTACATGGGGAAGTTGAACAGTGTATATTCCAATCAAGCAACTTTAAACACACGTTAAAAATATTTCTTTTAAGAAGTTATAGAATTACTACATCAGCTTAATACATAATACCCTCTTTAACATATTGACTGGAGAGACTGAAAACAAACTGTAATCTTTATCAGCGCAGAAATGAATCAATAAAACCAAAACCCCTGGTTTCTGAATGAGATCAATTGTTTGCATGCGTAAATCCCTGCATTTAACAGGAGGGGGGGGGGATTACATGAAAAAACATACACAAAGAAAATAGTTAATTAGTTGCCCGTTCTGTGTCCCCTACTTTCACATATGAAACATAATTATTATTACAAGCTCCATGTTTCATTCTGCTGCCATTATTACATATTTGGATTTGTTTTCCCATAGAGCATTATTTTACATTGTGTTCGCCAAGCATTTTTGGTATATTATACTAAGTGTGGGACATTTTCCATAGGTTGGAGATGAGGATTCAAGACACTGTTCAAACCTGCATATGCCACTAGTCTGCAACTAACCAGAAACTTATATGTTTTAAACCCAGGGGAGGGCTGGCAACCTAAGGCCTGGGGGGCAAGTCTAGTCAACTGGCCCATTGCACCATCAAAGCGGCTGCGAGCGACATTGAAAGTGGCCGTCGTGCGGCAGTCACTCCACCAGCGCCTAATGAAATTAAAGTGGCCGGCGTGCACACACCGCATGCCTCAGCTCTTCATCACACCCCTTTTAAGACGTGGGAAGAGGAGCTGAGGCATGGCTGTTGGGTCTGACAGCCGCATGATGCAGGGGCATACCTAGAGTATTTGGCACCTGTGGCAGACCCTGTATGTGGCACCCCCCCACACACACACACACACTTTAAAACTGCATAGTTTCTATGGTTAGGCAAACATTGGCAGGGGTACAGCAAAATTATTATCATTATATACTTAGGGATTACGCAGCACCACCGTCAATGTGTGCCTATACATTGAGCCAGACACTGACAACCCCTATCACTATATACTAAGCCAAACATTGATGTGGTGTAGGCTTACCACTTTAGTGACTGGCATAGTATATAGTAGGGATGCACCGAAATGAAAATTCTGGACTGAAACTAAAAATTCAGCATTCACTTGGCCAAAACTGAAAAAAAAAAACTTTAAAATACTTTATTAAAAGTAACACCAAAATTAGACAAAAAAATCAACAACAATATTAACATATTATATACACATATATATAACAACAATGACAATCCTATCATGCCCAGGTTCTAGCATGTGCTGGCTGACTTGGAGCATGATAGGAGTGTGATTGCTGTTTGCAATTATATATATATATATATATATATATATATATATATATATATATATATATTAATACTGTCATTGAATTATTCTGTCCAATAAAAGTGTTAACACACCGAAGTTGGACCAAAAAATAATTTATAACAGCAATCACACTCCTATCATGCCTAGGCAGCCACTACATGCTGGAATCTGGGCATGAAAGGAATGTGATTACGGACTCCCTATGCCAAGCTATCCCCCAACACTTACACATCCATGCTATCTGAAACCCTCATTCACAAACATTCAGCATTACACCCATCACTCTCACACACTTACATTCAGCATAACACCCATCACTCTCACACACTTACATTAGGCATAACACCCATCACTCTCACACACTTACATTCAGCATAACACCCATCACTCTCACACACTTACATTCAGCATAACACCCATCACTCTCACACACTTACATTCAGCATAACACCCATCACTCTCACACACTTACATTCAGCATAACACCCATCACTCTCACACACTTACTAATCCACTCTCTCCTACCTTTTCTTCTTTCACTCTCACTTCTCCTCCTCTTCTTCTTCTTCTTCCTGTCCTGTGCACTGAGCGCGGAAGACGGTGGGTGTGGCTTCAGTGTTGTGTGCCGGGATTTGACATCAAGTCCCGGCGCACAGCCACAGTTGCTGCTCGCATCGTTTCTGAAGGCGTGCCGGCATGGTGGCACCCCTCAGATGAGCAGCAGCCGGGGCGGACCGCCCCCCCCCCCCCGCCAGGTACGCATGACGGCCGCATTCAATCCTGCTCACGGCCGCTTAGTTTTTAACTTTGCGGCCGCAGCCGCGTTGAATGCTCGTCTGCCTTAATCTTAATTCATTGTTTGTATAATTATGCATGTTTTCCTGTATATGTACCAAATATGTATTTTGGGGAGATTGTTTATTTTCTAGCAAACTGCTATTATTTCACCTCTCTCTTTGTTCTCTTGTAGCCATTCAGTAACGCTCTGTTCTAGCACCTTCTGAAACCAAGCACTAAATCTGGCAGAACTATTATATTAATATATGTGCATAATATATGTGCATACCTGGCAACTCTCCGGTTTTGACCCGGAAATGACCGGGTGAAGCACCGCTTCTCCGGTTCTCTGGGTCAAGACCCGAATATTCCGGGTCGCATGAGTGGGGTGTTTCCTACTGATGTCAGCGGGAACGCCCCTTGACATCAGTGGGACCTCCCACCGACGTCAGTGTGCAGTCCTGGCTGCGTCCCGCAAGGGCAGGCTCCGGGTAGCCAGATCCCAGAAGTTCCCATGTATGTATATGTGTTACTACAAGGACTAGCAGTATAGCCAAATGGACAGAGTTAAAGAGTGTACGTACGTATGTATGTACGTATATATTGCTCCACTTTTAACATTGTGTAGCAGATTTGCTCTTTGTACATAAATGTCACCCATTTCATGATGGAGGAATACTGAAAACTGGCTACTGATTATTATGCTAGCTAGTTTTTTTAACATAAACAAAATGGTATAGTGTATATTGCCACTGTCACTATTTTCCACTATTGAAGGGTTAATGAAAGCAGTTAAAGTGTTGGGTATTTATTTTAATAAAATAATATTATTGTATTTGTAACATTTCATTTTTCAATTTATCTCACTTATATATGTTATATAATTTGTTAACGAAAAAGTTCTTCCCACGCACATTGGGAGGAGTGTACGATGTAGCGAAAACCAGTTTCATTTGCAGCTCATTCATATCATTATATTCCATAAATCAAAGCTGAAAAATACAATCCAGACACTAGAGCGGTCCTGAGTTATAGCCTCATTCAATTAAACATTCTGGAAGGCATGATTGCCTTGCTCTGAAATTGAACAACATCTCAGTAGAAATTAAAAAACATAAAGAAATAAACTTAGGTAATTGCTTATTAAATTTTCAAACCCGAATGACAATAACAAGTTTAAATTGATTGCTCAATATGGTTAAATAGACCAAGCAGTTTGCAGAACTAACAGGAAAGCACAGCAGCATGACTTCATATGGCACACTATTGATTTACAAACAAGAGAATCTAGATGCAAAGTTAAAGGGAATGGGAAAGGTTGAATCTATCAAGCAGGACACATTGAGATGCAATCACAACCAATGGATTTTAGGTATAACCTATATGTCAAGTGTTTGTACATCAATACCAGTTATAGCAATATTATTTAAAAAAAAAACCCAACAAACTAATATTAAATAAAACTCTTACAGCAAATGACATTTAAAAACGTACATGTGGAATTTAATTATTGACACTTCTATAGCTCAAAGTTTACAAGAATAAACCCACATAATAAACAAAAATAAAGTTGAAAAATTCCTCCAAAGGTTTCTAAAATATATTTTTTAAGGCTTTTCAGTATTCAACTTTAAATATTTCATAGTCATCTCCAGAATGTACAACTTGCATATGGTTGTTAGGGAGTAAAATGATTAGAAAACAAATGCCAACTGGACATCGCTGGGATATTTTCATGAGTATTTAAAAATATATATTTTTTCCCAATTGGAAATTCTGATTACAGAATTTACATTTACATTTAATTTACATTTAATACAAAGTGGTGTTGCTTTGTTGGCTTTTTGTTTACTAGCTGTCTTTGCAGCATGGTTTCTCAAGATGAATACCTCCAGTTTAGGATTTGAAGATTTTTAGATTAATAAAACATTTTCAAGTAATGAGACTGGTGCCTTAAATTGGCAAGTGATATGGGAACCATCAAATACTCTTCTGTGAGGTCTATCTTTAGACATCCAATCATCTGGTGAGAGGAGATCTGTTAATAAATTTACTTTAATATATCCACTTGTTTAGATCTTTTAAGTTGACCATTGTCTTTAGCCCAGCATGTTTCTTTTTTACCAAGAAAAGGTAGCTTACAAATCCCAGTGTAGCCTAAGGGGCAGGAATAATTGCCCTATTCAATAACAACTCTCTTATTCCCTTATCTATTAGATCTATATCCACTGAATGAAAATTAATTGCTTAGGGTAACATAGTTTGACGTTATTCCCTACATTGGGGATTTGTGAATTATGAGACATGGCTTTTTTAGTCTTGGAAAAATCTGTATGTCCTAGTACAGTGATGGGCAACCTTTTTGGCGTGGTGTGTCAAAAATCGGCAAAAAATCGAGCATAACTCGCGTGGTGTGTCACTTCGACAAAAAAACATAATTTTGCGCAATTTATAGTTTAAACTACAAAAATGTATAATTGCAATATATAATTGTATTTAATAAACCAAAAACAAATTATTTAACATACCTGCTTAGTAACTACTTAACTTTCAGGAGTCCTGCGGTGGGGGTGCAAGGCCTCTGTCTCCCAGCTCTGCCACTGTATGGAACAGTATAGAGTGATGGGAGTTATGATGTACTTTAGAGCATAATTATATAATGAAAAATACATTGGAAATGGTACAGCATAACACCCATCACTCTCACACACTTACCAATCCACACATATACCAATCCACACGTATACCAATCCACACGCATACCAATCCACACGCATACACTAATCCACACATATATACCAATCCACACATATATACCAATCCACACACATACACCAATCCACACACATACACCAATCCACACACATACACCAATCCACACACATACACCAATGCACACACATACCAATCCACACACACATACCAATCCACACACACATACCAATCCACACACACATACCAATCCACACACACATACCAATCCACACACACATACCAATCCACACACACATACCAATCCACACACACATACCAATCCACACACACACACCAATCCACACACATACCAATCCACACACACATACCAATCCACACACACATACCAATCCACACACACATACCAATCCACACACACATACCAATCCACACACACATACCAATCCACACACACACCAATCCACACACACACACCAATCCACACACACACACCAATCCACACACACGCACCAATCCACACACATGCACCAATCCACACATGTACACCAATCCACTCACTGTATGCTTTCCTACCTTTCCTCTTTTCTCCTTACAGCTCCTTTTCCTGCTCTTCGCTTCTCTTCTTCTTCAGTTCTTCTGTCTTCTCTGTCTTCTTCCGGGTCAGAGGGCACGGACAGCGGTGGGCGCGGCTTCAGTGTTGTGCGCCGGGATCTGACAACAAACCCCGGCGCACAACAGCTGCGCGGATCGCAAGGGAGCGGTATCGGAGGTCTTTAACAGACCTCCGGCTCCCTTGAGTGATTTTAAGCCGGGTTCAAGGGAGATCCTTGAACCGGCTTAAAATCACTCAAGGGAGCCGGTGGTCTGTTAAAGATCTCCGATACCGCTCCCTTGCGAGCCTGCTCCTCCACCGCCGCCCCCCGCTAGGTACGCTACTGCACGTCCCACCCCCCCCCTTTTTTTTGGGGGGTGACACGCGCAGGATATCCTGCGATTCATCCTCGGCTCCTGCACGGCCGCCGAGGATGAAAGAATCTTTCATCCTCGGCGGCCGTGCAGGAGCCGAAGATGAATCGCAGGAAATCCTGCGCGTGTCACCCCAAATGGCTACGCGTGTCAGCACTGACACGCGTGTCATAGGTTCGCCATCACTGTCCTAGTACCTGGCAATGGTATGTGGCATTACTGACATGGCTCATTCTAAAGCTTTGAGGATGTAGTTAGTGATGTCTCCATTAAAGCTTTTCACTGAGGATCAGAGTAATATGATTACTATTGATAAATAATTAAATAAGAATTAATAGATAAATTAATTAATAAAATATGGATTAAAATAAACTGCAAAATGAATAATCAATAAGTCAAGTTATATGAATAATCAGGTAAAATAAATGAATCCCAATACTGGAGAAAAATATTTGATTGTATAAAATAAAATAGCGTTTGATTTATTAAACAGTGTGGTAAATTGAGGAAACAAACTGAAAAAGAAAAAAACTTTCCTCCACAACACAATCTGTGAGACTGATAAAGTCATACAGAAAACTATTACGTCAAGCTATTGTTGCTAAAGGTGGTTTTACAAACTATTGGATCATAGTTTTTCATGCATGGCTTCTCCATTTTGGAGAGTAAATCATGACACGGTGTCATGTGTTGTTGTTCATCTGAGGTTATAATTACCTAATTTAGGCAGCAAGTGAACATTTCATCCTCAGAGTTTAAGTGTTAGAAGCAGGAAAAATGGGCAAGCATAAGGATCTGTCAAGAACCAGAGAACCAGATGTAGACGACAGTGCTGTTAAATCACACCTTTTATTAAAAATAACTATAAAGGCAAAAAATTTAATCCAGAGATGTGGTAAAAATACACAGCCAGGAGTTAGGAGCCAAAACGGCAAATCAGACAAGCCCAAGTCAGCCCAAGAACAGCATACACAGGAAGAAGCCAGGGATCAGGAACCAGAGTGGGAAGTCAGCCAGGCCAGAATCAAACACAGATAAGCAGCAGAACATAGAGTAATGAGCTGGACATCCAAGACCACGCAAGGAAAGATAACTACTGATCCTTGCAGCTTAAATAGCTAGGTCACAGCAGGAGAGGGGCCGGCTTATTAGCAGGTAACCAAGGAAACAGAAGAATGCAGACTGCTCGTTAAACTCAGCTGAGGTGTTCAATTGCAACACAGAGAAGCAAGTAGTGGAGTGGGGAAAGGGTGTGAACCCTGACAGGATCTGAGCGACTATGACAAGGGCCAAATTGTGATTGCTATAAGACTGGGTCAGAGCAGCTTTTGTGGGGTGTTCCCGGTCTGCGGTGGTCAGTATCAAAATTGGTCCAAGGAAAGAAAAGCAGTGAACCAGTGACAGGGTAATGGGCGGTCAATGCTCATTGACGCACGTGGGGGGCGAAGGCAGACGAGCTACTGTAGCTCAACTTGCTGAAAAAGTTAATGCTGGTTCTTATAGAAAGGTGTCAGAACACACAGTGCATCATAGGTTTGTTGCATATGGGGCAACGTAGCTGCAGATCATGGGGGGGGTGCCCATGTTGACCCCTGCCCACTGGCAAAAAGGCATACAATTGCCAGGTGAGCATACGAACCAGATAACAGAGCAATAGAAGAAGGTGGCCTGATCGGATGAATTACATCACGTAGATGGTCAGGTGCTGTGCTCACCTGGAGAACACATGGCCCCAGGATGCATCCATGGCAGCCCAACCTTGCAACTTACAGGACTTACAGGTTCTGCTGCTAACGTTTTGGTGCCAGATACCACAGCACACTTTCACAGGTCTAGTGGAGTAGAGGAGACAGGTCAGATGTATTTTGGTTATTATTATTATTATTTAAAGTAACAAAATAATGTATAACATCATATTTAAATATTATATATACAATATATCATATTTCAGTATTCTACAATTTGTAATTTTTACTAAACTATTAGAAACTTCTAATGAAAATATTTTAACAGCAAACATAATTCATTAGATATTCACTAGATGAATTAAATTGGCATGTAAGCTTGTTGTGTATCAGGGAAGATGCTGAAGAAAAGCTTGTCAAATATATAACTAATATGGGTGAAATATACACAAACTCAATCAAGAGTAAACCAGTTCAGCTTGATGCTAGGAAACAACATGCATTCTCTGCTTAAAACAGCCACAATACAATGCCTTTAACACACCATTGACCTGGTTTCCTGGCAGGCAAAGGGAGGTATAGACTTCTGCCAGCTGCTGTGTTTAAATCTGTGCTTGGCCGGAATGTAGATGTATAGCACTTAGAATTTTATGGTCGAAACATGCATTTGTGGATCACTTTGGAGGTGTTTGAATTCATAAAGAAAAAGCAAAGCTTAAACTGAATAACAGAATAGCCGGATAGATTTGTGTGCACATAGATTATATGCAACTGGGAAATATATCAAAAGAGAAATATATATATATATATTATGACTTATATACCTAAACTCTTCAATTCAATGCAGATGGCTAACTGCACATCTATATTGTTAAATAGATTTAGATGAATTAACCTGCACAGAATTATTAACAGTGTAGACAGTTAACGGGCAAGTTGCATGCATACCATACATATCAGGAATATAATAAATAATTATGCTGAAATCTTGGGTGTTGGGTCAATGGTCATCTAGAAATATATGTGAGTACTTGGAATTCTTATACCCACCCAAATGAAGGAATTGTACAAAAATGTACAAATGTGTATTGCAATAAATGGAATGCTTTGAATAATCTTGAAACAGTTGTTTATTGTATGATCTCTTATGAAGTAAGAAATAAAGAGGAGCAATAATTAACTCTATGTTACATTTTGTGAAGATGCAGAAACAACAAATATTTTAGTACTTTTTTAGTACTTGTCAGTGGAAATTAGAGAAAATGGGTAGTGACGTCTCCAGATTTCATATTTAGATGGGCACATGGGGGACAGGGACAAAAGTGTGGGGGGGGCAATTATAAAATGCTACATATAATATATATAATTACAGGGCCGTCCTTAGGTGTTCAGGAGCCCTGTGCGGACTATTCCTCTGGCTCCCTCCATACAAGAAAGAATCCTGTAACAAACAACTAGTTTTAATTAAAGGTTATTTATGTGCAAGTGAAAACAAGTACAATAATATATAACTGGAAACATTAGTAACAATAATAGATACCCATTTCCAGCACTCTCCCCATATAATTATCCCCAGAGTCCCTTTGTTGCCTCATTTACTAAGCCACACCTCTCCTTTCCTTTCTCCCTGTAGTAAAGATTAAATAAACACATGTAAACAGCACTTGCATGTATTGATCAACTGAATAAGATATACAAACCCTATATTTGCAGGTATACATAAATAATGTATGGAAACGTAGCATAGCAGGTATAGATCAACAGAATAACTTATAAACCCAGCTTTACAGGTATAGATTAATTAAAAATCACATATAAACTCAGCATTAAAGGTACTGGTAAAAGACCCCTAAATTACAGGCACACCCCAAAGACCAGCCCTGATATCTACATTGCCAACAAAGAACCTGACCAGCACCCAGATTACACACATAGGTCTATGTCCCCAAACAGCACAGCCTGAGCCAACTTTGTCCGCAAACAGCCCTGCTGGAGTCCTGTGGTGGGAGCGCTGGGCCTCTGGGGTGCTGCTTCACTGCTGAGCGCCTGGATATGACATCACTCTGCACTGCGACTGAGAGCTCCTACAACCACAGTCAGGGCAGCACCAAGGCGAGTGGCTGCAAGAAGAGAGCCACCGAGCAGTTCCAGAAAAGTTTTTC
This sequence comes from Spea bombifrons, assembly GCF_027358695.1. Classification (NCBI taxonomy): domain Eukaryota; kingdom Metazoa; phylum Chordata; class Amphibia; order Anura; family Pelobatidae; genus Spea; species Spea bombifrons. The sequence continues at coordinate 133,073,493 of NC_071087.1, read as the reverse complement.
ATGAGCGGCTGCTCCGCACTGCTCTCTCTCCTCTGATCCCTGCTGTCTGGGTGACGTGCACCCAGCCATGATGATGGGACGGCCGCCTGCCGTTTCCATTTTGGGGGGCACAGCATGATGTAGGGGAGGCCATGGCCCCCTCTGCCCCCTGCCAACTCCACTGACAATGGGCTAGATGTAACATTTAATCTACCTGCCAAAAACACACGTGGGGTTAATTCTGCAGCATTTGTACTCAGGTGTAATATGTACCTCCTTTTTTAAGACTTTTGAAAAAAGTTGTGCATATTTTATGTGAGATGTTATGGTGTATAATATGATGGTCATTACATTGATCAAATGCTATACATTTTTCTGTTTTTTTTGTTGTTGTTGTTGTACCTGTGGTAGATGTTCATCTTATCTACCTTTAGTTACACCTCTGGCTTTGGGAAATCTCCCTGACTTCTGCTACCTGTAAAGAAATACATATTTATATGTTTGTATAATAAAATAGGTTTAAAATATAAATATTATCATACCGTGTAAAGAAATGATATGCATATAAATATATCAATATGTAGATAAGTATATGATAATGAGAAGAAAATTAGTTTTTAGACTAAAAGGTAAACTCAGTAAGAAAATCTGAAAAATCTTTCTTTTTATAATGCAAACACAGTTACAACTGCAAATAATTTCCTTTTCATGTAAATACTATCCTTTCTGACCTTTTAAAATACCTTGGTGTCACGAACCGAGGACAAAGGTTGATAAGGAGCCCAGGTGCAGGGGATACGAGGGGCTCTGTCTGTACCCCACGATGCATTATGGTCTGGGGTTGTTACAGACAGGCGCAGGAATAAACCACAGACAACAGATCAGGATTAAGAGTTGTATTGAATGCGATGATACAACAATATATATGCAATGGAAGTTACTTGGCAGGAAGCCCTCTTGCGGGGCACACACGGCAGATAAGCCCTCTTGCGGGGCACACACGGCAGATAAGCCCTCTTGCGGGGCACACACGGCAGATAAGCCCTCTTGCGGGGCACACACGGCAGATAAGCCCTCTTGCGGGGCACACACGGCAGATAAGCCCTCTTGCGGGGCACACACGGCAGATAAGCCCTCTTGCGGGGCACACACGGCAGATAAGCCCTCTTGCGGGGCACACACGGCAGATAAGCCCTCTTGCGGGGCACACACGGCAGATAAGCCCTCTTGCGGGGCACACACGGCAGATAAGCCCTCTTGCGGGGCACACACGGCAGATAAGCCCTCTTGCGGGGCACACACGGCAGATAAGCCCTCTTGCGGGGCACACACGGCAGGAAGCCCTCTTGCAGGGCACACGGCACGACTAGAAGCCCTCTTGCGGGACACATGACTAGAAGCCCTCTTCCAGGGCACACGGCACGGCTAGAAGCCCTCTTCCAGGGCACACGGCAGGTTGCCCACTTGCAGGGAACTCAACCAGGGTAGTCCGCTAGTGGGCAGTCATCCTGGGAGTCGCGATGCAGGGCACTCCTCTTGGGAGTCCACTAGTGGGGCGCTGGCCGCAACTCAGGAACACGGCAGGTTGCCCACTTGCAGGGCACACGGCAGGTTGCCCACTTGCAGGGTACTCTACTTGGGAGTCCACTTAGTGGGGCGCAGGCCGCAACTCAGGAACATGGCAGGTTGCCCACTTGCAGGGCACACGGCAGGTTGCCCACTTACAGGGTACTCGACTTTGGAGTCCACTTACTGGGGCGCTGGCCGCAACTCAGAACACGGCAGGTACTGGAGCAAGGCAAGGTACTGGAGCAAGGCAAGGTACTGGAGCAAGGCAAGGTACTGGAGCAAGGCAAGGTACTGGAGCAAGGCAAGGTACTGGAGCAAGGCAAGGTACTGGAGCAAGGCAAGGTACTGGAGCAAGGCAAGGTACTGGAGCAAGGCAAGGTACTGGAGCAAGGCAAGGTACTGGAGCAAGGCAAGGTACTGGAGCAAGGCAAGGTACTGGAGCAAGGCAAGGTACTGGAGCAAGGCAAGGTACTGGAGCAAGGCAAGGTACTGGAGCAAGGCAAGGTACTGGAGCAAGGCAAGGTACTGGAACACGGCAAGGTACTGGAACACGGCAAGGTACTGGAACACGGCAAGGTACTGGAACACGGCAAGGTACTGGAACAAATCAGGAACCAAACAGGTAGTCCTCAAACATTACAATGTCAAGGCCCAGACTGCAGGGCTGGGCAGGTTATAAAGGCTGACTTGATTAGGTAAGCAACTGCAGCTGGACCTAGTAATTGGCCTGAGTGGCAAGGGCGGCCACTAGTGGCTGGAAACATGAAAATGAATGGCAAGGTTTTGGATAAGTCCAGCTAGCGCATGGTGAAACGTGACACTTGGCTGACTTTCTATAAATTTCCCAGCAAACTGAAATATATTCTTGCTTTCATTCTCTGACATCTTGTTACACTCCTCCTCATATCCTATGCTTGACTCAACTTTGTCTCCTCTTTGAACTTTTAACCTCCAATTTCTTTTTTTCATTTATCTATATATACTTTCTGCATATTATTAAGTATTTCTAAAAATGCTTTCAGTTCTGAATGAATTTAAAAAGGAGTATGCATACATTTTTTATAAATGTACTACAAAGTCAACACAACTAACTTCAGTTGTAATCTAATTAGCTTGAGCATTGGAAATCTACTGTGGAAGAAGGAAAACTAGATTTTATAATTTATAATATCATGGAAATCAGTAATTAGTGGGAAGGATAGACAACTGAAAGAATTCTGAAATATGGTATAATAGGGATAATATAAAATTAGGAGGCCCACACATAAAATAAGCAAATTTAAACATTAATGTGTATGTAAATTCTTCCCATCTTGTCCAAGTTGTCACATAAGAAGGTAATAGTGTATTTTAAGGATCTAACATTGTGCTGCCTGGGTCCAAGGATAAAATGCTGCCCCCTACCAAAACCACGCCCAAATTTATTATACTCTATCATGATTTATAAATTCACTCTCTCACACAGGGCTGCCTTCAGGGGGTTACAACTATTACAGTAGTAAGGGCCAGCCAGTATCATACCTTAAAGGGGGCTAGGGGGGCGGTCCTCCCCAGGTGCTACTCATCAGGGGCGTGCCTGGTGGTCTGACGGCAACCTAATGCGGGCTCACAGCTTACTGCTGTGGTGCCCAGTGCACTGTATGAGGGAACTTTATTCCCACCCAAGTTCCTGCTCCTCCTGCCGCTTCTCCGGCTCAATACCCGAATACTCCGGGTCGTGGGAGTGGGGTCTTGACATGCCCATTCCATTTAAAAGGGGGTGTTTCCCACTGATGTCAGTGGAAACGCTCCTGGCGTCAGCGGGAACTCCCACTGATGTCAGGGGGACCTCCCACCGATGTCACAGGACCGCCCGATGACGTCAGAAGTCCAGAAGTCCCAAGGTATGATGCATGTATATTTGGGATAAATGTGTTTGCTATGTTGTTACCTTATAATAAATACCTTTGGATGTAGACAAACCTTTGTAATATATTAATATATTTGGTTTAACACCACACACAGTTTTATAGTTCTATTTAAATTGTATACAAGCATACAGTTAAAATTCATACATTCAAAGGACATGCCAAATATCAGGAGCCAGCCAGAAAAAGATGCAGCCAAAGAGGAAATAAGAACAAATAGTAGTCGTAAAGTTTCCTGGCTTTTGGTTTCCCTGTATTCTGGTAGTGCATTAAGATATTAACCAACTGTGTAAAACGTGTGCTTTATGAGCTTTGTTGAAAATCTGAGAGTTACTGACAGTTTAATGATGATGTCAGAGTTGATGATGTAAATGTTTCAGCACGTCCACATAGGGCTGCTAACCCTGATCTAGAGAGCACTAGTAATCTTGCTGACAGCTCTTCTCTGGCTGTGCAGAAGCTCTGTGTATTTACAACCACTAACTGAAACACTAAACACTTCTGCTAAGAGTTCTTTCATCACCAGCAGTTCTACTTCTTCTGGTAAACAAAATCATGCATAATTGAATTTTTTTTTAAATTAATGCATCAAATGAACAGGGGTCTTGTTAGATTAACAACAATTTCTTGTTGTAAATAGCCACCCACCAGACAGGTAAACCAACCAAGAGAGGATTTTAATGAATACTAACACTATAACATACCTAGTTTCTAACAACGTAAAGAGTAAAGGCATTTGCTGAATCCGTGAATGCCAGCATCCCAACCACACAAACCACAGTAATAGTATGAAACGTGGAAAAGAAATAAAGTGGAGTGTGTAGGTAGAGTTAGGAAATTAGGTAATGGATCACAGAGCAGCCAAAATCCACAGTATTCTCGCTGTCACCATACAAAAGTTTGGCTAGGGAAGGCTATGAACAAATGTCTCGGCTAATGTGTTTTCATTTGGCTCTGCTCCAGTTTCTTCTGCTATACCGCTTAAAATCTTTGCTTATAAATCATAATACACTCACTCTTGTTAAGAAAATGTACTTGCTGAATGAAAAAAATAGGATGTGGTAATACAGAGAAAAAAATGTATTGGAGGGCTGTTATTTTTAAAAATGCATGATAAAAAAGAAAAAGAAATGGCAAACACCTTTACACAGCTGCAATAAAGTTACATTTGTTGGTGTTTATTTAGTGATTCTGCTTACCATGTCCCCAGGCTTTTTCTTTTATTTTTAATAAGTCAGTTTGGAAACTCATATGATAGATATATTAGTGGGAAAAGGCTGCCAGTGTCTGACACTGTTAAAGGGATCGTAATGTCATTTACAGCCCCACTAGTTAAGAATGCATTTATACTCTGTGAATACTTCCATCAATTCGATTTGAATGTATTAAAAGCAATTGAAACACTATCGCCATGCATTTGCTAGGGAGACGAAATTGAAATTGAAATGTATTTATTTTTACCATGTTTTTGTGCTTTTGCTATGTCTTTATTCAACTCTGATTGCCCACTAACTCATTTAGTGTACACCACACACATTATACACTCACTGGCCACTTTATAGGTACACCTTGCTAGTACCGGGTTGGACCCCTTTTGCCTTCAGAACTGCCTTTATGTTTTGTGGCATACTGTCTACAAGGTGCAGGAAACAATTGCTGTTAAGGGGCTCAAAGTGTGCCAATAAAATGTCCTCCAAACCATTACTCCACCACCAGCCTGAACCTTTGATACAAGGCAAGATGGACCCATGCTTTCATGTTGTTTATGCCAAAGTCTGACCCTGCCATCTGAATGCCCCAGCTGGAATTGAGACTCATCAGACCAGGCAACATTCTTCCAGTGTTCCATTGTTAAATTCTGGTGAGCCTGTGCGAATGGTAGCCTTAGTTTCTTGTTCTTAGGTGACAGGAGCGGTACCAGGTGTGGTCTTTTGCTGCTGTAGCCCATTTACTTCAAGGATTGACGTGTTGTGCGTTCAGAGATGGTATTCTGCGTACCTTGGTTGTAACGAGTGGTTATTTGAGTTACTGTTGCCTTTCTGCGATCTCGAACCAGTTTGCCTATTCTCCTCTGACATCAACAAGGCATTTTCGTCCACACAACTGCCGCACACTGGATATGTTCTCTTTTTTCGACCATTCTCTGTAAACCCTAGAGATGGTTGTACATCAAAACCCCAGTAGATCAGCAGTTTCTGAAATACTCAGACCAGCCTGTCTGGCACCAACAACCATGCCTTGTTCAAAGTCAATAAAATCTCCTTTCTTCCTCATTATGATGCTCAGTTTGAACTTCAGCAAGTTGTCTTGACTACGTATACATGCCTAAATGCATTGAGTTGCTGCCATGTGATTGGCTGATCTTTTTGTGTTAACAAACAATTGAAGAGGTGTATATTGTTTATTTCAGGACAAGTAGGGCTTTGACATAATAATTACATATATAAACCATCTTTTAGTATGAAAAATATCTAAAAATGTGGGGAAATCTAAAAAAAATACATACAAAAAGAAAATATACAGTTTCACGTATAAAAACTATATATAACCAGTGCAAATGGGGAAAACAACTCCAAAAATGTATTACAGTATTGGAATGTATTTTGGAAACACCTCATATGCCTGGTATTTTCATTTATTTTGGCACTTACAGGGTTAAATATGAATGACGCCCATTGCTGTTTCTAAGCAAGATTTTCTTAAAATGTGGTATGCTGGGTAAGTTGGGCCCAATAGCATCCAGAACAAGCAAAACTGCTAAACAAAAGTATAGGTTTTTTGAAAGCTGTAGGAGTGATCAAAGGGCGTGCAGGGGCTCTTTCTTGCTGTTGCTGGTCTGCTGGTCTCTTGCTCATGCTCTCTCATACTCTAACTCACTCACTCATGCTCTCTCACACTTTCACTCATGCTCTTCAACACTCTCACTCATGCTCTCTTACACACTCAATCTCTCTCATATGCTCTCTCAATGTGTCCCTATCTTCTCTGCTGACCCTCCCTGTCTCCTTTTCTGCTTTTCTGTCTTCTCTTCTGTCTTCTTTCTGCTTTTCTTCCTGGTATCAGCTGGTACTAGCTCCGCTGACCAATGCCTCAAGGGCAACTTCGTCAAAAAGGAGGAGACACCAACTCTTTGAAGAAACTCTCCAGAAGGCTTGCACATTTCAAATACAGCTTCACTAAGGTGCAGAGACTCAGTAAAGCTTGTCGGAGGGCCACCGACCATCTCTGCGGCTCAGTGACGAGAAGTGAGAGACGCATAAGCCAGGACACATGTTGAGACTAAATTTGTATTTTTAAAGTTTTACACTGAGCAGCAGTATACGATAATTGGTGTTATAAAACCTATTGGACAGATCAGTCAATCAAAGTAACCTTTTCCAGCAAAAATTTAAATATTTGTGTAATTGAGCAGAAACTGACATTTAAAGTCAACGCCTGTGCTGCAAAGATCATTTGTAAGATGATCTTTAGAAACTACAATTTAATAAAACCGAATCTGCACATTTATACTGTGACAATAATATTCCAAGACAGTACTTAGCATAGACGTATGATATTAAAATAACTTGTATTCATCCTTTGACACATGGATTTAATAAAGATATTGCCTTATATATGTCTGCAGCAATCATGTAATTAAGGTTGCTATATCCTCAACATGTTTCTGAAAAGCCTCTCAAATGATCGCATAGATGAGAATTAGATAAAAAATTGATAAAAAGATACATTTGATAAAAAATGGTTTGAAAAGAGCAATGTAAAGGGAGAAAGGATGCTAAAAAGTAATTTTTCAAATGTTCGTAACAATCTGTTGAAAAATCATACTTGTAATTTATGAAATCAGTTTTAAAAGGTCCATAATGTTTTATTGAGAAGAGGAATGTTACAATACTGTCAAAGTACTTGCCCTCCTTTTGCAACCAAAACAGCCCTGACCCATCGAGGTATATGTCTATACCTCTGAAGCTGTGGTATCTGGCATCAAGATGTTAGCAGCAGGTCCTGTAAGTTGCGAGGTGGGGCCTACATGGATGCATCATGATGCCACGTGTTCTCCAGGTTCTTCCATTGCTCCGTGCTCCAGTTCTTATGCTCAAGTGCCCATTGTAGGCACTTTTGGCAGTAGACAGGGGTCAGCATGGGCACCCTGACTGGTCTGAGGCTACACAGTCCCATACAAAACAAACTGCGATGCACTGTGTGTTCTGACACCTTTCTATCAGAACCAGCATGAACTTTTTCAACAATTTGAGCTTCAGTAGCTCACCTGTTTGACCACATGGGCCATCCTTCGCCCCCACGTGGATCAATTATCCTTAACCGCGCATGACCCTGTTGCCGTTTCACTGCTTTTCCTTCCCTGGACCACTGTATCCATCACAATTTGGCCCTTGTCAAAGTCACCCAGATCCTTACCCATTTTTCCTGCTTCTAACACATCAACTTTGAGGATGAAATGTTCACTTGCCGCCTGACACAATGGGTAATAATGTTATGGCTGATCGGTGTGTAATTAATCAATAAAGTTATCAGCTGTGTGAAACCTCAGTGGGGGAATTCAACTGCCAAAGAGTAATTTATACCAACAGATAAGGCGATAACGATGTTACAGATGTGTACTTGATGACACAATAGATGCATAGGAAAGTAGGGAGAAAGTAATGATAATAAACTAAAAAGGGTGACTAGAATGAATATGTGTAGATGTCAAATATGAAGTGCTATCCTATTAATAGGTGATAGAAATAATGAAAACAAGTGTATATGTCAAATGTAAATACATAAAAATGATCTTAAAGCAGAAATATATATAAATAATCCATATTCAGACAAGACTTCATAATTTAAATAATATAACTAAATTATAAAACTTAAGCAATGTGTCAAATTACCAATAATTGAAAAATAATGTATAATATTCATAATTAAGGCTATCAGAACTTTGCGTTTTCAAGATAAAGATCCAATAAGTTTCCCTCTGACACAGAGTCCTGAAGGTATCCCTTCATCTTTGGGGTAAATTGATTTTATCGAAACTTTGAAATGAAAAAGCATTCTCTGTTTCCTAATAACAAGAAATAAAAGTACTTTGTTTATGCCAAAGATAAAAAAAAGATAAAACTCATCAGAAGCATCAAATTCAAATTTCCCCATGTCTGACATATGTAAAATGAATATAACACTGAGCATTCTCAAAACAGAACTTGTGACAGCGAAGATAGCTTAATAAATATGATCAGATAATAAAATAATATGATTGTCTCTTCTTCAGATAAGTGTAATAGCTTACATAAACTATAACTTGATTCATTCTACAGCTGTGTTTTGAGATTTTGAAATCTGGACTGTATCATAAGAAAGAGAAAAGTAGAAAAACAGAATAACAGAAAAAAAAAACAGGCCTCCAATTTAATGACCATTATCGATTGAAAAATACAATGTGACGATCAATAGCTTTTCTATTTTATTTTGATCAGTCACTGCCACGTCTGTACAACTTCAACTGTAGCAGAAATACATTTAACAGACTATTCTAGGGAGGGAATTATGTACTACAAGAATGCAAAAAGCATTTAGGTGTGAAAATATTCGCATTTCATGTTTAGCTACTTTCATAATGTATTAATTAATTCATATTTGGTTACGAAAATTTGCAGAAACGGCAAAAAAAAAACTTTTCAAATTCAGCCCATTTTATTTGTATTTGCTTCAGGCTGGCATAACAAAAAAATGTAAAAATATATTTAACATGATGTATAAATGCAAACTGTTTAAAAATAACACCAGGGCACAAAACACAATAAAATGCGAATTATTTTATACCCTGAGGATATTTTGCCTTTTTCCATTTAGCTTGTCCACTATATGCGATACCATATGTGTTTAAGATATTTTTCCTGAGCTCTCCTGAACACATAGTACATTTTTATTTTTTACAGTTGAATTTGTTTCATCTTTGTAGCTGCCTGAAGGTATTTTTATTTGAATAAATGTATTATTATTATTACTCGCACTATTCTCAGCTACACATGAGGAAGGTAGTGTTATGGCATTTGAGCTTTGAAGACGTTGGCTATCCTTAGACTCTCACTTTTTCACTTTTTTTCCCAATATAACATTGTTCTTCATGGTTATTTGCTCTAAATCATCAAAACCTTTATTAGTTCTCAAAAATGTTGCTTATGTGCATATTTTTATGCAAACAAGAAAAATTATTCAGCACATAAATGTAACATGATGATCCAATCCATTAAGAATACCTTTTAGTTATTCAAATGAAGATGAAAAAATGAATGACATTATGCAATTAACAACAAACACTAAGCAAACAAGTTAGTTCAATAAATTCAAAAGACTAATTATTTTGATTATTTTTTAATGGTAACGTAGAGTCCTTCATTTATCGCCTGATGAGACCAAAGATATGCATTGTCCGTCTTCAAAAGAACTTTCAGCCTTTGAATAGGACACTATAAAGCGGATTTCAACAGACTGAAAACAAGATGTGACAAGCAGCTTGACACAGGCCCTCTTCTAACTTCCGCTGTTTGCAAAGAAGCACATTTCAATGGAAACAACTCAGCAAAATGGGTCACTACAGTTGAGGCCATGTCAGTCCACATATAAAAACTCGGTATAGGGAAAAATAAGCAGCCATTGATTTCCAATGAAAGCATAAGAGTGTAAGGGAAAGAAGCCAAAATGAGACACCAGCTGTTCCCTGCTTGACATCTTTTGTGGAAAATAAAGACTACCAAGAGAAAGTAAAGAAAATCAGTTGCCCCTTAAAGGTTAAATGAGACAGAAATCGGTATTTGAAACGTGATTTTCTTTGTAATATTTCTTTCTCAATGTTTAACAAACTTTTTTTTTTTTGCTCAGAGATCCACTTGTTAATGTATGTGAGTCTTTAAAAAAACATCATATTCAAAAAATTCAACATATTTAAATATAATATTACCAAATTTATGTCAGTACTGAATAGCAATCATTATACATGTAACACAACTCCGATATAGTGTGAAATAATTATACTTGATATGATTCTACGATAAGAAGTAAACATATTACGTTGTTTTCCATAATTACGATAGGTGATTGTAGCGTTTATTTGAGAAAAAGTACACAAAAATCAATTAGCTGAAAGCATCTAATATTGGTAACTTCTGGGTTAAGTTCCTCAAACAAGCTTCTGTGTAAATGCAAGTTGAATTTACATTTTATCAAACTACCTATAAGTTGATTTTTTTTTTTTTTTTTGGTCTGTTAGTTAAAAAGTTTACCTTGCGGAATATAAGATATGTTGCTGATAATAAAACATGCACATCTAGTCAATTTCCTATACTAGTGTTATCTCTTTTCTCCTACCCCCTTATAAAGGCTGCCTGAATATATATATGCTAACGCAAATTAGTAAAACACGCGTCTGGATTTTTTCTTTAAAAAATGGGCCATGGGCGGGCACAATTCACTTTTTTGCTCCCCCCTCCCTGACACCCATCACTCCCGACACCCATGACTAGGGGTCTAAAGAATCCTTTTATTTTTTAGCTCAGACCTTAGATGCGGAGAGTCCCAGCATTTAGAAGCTGGTATTGCTTGTTGTAAGAACTTGGTCTGTATTTTTTAACCATTAGAGCTACTAAGCAAGTAGCATAAAATAGGAATCATGTATCCACATCCTTAGTTAGTTCAAATAAAAGTTTTCATGTATGAATCATTTTCTGTTTCTCCCATTCTTTTTTCTTTCAATAAGCAGGATTAGATAATATAACGATGAGGAATAATCATGCAGATTGGATAAAAATTATGCTATGGTAACTGAAAAAAATGTAGGATTTGGGACAGATAAGCTTTTCGTAAATATTATTTTGCTTTTTTTGTTGTTTATTTTTTTCAGCGCTCCGAATTTGATGCGTTACTTGAAATTCTGCTTTTTATATTTATAGTAAAAATATAAATAACAAATCATCAACGTATCATAAAAATCAGAGAATTAATGAATCCAGGAACGGGTTCTAAAATGTGAAATACTGCAGAGTTTGTTTGCCTGGCTTGAACTATTGTAAATTATACTTCATTTCATTCTCAGGATACAAATTATAGTCTGCCCATTCAATTACTAAAACATGGTTAAACATTTTACAAAACCTAATTGAAATTGCTGTGGGGAAATCCACTGGGAAAAGAGCCAATGCTCAAAAAAGAAAATAAGCTTGGTGGTCTTTGTTTGATTGTGACAGGACAGAATGACAGTGACTGCTAACTAGTGTTCTGGAATGAAGGCAGCAATGTCACTTTTCCCATGGGAGGCCCATTCTCCCTGATCACGATGAGGTCATTATTGGTTAAACATGCTTCTATAGGGTATGAAAAGACTGGATAAGGACCAGATTTTTGAACTACTTTTCCATACAGGAAACAATAGCAGACAATTTGCATTTTTTGTGGATATAGTTGACAAATATAAAAATTGCTTGTGATAAAATTGCAGATTTAAAGCTTCTGCATATTATTTTAGCTAGATCTTCTTGGTCCTTCTATAAGCGAGACAATTTTACTTAGTAATACATTTTAATTTGGCTACCAAGTAATTAAACAGAAGACATTGTGCTGCATTCAATATATGTAATGAGACCATTGTCAATATATTTATTTTCCAGAAAAGAAATAGGTCTGTTCTGAATTAAAGTCCTGATTTATTGACTTTTGTGAATTCCCATCTGAACCCATTTATTTAGCCACAGTCATTAGCATAGCTTTCTTTCTGCCTGCTACGTCTTTCTACGACTTTAAAAAGCGATCTTTTAAACTAGTTAATATTTCTGCTATATAATGAAAAGGTAGAACTATATAGAACTGCTTCCAAAATAGTTGATGATGATTCTATCTTAATAATGCTCCTGTTTTTTTAGACATACATACAGTATCTGGTTGGATTTTATGGTTCTGAGTGAAGAATAGGTTTTCCTATTTAAAGGTTACACCGTGTCCTGCATTACAGTGGTCTAGTAAATCTGGACACTATACCTTTGTTCAGGATACTATGAGGATTTTTTTGCCTTTCCTTTAAAAAACTACCAGGTGCTATATTTTTAAAACAATCTAGTTCAAGATGAACTGTACCCTGAGGGATACTAAGTACCTAAACCCTTATGTGTGTGGATGACATGCAACAATTTAAAATGAATATACTACACCAAACTCTTTAAGAAATCTGTAGCGCCAATATAATTAGCACTAAGCACAAGGTAGATGATTTCTCTTTTGCTCAACAGGTTTCCCACTGCTTATGATTTCATTCTTGCATTTTTTGATTTAATATGTATTAGGTATGTTTCTAAGGATTTATTCATAAAATCCCACCCAGTTATGTAGTATGGGATAATCTGTCCACTTGGTCTTTTACAATAACCAGATTAAGTAGTAATGTTCCAATTGTAATGAAAAAATTGAATTACTACTGACCTGCCAAACGTTGTAGATTGACTAAAAACCAAATAAATAATAGATTGTAAGCTTACGTGCAGGGCCCTATTTACCTAATATATTGGTTTGTCTTAGTTGATCAATTTTTGTCCTACCCTTTGAATGTATGTATTGTAGGAAAACACTGCATAAATTGTTGGTGCAATATAGCAAAAGGATAATAATAATAATAATAATAATAATAATACATTTGGTGCTTGAGCCTAGATACATACAAACAAAAGTAATGTAATGCTAGGTTTTAGTGGGGCAATTTAAAGAGCAAACTTGGCATGTGAAATAGTTTGACTGCTGATTTGCCTACCTATTACAATTTAACTTCTAAATTATTTTAATTTCTATTGAAGTCCTTGTTAAATTTTATGGGGGACTAAGCCTTTAAAATTGAATATAAACAGCCCAATTTCTCCTGCTTCCCTATTGCTTTGTTTATTCTCAGATCACTGGACCAGGACTCATTTTGATCCAAATGTTTCTACTATATTATTAACCTACTCACGTCTCTTTTTTTCTGCCCAAAGCTCTGTCTACTGTTCCACTATGACTTTTATCTAGGTTATTCATGTGCCCTAAATTCTCGCTGAGCCATTTGGTATCAAACTCTCACAGGAATATCATGTCAGGTATATCATTGACGAAAATATTGATACTCACAAATGAAATCTTCTAGCAATCTGTATACAATGTGTGTCAATAGCATAAGCACAGTTGTATGTGCTTATTCAACGCTTCCTTCTGCCCTAACTAAAATAGCTGTTGTATTTCATGTATTTTATTATTATTATTATCTTTTATTTACACAGCGCATCTCACAATACTTATATTCAAGAGGTATGACAAGACTAGAATTGAGAAACTAAGATAAACCATTACATTAGGTGGAGAGCCCTGCTCGCTAGCTTACAATCTTGAGGGAATGGGGTGAGGACAAAAATAAAGAACCGAGAAAGGTGAGAGGTAATGTGGCGGTTGTATCAGTGACAGGGAAGTTTTATCAACTAAGATGGTGCGGCTTCTCTGAAGAAGTGGGTTTTGAGATTTTTCTTGAATGTTGGGAGGGAGGGTGACTGCTGAAGGTTCGGTGTGTTACCTCCTCCTCCGTCGGGCTGCCGGCAGGGACGCCGAGACGCAGCCTGCGCAGCCGGCTCCCTGCTCGTGCCGTCGCGGTGAGCAGCCGCCGGGTCGGTTCTCCTGCGAGACGCGCGTCCCCGGCGAGTTCGCGGGATAATTCCGGGGCGCGCGCCTCATCTAATGAATATTCATGTCGCTCTTAAAGCGACATTTATTCCTTTTTCTCCTCCTCCTAATTAGGAGGGTAGGAGGATCCATATTGTTGGAGGGATATTTAAACCCTCATTTGGCACTACACCATTGCCTGTGTTAGTGCCTTTTTGCCTTTCACTAGCGTTTGTACCTGATTTAGCTTTCTAGTTTTGACTCCTGCTTGTTCCTGACCTCCGTTGTATCGCTGCCTGCCCTGACCTTTGCTTGTGACCCCGACTACTCTTTTGCCTGACCCCTCGGAAACCGTTACATTATTTATTTATTTTTGTTCCTGAGTTCCACCTTTTCATTATTTTTGGTGGTGTACTACCTGTCTCCTGTGCCTGGTGGCAGTACGTCCTCTCTCCTCCAGAGGGCGCTGATTCTGCAGCGCGGATCCAGAACCTGTACCCCGGTCGTGACACGGTGGAAGTAAATTCCAGCGATATGGAGCAGAATGTGTGAAGTCTTGTAGATTGGAAAAGGAAGAGGTGATAAGCGAGAGAGAGCCTTAGCCCATGGGAAGAATGTAAGGATCAAGTAAGGTAGTATTTGTTTATGAGGGCAGAAAGGCATGGAGGAACGGTATTATGGAGGGCCTTATATGTTAGTACAACTATACAATTCTACAAGGCTGTCTATAACATTCATCCAGACTCACGATGAATGTCCCCACATTTCCTTTCAATTTCCAAATAATGCTATTTTTCTGTTACTCAGCATTGTTACACATGCCTCTTTCTCCTTGGACATCTCTCTCCCAGTATTGAAACAAGAAGGGAGAGATGAATTCTCCCATTGCTCAGTATTTTAGCTGTCAGCTTGTTGAAGTTCCATACTTGATAGGACTCAGTATCGAAGAGAGGTATTTATACTCTATTTTGCTTAATCAAAAGTACAGGAGTAACCCAACTGAATACTATATTAAATGACCATCAAAAATTAAAAATTGTGAGCCGGACCCTCCTTTGGGTCTATTCACTAAAGGGTGATGTTGCAGAAGAGTTGTGGCTTGAATAACTTGAATTCACTAAACATATGAAGGTCCAACTGCAGTGAGCTTCTGCAACAGTAAGACTTTGGCTCCCCTTGTATAATATATTGTTAAATAAGTGAATGTTTAACTAAAAGTGAAGTTGAATTTTGTAAGGCCATCTCAGCTTTTCTTGTACAAAACACTTTTCAGTGTTGGCTCTCACTTTTAGGTAATTCTTTTTGTTGATCAATGTGCATTTGTCACTCACCATGTACCCTGTTGCTCTTATATAAATAACAATAATTAAAAAGATGGAATAATACTGGAACCACATTACATAAAATTACATAAAAAAAGTGCTCTGATTATTGTTTTTTATTACATTTGTTTAATTTTTTTCATTATTCTCTAATGGTTAAATGTTGAATGCACACACATATGAAATTGCATTTGGCTTACATTTTTTTTTTATTTTACCATTTATTATATAATCATCTGTATATTTATTACCGTATCCTAGCAATCAATCAAGTACTTACTAATTGTGCTTATTTTTTAGCTCTGTTCCAGCCTATTGTTAGCCTATGAAGGTGCATTGAGTACATGCTGATTTTTATTGCTTTCTGACTAAACGCTATTCTCTCTAGAACAAATTATCTTTTCAGATCATGGATTTTTGCAAGCTGTCTTTTTGTAGCTTTATGGGGCAAAGCATTCTTTTTCCGTTTCTGAGTGCTCATCCGTTCCCATGCAAACACACATATAATCATCAAATTCAAAACACAAGAAAAAAACATTATTCTGTGAAGTATAAAGGAGAAAGACCATAATGGATTTTTATCCTTTACTCAGTCGCTTCAGCACCGGTCTGCTTCACAGATTACATACACCTAATTTCCATATGAATATTGATTCCTCTCACATGGATGGGCCATCCTTTTATACTTCTTTCCTGTGAATATCCTCTTCTGAGAATAAATTTTTGTTGCCATTGCTGGGATGTGCATTGCTCTTTAAGTTAGAAGCATTTCCCAGTTAGAATAAAACAAGAAGCTCTGCTGAGGCTTACCCTTGGTTCTTCTTCTGTCAAGCATAAACAATCAAAGCTTCTTACTAAAAAAAGAATGAACATTTGACCTTCAGCATTACCTCACCGGATAAGGTGAATGGTACATAATGAAGAAAGTATGATGAAAAGATATGTGAGATGTGAGCATGTAAGAAGATGGTAAAGGCACAGATGTGTGTGCATGTGTATGTAGCTACAGCTAAATGCATTCAAAGCATTTCTTGTTGTTATATTTGTTCTCATAGCATGTACAGTGACTGTGACAGCAGACACCAAGCAAAACATAGTCAAGGTGCATCCTTAAATCTCCTTAGTACACAGTGGATAAGCTGTTTGCTGTTTTGTAGAAGATGTTAAAATCGTCTCTGCTTGTTCGCAAAATATTAATTTGAATCTCCACAATGATAAGCAACTATACCTTACCAGATCAGCAACTGATTGTTAATCACGAATAACAAAACCTACATAGAAACACAAGAATGTTTTTGGTTTACGTGGTAACAAATTATGAGTGCCTTTTTCACATAACAAATGTTAACCCAGGAAGAAAATATTAATACCATGTATGTATAAAGAATCTCTGTGAATGGTCTGGACATTCAACAGTACTTGGAGTACTACTAGTAGATAGAACAGCACTGGTTTCACTGGTTCCTGAGTAGACCTATATTTGGGTACTTTACATATTTTACTGCATATTACGCTCATAAAATCAAGGGAAAGGCTGTAGACTGTAGAGCAAGTTCAGTTTTATTTCCTAAACTCTTTGCTTTTGTGTAGACACTTTCACTTCCACTAAAAGACAGCATACTAAAGTGCAACAAAGGTAAAAGCTGTAGCCCTGCAGCTGCCCTCCTCCTCGGTGATCTGACAATTCTTGCCACTGATTGGCTGCTTGAAGCAGCAACTCAGTAGTAGAAAAACACTCCCATTGAAATTACCCTGACACATCATATAACTTTGGGGTGGGAAAGGGGAAAATGCATATTGGGAGATTCTACAGAATTCCTCCATGCATTTGTCAGTGGGACTCGAAAATTACAAGGTACAATATATATATATAATGGTTTGAAGTATCCCTTTAAATGAGAACGGAATCTCTCTGCAACTGAGTATTTATGTTCTTAAAAACAGCCTCTTCACTTGCTTGTTATTTTCTTTCTACTCCCTTGTATTTTTAATAGAGTTACAATATTAAACTATGCATTTCGTAACGCTTTGTCACAGCACTATTGTCATTATTTCAAGTATCAAGAAGAACAATTACAAGGAATCACTAAACTCCACTAAACCATAACTTTCATTTATTAATATAAAACAGACCATAAGATGGCCATAGAAACAAACCAAAAGAAAAACAGAATACCACTACTAATAATAATCAGTAGCGTACCTAGCGGGGGGCGGGGGGGGGGGGGCGGTCCGCACCGGGTGCCGCTCATCAGGGGGGTGCCAACTTGCCGGCACCCGGCACCCCTCCAGAGACGGACAGTAATGTCCGTCGCTGGAGGAGCAGGCTCGCAAGGGAGCGGTATCGGAGGTCTTTAACAGACCTCCGGCTCCCTTGAGTGATTTTAAGCCGGTTCCCTTGATCCGGCTTAAAATCACTCAAGGGAGCCGGAGGTCTGTTAAAGACCTCCGATTCTGCTCCCTTGCGATCCGCGCGGCAACTGCTGCTGTGCAGAGGGCACTGTGGGCGCGGCTTCAGTGCCGCCGGGATCTGACAACAAACCCCGGCGGCACTGAAGCCGCGCCCACAGTGCCCTCTGACCCGGAAGAAGACAGAAGAAGAGGAGCGAAGAGGAAGACTGCTGTAAAAAGATAAGACTGCTGTAAGAAGAAAAGAAGTAGAAAAGAAGGTAGGAAATCATTCATTAAGACTGAGTGACAGTGAGAGTGGATTGGTATGTGTGGAATCTGTGGATTGGTATATGTGTGGATTGGTATGTGTGGAATCTGTGGATTGGTATGTGTGGAATCTGTGGATTGGTAAGTGTTGATTGGTAAATGTGTGAGAGTGATGGGTGTTATGCTGTACCATTTCCAATGTCTTTTTCATTATAATTATGCTCTAAAGTACATCATAACTCCCATCACTCTATACTGTTCCGTACAGTGGCAATGCTGGGAGACAGAGGCCTTGCACCCCCACCGCAGGGTGCTGGTCAGGTTCTATGTGGGCAATGTGGACGCTGGCTTTGGGGTGTGCAATCTGTGATCTATGCCTGTAATTTAGGGTGTTTTATCTATAACTTTAATGCTGAGTTTTTATGTGAATTCCAATTGATCAATACCTGAAAAGCTGGGTTTGTGTGTTAATGTGTTGGTCTATATCTGCTATGCTATGTTTCTATACATTATTTATGTTTATCAGCAAATACAGGATTTGTATGTCTTATTCAGTTGATCAATACCTGGGGTGCTGTTTCCATGTGTTGTTTATTTGATCTATACCTTCAGTGCTGAGTGATTTCCAGTTGATCTATACCTGCAATGCTGGGTTTGTGTGTTCTGTTGATTTGTACCTGCAATGCTATGTTTCCATACATTATTTATGTATACCTGTAAATACAGGATATTTATGTCTTATTCAGTTGCACGTGCTGTTTCCATGTGTTGTTTATTTGATCTATACCTGAACTACAGGGAGTAATTAAAAGAGAGTTGTGGTTTAGTGACGTAGGGGACAAATGGACTTTGGGGATGATTACGGGGAGAGGACCTCCCAATGTCACGGTGCAGTCAGAAGAAGGGAAGGCTGTACTGACTCTCACAGTCTTCCCCTGATCTGCAGTTGAGGGCAGTACAACATAATCCCTATCACTATACATCGATCTAGACATTTACAATAATGCAGCATAACCCCTACCACTATATACTAAGCCAGACACTGAAGTGGTAGGCCTACACCACATCAATGGCTTTGTATATAGTGATATGGGTTATGCTGCATTATTGTAAATGTCAGGCTCAATGTATAGTGATATGGATTACGCTGCCCCACCGTCAATGTGTGCTCACTATAAAGTGATAGGTGTTATCCTGTATCACCGGCAATGTGGGCCTCAGTATATATTAACAGTTATGTTGTACCACCGTCAGCGCGTGCCTCAGTATATAATGGAAACAGTTATGTTGTACTACTGTCAGCGCGTGTCTCAGTATATAATGATAGCAGTTGTGCTGCACAACTGTCAATGTCTGCCTCAGTGTATAATGATAGTTATGTTGTACTACTATAAGTGTCTAGCTCAGTATATAAAGATAGCGGTTATGCTGTACCACCATCAATATCTGGCTCAGTTATAGGGATAGGTGTTATGCTGTTCCACTGTAGTATCTGGCTCAGTGTATAGTGATAGGAGTTATGCTGTTTCACTGTAATGTTTGCCTCAATATATAATGAAATTACTTAAGCTGCACCACCGTCAATGTCTGTCTCAGTATAGAGTGATAGGCATTATGCTGTACCACCGTCACTGCCTGGCTCAGTATATAGTGATAGGTGTCATGCTATACCACAGTCAGTGTCTGGTTCATATGGTATATATAATCATGAGTCGACATGGCAACACCACTATATATGCAAATGCTTAAATAAAAAGAGAACAATGTTATGGTGACTCCTGATTATAAACTAAAAAAAATTCTGATATTATAGTGTCTTTAGCAGCTAAGCCAGTACTTAATTTGTAATGTTTGTCACTCATTTGTTAGGTCTTCTTAGAAACTTGTTGTGTTTGTTGTTTTTTTGGGGGGGTTATTAAAGAAAGCACTATTATATGTTCAGTAAATGTTATTTAAACATATTTATTTTACTTATAAGTTATTAATTTATTTTTTCAGATTTCTTGTTGTTTACAGTTGACATACAGTTTACAAATTGGTGCAATAAATATTCTTGCCAACATAATTTTGTAGATGTCTTTACATTTGGGGGGGGGGGTGCCACTTACAGGATCCGCCCCGGGTGCCAAATACTCTAGGTACGCCCCTGATAATAATAAGAATTAACAATAGGATAACTTAAGTGATTTCTTAGTATTGTATTGTAAATTTCTACTAGGCAATTAGTTTGAGTAATTAGCATCAGGAATCCTCATTTGATGAGATATGTTACTATGATATAGCTAATAGTGGCAAACAGGGTTCATTTTTTATTGTTGTTTAAAGTTAGTTTTTCTCTAACAAGACAAATATAATTCAGAATAAGTAAACTTGACATGGACGTGTATTTATATGAAGTGTTCCCTGGAATTGCTTTTCAATTTTTATAAGACTCCTCATTTTATGTTTAATATTGATGTTAGCAAAGTTAAACTCATTAATCCTAATAGAGACTGATAGCAAAGAGAAACATTAAGACATAAATGATGAATTTGTGTTGCAAGAAGCCTTTGATATTCAAACAATAAGATTTTTACTAACTACATTAGTGCTCAAAGATGAAAGTTTTTCCCCAAAATGCTGTAATAGCTAATAACTAATTATATATTTTAAATTTTTCAGCAATTTACATCTACATCTGGTAAAACTGCCTGCCTGTACCACCACTGCCCCTAAAACAGCCTACATGTGCCCCCGCTGTCCCTGATCAGCCTGCCTGTGCCACCACTGCCCCTGAAGCAGCCTGTCTGTGCCACCTCTGCCCCTGAAGCAGTCTGCTTGCTCCACTTCTGCCCCTGAGTGCATATCCAGTGAATACCATTCAAAAACACCTTTCTAAGGCATAAATATTGGGGATTCCGTCACACAATATTGCCATACATTACGTAGCCTGCCACTACGTTACAGTACCCCAAGTTTGCAAGTCCTATCTAATCATGCCTATATTACTAAAGAAGCTGAATCAGTGGGACTGCACCGTATTTTAACCCAAAAGAGACCTGTGAGGCAGAAGGGGCTGCTCAACCCTGAGGTTTGGTTAGAAGCTGCAAATATGCACAGCACAAAAATATACAAAATGGGGGAGCGAACAACCTAAAATGCATAAGATGCATAAACCTTCAGGTTCCGGGGTTGCAGGAACCACCTCAGAAACTGCCATTAACTCTTCCAGTGCTGAAACGCATGGAAGGACGCATGATCAAGCAAAACTTCCGTTGCATGATAAGTGCCCAAATGCTCCTGGTTAAATACCCTGGCTTGTCTTATGTCCAAAATTATATACTTGAATGGGGGTATTTTGAGCTGGTGGGGTGCTAAACAGTCTCAAATGAGACATCGGCCATTGTTGGAAAAACGAAACAGACATGTTCCGTTTTGTGCCCTGTAACTTAAAAAAAAAAAAACATTTTAAAAATGGATGTTAGGTTTTTTTCCCTCAATTCAACACACAATAAGATATTCTGTTGTATTTTGGTCATCTGAACTGGTTTGGAAACCATTTTCACAGTACAATGTTTTTCTCTCTCAAATATTTACATTATTTTATGATTCATATGAAATGTTGAACTACAACAAGAAAGCTCTATCTGTCCTTAAAAAAAAATACCGTATATAATTTGTGTGGGTGCATGAAAAATTTAAAAGGAGAATCATGGTTAAGGAAACATGCTGAAAAAGTTTTTGGCACAAAACCCCCTCACACTACTAGAGTTTAAAAGACAGCCTCTGGAAGCATTTGGTGTCTGCTATGAGAAGGGAGAGGAGACAGTCAGTCATAAACCCTAAGACCATGGAAAAGGTACTGTACAAAGTGTTTTGATGGAACTTGTGGAATTGATGATATTTATTATAGTCTTTAAACTAAAATAGGACTTATGTTGTTTGTGTTTGTTTTCCATGCTGTTAATACACACCGCTATTGTCTTTGTGATGAAATCTCCATTAAATTTCATCTTGACAGCTTTTTTTCAAGTTTTGTTGTTGAAAACCCTGGCCATATACATATTCTGGAGAGATCCCTTCTAACAGTGTTGTCCCAGAGCCCCACCTGACCGTGATTCACCCCTGGGGCACCCCCTTAAAAGGTAAGTGTACGGTCCCCCTGATTCCCAAAGGCTGCATTGTTGGATTGCCTGTGGTTTTCAGTCCTGAAACCAAATAGTGCTTGGGTATTTCATGTGAGGACATATTCATTTTCATTCAGCTTGCACTGCAAAAAGTTATTTTGCAGTTGCTAGTATATATAGGCATGCAATCTCAGTTTTGTCCAGTCAAGTTCACCGCTTTCTGTTCGAAACCCTATTCAGAGGCATTAATCATTCCTGCTTTCTGATATACGCACCTAACAAGGACTGAGAGGAACTTGTGGGGATAGCAAGAACAGTATAGTGTTGGGTTCATTCTTCGTCCGCACTGCAGGTAGAAAGAAAGCTGACAGCAGATGCAAGGCTACTCCTTGTAGCTTTATATAAACAAACAAATCAGGTATTTACTGCCCTGTGTTACTGGGATTATTCACTGAGTCTGTGATATCAAGGGGCCTGTGATCTCCAAGACTACCTTTCTTTATGGTAATTCTACTGATATCTGTGGTAGATAACCATACCTGGTTACTTCTGAGTTCTGGCTAACCCAGAGCCTTGCCTTCTGGGATGCAGCCAGGACTGCCCATTGACATCAGTGGGTGGTCCCGCTGATGTGGGGGGCGTTCTTGATGACATTGCTGGAAACACCCCTGTTTAAAGGTGAAATGGGCAGTTTTGGTGTCCAGCAGCCAAGTCAGAAAGGTCTACTGCCAGAATTAGCTAGTCATTAGCCATGTAGTTATGTCTCTGTGTCTGTCTGGGGTATGACAGCAGAGCTGAGTGGCTGAAACCTAAAGGTAGTCAGGCAAGCCAAGGTTAGAAGGTAGGAGAAGGCAGCGAAGTCAGGCCGTAGAGAATTGGTAATAGGTAAGTAAAAAACATCAGCAAGCTTGATTAAAGTGCACGCAGGAACCACAATAATCTGGCAAAGTTACAGTGACAACTGACAATGAGTATCTTTTATAAAGGGCAGACACAGCTGAGGAGAGTTGACAATGATATCAAGGCTTGTAGAGTCCAAAGCTGAGGCTAACCTGTTCCTGGTCATGAGAATTCAGTTCCTGACAGGAAGTCTCCAGTGAGCTACAGGAAACGTTTCTCCTCAATCATTCGTAGCAATTGCAGAGGGAGTAATCCTTGGTGCCACTACATATTAAATACATAGTTAGCTGCTGGGGTCCACTTTGCCAACCATGTATCACAAATGTGGTTGGCACTGAAAGGGTTGAGGGGAGATATTTTGATACCAAAGATATCAGAGACTTCATTTGAGGAAAATACTTTGTGCTGCTGTTCCACTGGAATTGAGCTCTTAGAGAACCTTTGTACAAAAAAATTTGTTGATATCGGGGAAGTATGTTAAATAAACTACTTCTTAACCCCTTAAGGACAATAGGGGTTTTTACTCGTAGTATATTGCGGGACAATGGCTCTTTTAACGTTTTTCAGTTTTACTGTTTAGCTGTGATTTTCTTCTTTCTCATTTCATGCTTCCACACATATTATATATTGTTTTTCCAGGACAAACAGGGCTTTCTTTAGATACCATTCATTTTATCATATCATCTAATTTACTATAAAAAAAAATGATAAAATATGGGGATTTTTTGTTAAAAAAATTACTTTTTCTCACTTTTTAAACAGAAAACTTTTACTCATCTGCAAAAACGAATGAAAAAACCTGCTAAATAGATTCTACTATTTGTCCTGAGTTTAGAAATACCCAATGTTTTTATGTTTTTTTGCTTTTTTCTTCACGTTATTGGGCAATAAGTACAGGTAGCGTTTTGCTATTTCAAAACCTTTTTTTCCAAATCTGGTAATTCTTCCCCCCATGTGCCATTTCGGGTATCTTTGAAGCCGGCCAATGCAATTTACCCCATCAAATCATATATTTTTAAAAACTAGACACCCCAAGGTATCTGAAATGCTGGTATTTTAACCCTTTCCATGCACTAATTTTACCACCACCCTTTGTGAAACTTTATGGTAGTAAATTGTTTTTGTATTTTTTTCACACATGTTGTAATTCAGGTATAAATTTATCGCTCCTGGTGTATGTCCGTGTCAAACAACACCCCAATATGTGTTCAGTAACATCTCCTGAGCGCAGTGATACCCCCCATGCATGGGTTTGTAGGGTTATTTGGGAGGTAAAATGCCGCCTTTGTGAGGTGTGTTTTTTTTTGCCATTTAGACATCTGCCCCATGTCCCATATTTGGGACATCTTTGAACCCGGCCAATTCAATTTACCCCATCAACTCATATATTTTTTAATACTAGACACCCTATGGGCATTTGTAATGCCAATATTTTAACTCTTTCCATGCTGGAATTTTTGTAAAGATAAAGAATTTTAGGACTTGCTTATTAAAAACTTTTTTTTTTTTTTTTTGGTGACAGTGGGGATTTTTACATGTTACCATATTTTTTTAATTTTTTTTTTAAACATTTTTGACCAATTTTTTTTTTTAATTTTTTTTTTTATTACCAGACACTCTCATTAGTGAGCTGGGCTCCATTGACCTTGCATGGTTGGATGCAGTACCTGCATCCAGGTAGAGAGTTCTCAAGAGGGTCTGGATAGACCCTCTGAACTCATATCTACTGTTAATGCCATCCTGTGAATGACGGCAACGTCATTCACAGGATGGCACTTGTGGTTGCTCCTCGGAGCAATCACAAGGCGATCGGGGGTCGGGGGGGTTGTGTTGCTGATATGCCTCGATACTGAGGCATGTCAGTAACACAGTTTATGCTTAGGAAGCGATTCCGATCGCTTCCTAAGCAGTTGTAGCCGGGCACATTTTTCTTCCGGGGAGGGCTGCCAAGGGCTGCCCTCCCCGGATCCACGGTCAGCCTCACTTGTGAGGCTTCCGTGGACGCTGCAAAGCCGCCGATCGCGGCGAAAACGCCGCGATTGCGGCGATGCAGCTATTTAACGGCAGCCTGTACATGTACGGGCATTGTCGTTAACACGTTGCACGGCAACCCCGTACATGTACGGGGATTGTCGTTAAGGGGTTAATATGTTAGGGTCAAAAAGGTTAACCTCCTTTTGTTAGCAGAGGGTGGGCATTAAAAAGAATCAGTTGTTACTGTGATACTTGGTTTATTGCAGAAAATATGCAAAAATCTGGACCTGCTAAGTTATGCATGCAAACTAAGAAACATTAAATTTGATAACATAAAAATATGTTCACACCTTTCAAGGAATATTTATATAGCCAATTCTCTCGTGTTAACAACATGCCCTGTGTTGGGAATTCATTGTAATATTTAGCAGAAAATCCAGTCACCCCAGTATGCATTTGAATTCACAATTATGGAGACGTTTTTGTAGATGGTTCAGGATATTCTGTTCTATTCTACAACAAATACATAGGTCAAAAGTCTAACTCAATCCACATTATGTATAGCAATTGAAACATAACACCTTGTTTCATTCTAAATTTAGCAGAAACTGTACATTATAGATTAGCTTTTAATCCCTCTGGCTAACCTCTGACGTGAAGTTAAATAAGTTACCTGTCAAGGTTTAATATAGCCATTTTGTCATCAGTCACCTGAGGTTAATTGACCTTCAAAGCACTCTCTTCCTGAGAATCTTTTACCTTCAGTAATTGTTCATCATCTGAGAAACAAAAAAACAAAACAAGTGCATTCATTAAGTTTATACTTTTTAGTGGAAAGTAAATGCATACAAAACAATGCCGTAAAACCATGCCCTTTGTTAATGCTATAGTAGATTGAAGTTAAAATATAGTGCACAAAACAATATTTAGGGAACTTTAATCATGGAAGGTTTTTGGTATGCATGAGCATTTAAGGAAAATGTATCCTGTCTAATTATAGTGAGGCACATATTTCCAAATAGATAGGGGTACCCCACTCAAATTCAGTTCCGTTTTTCATCAAAAACAAAACTTACATTTTAACATACAACCGCAAAAGGTCCAAAAAGACCTGCAAGGTTTTCCCATGGGAAAAATGTTATTGCTAATGATTTCACTAAAGGGCTTGTGCATTACTAACAAATATTTCCTTGTCTAATGTTTGGTCCCCATGCAAGTAAAAGTATCTCTATAGATGCTGGGAAGGTGAATCACAACACATAGAAGCCCTATTATACCAACAGTCCAACCAAGTTAGGTAAATGAGCTTAGTGCCCTGTAGCATACATATAGGAGTGACCCCTCTTATTTTATGGTCAACTAAATAAATATAATCAAACCTCCAAAACATAGGTTTACTACAATACAAAATGCCACAATACCTATTGTGTAGTTACAAGAAAATGTATAATTTTGTTCATTGCAAACTATTCATTCTACCATTTAGAAAATAAAACCTAAACGCTAATGTTTCTTGCTTTTCTACTTTTCTGGTTTTTTTGCCTTTGGCAAGCTCCTTTTTTTCCTTCTGCTTTCTGCCTACCTCTTGGGTTCTTTTTTCTTTCTGGCCTATTGTTTCCCCTTCTTTGGTAATTTCTTTTGTTCTATCTTTTTATTCTCAGCTCAATTGCTGACATTTTTCCTCCTCTTTGTCTTTCATTTCTGCCTGCTTTTTACATTTTTCATCCTCTTCTATTCTACTCTCTACCAGGGCTACCATCAGGGAGTACAAACAGTACTGATGAACCAGGACTCTGTCACTGTCCCGGCTCCGGACGCCGCCGGGAGTGTCACCATCCCGGCTCCGGTCGCCGCCGGAAGGAGGTCTTGCCGCGGTTCCCGTACGCCGGCCGTTCGGGACGGCGGTCGGTCCTCCGCTCGCGGCATTAGCAGCGGGCGAAGGGTTGTCCGCGGGTCCCGGGAAAACATCTCCCCGGACGGCGGACGACCCTCCGCCCGAGGTATTGGGACACGGGGAGGATTCGGCTCCGGGAACAGTAGTTCCCGGAGCCTGTGTACTTACCCGTCCGCCGGTCGTCGGTCCACCTCCCGGGCACGCCGCAAGTTGCAGGAGGAATGATGGACGGCTGGGGGGCGTGGTTTTGTTTCTGCTCCGGGAGGGGCTTGTGGAATGGCGCCAGTTTTAAAAGGCTGGATGTGCCTTTCACAAGCACCCTGTTGTGGTCTTCAGTTTTCGTCTTAGGCTCGTGCTATCAAGTTCCTGTTTTTTGACCCCTGGCTTGTTTGACTCTCCCTTGCTCTACGATTTGGTACCTTTGCTTGTGATCCCTGGTTTTGACCCCTGGCTCGTCCGACTACCTGCTCCGTGTATCAGACCCCTGGCTTGTCCGACTACCTGCTCCGTGTATCAGACCCCTGGCTTGTCCGACTACCTGCTCCGTGTATCAGACCCCTGGCTTGTCCGACTACCTGCTCCGTGTATCAGACCCCTGGCTTGTCCGACTACCTGCTCCGTGTTTTAGACCCCTGGCTTTGCTGACTTCCTGCACTGTGCTCCTGTCTCGTGCTGCGCCTTGCCGCGGCTGCTGCCGCTCAGAACTTATCTCCAGCTGGTGGGAGGTTGTCCACTGTTGGGATCGTCTAAGTCCTGGACTACTGCTGCCGGGAATTCCCCTCTCAGTAGCGGTAGTTTGGGCGGAAGAACTTCTGCGGGGACGACCTTCCTTAATAGTCCAGCGAAACAGTGACAGACTCTCAGTCTCAGCTCCCTCAAGAGCCTTTTTATTGGTTGCAAAAAACATATATCATCTGTTCCTGTCCTCCCATTGGTTAAAGGAGGAAGACCTACAGCCCATATAAAATTATGAGCACAGAGAAGTGCTTCCATGTGGCTATTAGAAGCTTGAGGGAGCAGGTATGTTAATTACCTTCTCCCTTTCTCTATTTGCGCTTATCTATCTCCTCCTCCTTCTTTTTCTTCTTTGTGGGGTACAGGGCCCATGTGAGGTAGAGACAGGAGATTCAACCCAGTTTAGGAATAGCACAGCCCCTGGAGCACAGTATGGCAATGACAGAACCTTTGGGGCCATATATTCTGGCTTGTAAGATAGTTTAGGCTGGGAAAAAAATTGTAATATTGAATAATATGTAAGCAATGGATGTTTCCCACTAGAACATAAACAAACTATGTATGTGGGGTATTGAGATAATCAGAAAATGAGCCTGAACATGAATTGGATTAGTGTTACACTTAATGTTTTTTGTTTTTTTTTACAATAGTAAATATGTTCTTTTACATATTAGAGCGGATAATTATTCTGCTTCATGTGTTTCTACGATTTCAAAAGAAAACCCTACTTGAAAAACAAAATTTCTTATTTGTGTGGGTGCATCAAATATGGAAAATGACTTTACAGGGACACTGCGTATGATAAGTTGTGGTCCCTTTAAATTTTCATTTAAATGCCTGTTTTGCCTCATCCGTCCAAATGCATCTGCCCTTCACCCCAGCTAAATGTCCCACAGGAGATGCATTTGGCCGATTCACATGGCTGGCTGAATGCAGGGGTCTGTTTAGACCACAGTGAGTATGTGTAAAGGCTTCCTATTTATTCTAATGGGAACACGCTATTAGTGTATGAAAAACCTCTGGTCCTGAAGGGGTTAAAGCCAGTGGGTGATAAACAGCCCTGCTAGAAATATGTGGCCTCATTCTACACTTTGACATGAGCCATTTTTGCTAGATGTAGAAGCATTGTGCAGCCACCTGTATCCAGCAGGTTACCGCATGCAAATGTGTTAAATCAGCAACCCAATAAAATCAGCAACCCGATAGCCTGTCACATGGCTGCAGCTTGCAGCCATGTGTATCCATCAGGCTGCTGCACACATGTTATTTATATGGATTTATAGTGCCAGGGCTGATTTCCATCCACAGTCTGTTCTAGATGCTACTCTTCCTAGATACAAACAAAACATTTTTATTTTCTCTACCCCTAATATATAACATTATCCTGTAAATAGTGTCAAGGAACTAGGACTGCAGAAGACTGTTCACACTTGTTTCCCCCTGTTTCTTCATTTCCCCTAGGAGTAAATTCACACCCTGCTGTTACCAACCCATTGGATCACCATTTACTGTGCCCTGTGCCTGACCGGATCTTAGCCACAATGCTCTCGAACTGTGTAGTGGCTAGGAACTGTAGGAGTGCCTGGCTTTAACCCTGGCCCCACCAGAGCCCTCTTATGTGTCTCTAACAACCGTGTGGTAGGATAAGAATGAGGGGTGGTGGGGAGAAGTAGCTCCTTGGCGAACCCCGTTTTCTACCACCTCCTTAAGACCGAGTTTAACAGTCCACCCGAGTGCATTGTGGACGGTCACGGGAAACTTTCAAACTGCTGTCCCGACTCTGGACCACGTTGTTATTTGGACTGGACAATCTAAGGACCCCGAAGATTCCATCCATTCTCCAGGATCGTCACCGCTTCACCGGGATCACCCTGAAAACATAGACTTTGGGTTATATGGACATTACTATGGGTAGGATATTGTTTGGTTGATGTGATTATGCTCCTTATCTGAGTTTTGTATATAAGGCTGTGTCAGGCATCCCTCAGAGTCCCACAGACCGCAAGCATGGCTGCCCCTTTAAGAGGTTTGGCTGGACCAAAGTGTTATCACCTAGTTCTGTTATGGACTGAACCCTGCCTCCCTCACCTGGCCTCATCAACAGGCTCACCTCCTGCCCAGTATCTGGTTGTGTGTTTTTGCTGTTGGATGTGCTGTTATTCTATTCCTGATTTCCTGGACTTTGACCTCTGCTTTGATACACGTTTATGAATCCTGTCTGCTGGCCCTGACCTCTGCTTTACGTATGGCTCTGCTTCTGTACCGCGTACCTGTTTTGCCCCGGGCACACTCTCACTGCTCAAGTGATTTCTCCATACTGTCACTCTGAGCAGTGTTTTTTTGCAAGGGTGTGCGCCATCTCCTGCAATTGGGCTCCTGGTAAGTCCTTACAGGCTGTGTGTGTTCTCAATAAACTGTTCCTGTCACCTCAACATTAGTTCTGTCTGTTGCTGCCATTGTCCTTTATAGCTAAGATCTGGATAGCCATAGTGCCAGTACGGCTCCATTGGATTGCGGTCCTGCTTCCTCCCGCCATCATCTCGTCTGGAATCATAGGAAGCATGATTTGGAGGGTGTACCCAATCAGGGTACAGGTTGTCCCGTCACATATAGTTCACTTGTGCAACTTCTGCCAAAATGACGGTGCTTCCCAAAATTCTGTTGATTTGCATTTCATAGGCATCCAAATGCACAAGTCTAATATATAGTGTGCTCTGTGCTCTTTAAAAATGTAATAATTTAGATGTGATTTCATCTTGTCCATTACTTTTCATATTTCATGTGTATTTTTTTCTAAATAAAAAGCTCTACATAATACTCTATTTGCTGAAAAAAATATGCTATGATCAGATTAATCATGAAAACAAAATTGATTCATTTTGCCTTGTAATTAAAGGCAAACAAGTAAAATAATGAATCTAATCATATCAGCGCATAATCCATGATGTGTATTTAGCTCACTGATATAAATACACTCTTTAAAATGCATATACCCGCAAGATTGCTGCAAACTGCTGGGGCCACTTTGAAGGGGGATATATTTACAAATACTGGTGGAAGAAAAAAGATAGTTGCCCAACCCATCTTATGGGCCTGTCATTGTTATTATAGCATTAGTCAACAGCAATCAGTTTCCATTACTGTGACTAGATCAATGGAACTCAAGACATCAATAATAATAATATATATAGTGTGTTTTTGTATTATGGATTAAAACAATACCAAGGGGACAGCTAAATCAAATAAAAATACAAAATTTACATTAATCACAATTTATAATAAAAAATATAATTAGCTAATCTTGTCTTATTGTTCACATTCAGCATTTAATCAAAATTAAAAAAGTATTTCCTTAAAAAAAAGAAACAGTCTTAACAACAATGAATGGATATTAAAAGTACCGTACTTCATACTATGCAAACTGCAACATATCAAAAACAAGTTAAGAAGAAATCAGTTTGCTTAACACCTATCACACAGCACCTAACAACTATCACAAAAATACTTCACACTTATCACAAATTACTCCTATCACACCATTCACACAAAACAACACTCACTCCCTAATAACTGACCAATGTGTTAGGAACTGTAGAGCTGTAAAGCTTTGATACATGAGCATGAAATATCAGACTGCTGTGATGTAATACATAGAGGAGGGCTTTGGATGAATGATACAACTCTGTTTCTAGCCAACTGTAGTATTTCAATAAACTTTTAACTATTTTTTTAAGAAACAGGGAGCATTGAAGAGAAAAATAAAATGACAGGTTTCTTTTAGGGTTTTACTTCTCCCTTCATGATATTTCAAGAGGCCCCTTAGGTGAAACAGAGCCTATAAAGCATATAACTATGACTTAGATAAAGCTTATAAACTTACAATAGTGTATTTTTCTACTTAACCTTTTTGCATTTCTATCCGATGGGATGGGACTATAAGTCATCAATCAGTTGGAATGTATAAAGTAGAAAATTGTATAAAAAATGTCTTGATTAAAACAAAACTCAACTTTTCAAACTATTATATTCCAAAGTCTACATGGGAAAATTGTTATGAATTATGCTTTTTTTGTCACCCTGGGTAAGAGCTCTTCACTATACAATATTACAAATGTGAACATAAATGTCTCTTCAGAAGTCTAATTCACCGCGGAGAAGTTATCTCTCTTAGCTTTCTGTCGTGAGTTATTGCTTGGCACCCACTGCCTGTATCTGAACATCTAAAAGGACCAAGTGCTGTGAGCCATTACATTAAACTTCACAGAGTGATAATAACTTCTCTCTAGGAATACTACTTGTTCTATCCCAGTAGTGAAGACCAAAACAATTTGCAAAACCAAAATTATCAAGTATAGTTACGGTTGCTTAAACGAGTAAAAAAAAAAAGTATAGTGAAATAAATAAGATGAAACAGTACTTTTAACATTTTCCAGCGTTTGTAATTACATTTCCAAGTACCATGATATTTTGGAATAATACATTTTCGCCTTCGTCTGTTCTTTTTTATTTTTTGCACCTTCAATTTAGGGTGTTATTCAAGGTATTCTAATCTGTTCTCAAGTGTTCTTCCAGGGCTTTGGATTTCTCAATGGACAATGGAGCGGCAAGCATCTTGTAAAACCTGTTAAATATAAAGACTCTTGGAGATGTGTTTCTGTTTTGTCTGATAGTAGCTTACAGATCAGAAGGAAAAGCCTAGTCAAATTACAAGTAATATAGCACTAGTAACTAGGCATCAATGTGTACTGTTTCTGTCCATCACACAATTTGCCAAAATAGAATATAAACCAAAAAGTTCTGTTTTTGGCAAATGTTGAATGAAGTCCTTATTACTCTGTGTGGAAGTTTCTCTATGTAGAAGCACCCCCCAAAAAAAACTACAAAAATACACACATACGGTGGCCAAAAGTCTTAAATACTTTAAAGCAGTTCTGAATATGTGTAGGAAATGTGCAAATTTTTAATAACTGTTGAGCCAATATGACCATATGTGTGTATTTTCTGGTAATACTCTAACTGGTCTGGAACATCCATGGCAAAGAATAAAGATAGAAAGGACATTAATAATAAATATCCTATATTAAAGCATCATGATGCAAGTTACCATTACGTATGAACTGAGAATTATATTTGTATTCTGTGGTAAGATCATCTGGACCAAGTTTCCCTTCATTAGAGGCCTTGTCTGGCGTATTTTCGCCAGTACCCATGGCTTTCCATGGTTTTGGTGACTTTGAGCCAACTTTCAGAGGCTTTGGTCGCCAGTAGTGATGTACTGTGTGTTCCAGGCCTTGTTTCATCTTATAAGCTACCAGAACTCTACCTACAAGTGTCTAGACCCATTCTGCTTGTACTTTGTCAACATCCTGAGTTCAAGGATGCATGATATCTCCAGTACAAACCTGCAGGACTGCTGCTTGGGGTAGCTTCCAGTATTTGCCAGTCCTGGAAGCAGCAATTTCCTTTTCCTGAATCGGCTTTGTCTCTTCTCACCCATTATTATTTTTTTTTTACTTTGGTATATTGCTATCTGTTTGTCACCAGGGATTGCAGGGAAACAGTTCTACTTACCAAGAGCACCTTTTCCCTGTTGATCCATGATGACACACTCATTCCCTCTCTCCATTGCATGTTCTTTTGCTGTTTGACTATTTCTACCTGAGTGGTCTTTGTTAATCACTGAAGGTAGCCCTGAAGGGAGGAGAGGGGTTTTCATTTTCTTTCAGAGGCCTGCCTTATATCAGGTACAGAGGAGGAGTCTATCTATGTGTCACCATGGATCAGTAGGGAAAAGGAGCTCTCAGTAAGTAGAACTGTTTTGAGAAGCGTACAACCTTTCCTCTTAACACCCAGCCAGCATCCTAATCAAGCCCTTTCAATGACCACCAACCTCTACAGATCATCCTGTTTTGATCAGCTCAACCCTGTCCCTGTGACTGTGCTCCTTTGCTGAAGTGCCGCAACAAGAATATTGCCGACAGATTTTTGGAGAAGGAGTGGTGCAGAAATGCTTTTTGTTTCATCACAAATCTGGCTTCTTAGAGAGCTACTGCAAACCATAGGGGATACTTCCCAGTTATAGGCAAGTTGTAAGATAAGGTGTTTTTGTGACCAGAAATTATTTGTTTTATGTTTGTGCATTTATTAATTTCTGCACACAGACTAGCAATACACATTGCAGTTTTAGTTGCCACTGGTTTTATCATTGAAATTCTTTATAAATAAAACAAAGAAAAATAAAGGCATTTATTTGACAGATATACCAAAGGATTAACCTTAAAAAAATCAATACAAATAAAATAGAGGCAGATAGTATCTTAAAACTTTTATTTAATCCAAACAAAATCATGCATTGCAGGTATGCAGTATGTGCAATAAAATAAAATAAAAATGGAGAGATTTGCTTTTCAAAGTAGGAATTGGAATTTGTCATATCTTCAGCTTCACTTTTTGGCATTGAACGGTTCCATCCCATTTATTTAAATAGATTTCATAGCGCTGTTATAGAGTCAGTAAACTTATTTTAAATGACCCAAAATAACAAACTGGTACAAAAGGAGGAGAGAGTCCTGCAAGCTTACAATATAGTCAGTGGTTGAGGAGAAAGTAAAACAGTAGGCAAGGGCATTTTTGTACATGGATAAGTTGATTGAGTCAGGATGATCTGTAGAGGTTGGGGTCATTCAGATGGTTTGATTAGGATGCTGGCTGAGTGATAGGAAGAAAAGTTGCACGCTTCTCAAAAAAAGGTGGGCTTTTAGAGAGCTTTTGAAATTTGTGTATGGGGGAGAAAATCTGAACTAGGCAGGGAATTCCTGAGAAGGGTAGAGCACGTGAAATCCTGAATACTGGAGTGGGAAGACACAATGACAGTAGAAGAGAGAACAAGTTCATGAGAGGAACAAAGAGGATGGTTAGGGGTGTATTTTGAAAAGAGGTAAGAGATAAGTGGGGGCGGGCGCCGAGTTGTTAAGGGCTCTGTAGGGCAAGGTAAGAAATTTTAATTTGATTCTGGAAGCTATGGAGAGCCAATGGAGTGATTAGCACAGTGGATTGCAGATGAGGAACAGTAACAGAGAGAGATTAGTCTAGCTGCAGTGTTGAGGATGGGTTGCAGAAGTAAAAGGCGGGAGAGGGGGAGACCAGTTAGAATAATCCAGACAGGGTATCACAAAGGAGTGGATTAATATTTTGTTTGTTCAGCTGTTCTAGTAGGATTTACCTGACATTTGCTAGGTTGCATCCCTAGGCGGGTGCCCACTTTGCCTATAGGTGGCTCCAGCCTTGCAGGCTGGCCCTCTGTTCTATGATGCTGGCCAGGCACTTTAAACAGAGGTTCTTCGCCATGTTGTTCTTATGTGCTTGTGAGTTTCCTTATCTATTCAGTGCAGTGGTCTGTACATGACGCCTAAGTTACAAGATATATAACTATACTTAACTAATTAACCCTGTCCTGACCGGGCCCAGGAGTCATATTATTAAAATGCGCTACAGGGGCGTTACCCTTAAGATCTTCTAATTGCCCTCATCACACCTATCAAACAGAACACCTCACTTATACTAACTGGCCATCACTGTATAAATGTTTATCTGTAAAGCCTTGCCGTTTCACATGCAGGAGCATGAAATGGCAGGTGGAAGTGGCTGTAGTAATTTAAATTCTCAAATTATGCAATTACTTTTGCAGTGATTTTTTTTACGGTTTGTGTTTATAGATAATATAATAATTATATATATAATAATAAGTATTGTTTTCCCAAATAAATCCAATGCTATTTGTTTATGTCAGTATCTGTTTATTGCAGATTTTTTTTCCTAACGTACTACCAGATTTTTTTTCTATTTGATGTATGCAGTGAGCAATATTTTAAATCACATGTTGCTGTATAATGTACGTAAGATTAAACATATTTCCAACAAAATACTGCTTTCAGGTCGTCATAAGGAAATTGTTGTGTCCTTGAATTCAGTTTTAGGTTTCAAACTGATTCACACATATGAATATTTTAATGGGTTATGGCTATATAGATAGATGTTCTTTAACCTTGTATAAATCAGGAATAGGTTAAAGGGGTTACAGGAAAATGTTACATGATTGCATTCTGTATCTTACCTTTCACCATAGAGCTTCATATTGTTAAACAGTTGGCTTTTCACTTTGCTGTGACAGAAGCATTTTACCTTGGGGCTGAAAAAGTAATAATTGAAAACCTTACTTGATCAGTGATGTAGATCCAAAAACTAGGAGCCATTTAACATTAGCAGTGTTAGCTAAAGTATCAAAGTCATCTAGTGCTTGCGTTAAATCAGCTGTGTTATATATAAAAATATTTTCAACAATGTCGTTTTTCTATAAGTGCTTCAGGCCCCCAAACTCCTTAATCTGGCCTTGGTCACAACACTGAATTAAGTGGATCGGTAATAGACTATCCTGCTTTTTGTATGTTTTCTGTTCAAAATTTCTTATTTTTAAGTACTTTTACATTACTATTATTATTATTTTATTGACTTATTGGGCCCCAGCAGATTGTGTAGCACTATTACAATGAGCGGATAATACCAAATTAACAGTGTTCTAAAATGAACAAGGGAAAACAGGGTGCTGCTAGCTCTTGCCATCATACATTCCATCAGGACTTTGCTGCTAATCCCCTCACCAACTAAGTAGCCTGCCATTCAGATCCTGACCAAGGCCTGTCATGCTTAGCATCTGAGGGCAAAGAAGATCATTCATAGGCAGTCTTATAATTGTAGACACACATTCCTTCCCCCAATCTGTATAACTCACTTTATCACAGACAGCCATCGGTCAGTTGTGCTGCTACCTTGTCAGAGCTACTCAGTGGTCCTCTTTCTTGATGCCTTGAATGATTTCTGCATTATTGACCCGTTAGTTTGTGTTCTTGTTCCTGAACCTGAACTGTCTGTCCTGACTACATCTCTAGATCCCCCCCCCCCTTAGTACCTTGCTTTTTAAATTACTATTGCTGTGACTAATCCATATCATGGGGATTTGACTACCACATTGTTATCATAGTTTGCACTTCCCTCACTCCTGGGCTTCAGGCTGGTAACCACACTATTACAGATTAAAGGGTATATCCACTAAGCCAAGAGTCTTCTGAGTAGTAGAGCTGATGCAAAGCAGCGTCTGATATTGCTTTCATTTTCAAGCAAAAAGAAAAGTTTATGATTTTAGAAGTACTGTGTAAAAAAGCAACACATTGTTATTGTAATCAAACAATTAACAAAGGGTTATTTACAGAGAATATCCTTGCATTACAAGTAAACACTTGACTCTCATTCCAACATAG
Source organism: Spea bombifrons (assembly GCF_027358695.1). Taxonomy (NCBI): domain Eukaryota; kingdom Metazoa; phylum Chordata; class Amphibia; order Anura; family Pelobatidae; genus Spea; species Spea bombifrons. Next base: position 133,036,470 of record NC_071087.1, on the reverse strand, counting down.
TTAAAAAAAATGGAAATGTAGTTATTTGAAATGCAAGATTGAATCTCTTTCATTTCAATAGTATTCACGAAAATATCATCAAACTGCCCTCGACAGTAATCATCTACTGTATAGAAATATGTGTGCACAAAAGTAACATACAAAGGGATATTAAAATAATAATGTTCTTAATTTTTAACCATGTAGGATCAGTGTGCCTGCCAAAGTATCTTGAATTTGCAATGTAGCTTATTTATACTACAATGTATATTTGTAAGAGTAAAATGGCAATGATAGGTATGCGTGCTATAAAAAGATTTAGCTGGTGTAATAAAAAATGTACATATGACGTATAATATATTATAAGTGTAATAAATAAATTCAATGTGATATGTACTTGATGTCTTTTTTTAAGATTCATTGTTATTAGGTTGCTGTGATAAAGGATGACAACATTACTCACTGAAGGTAAAAATAAAAGTATTGATACACAGATATTTTATGTAACACAATTTGGAATATACTGTACCATAGGCATTATTTGCTGAACTTATTTTATGCACACACTAAAGATGAACACTCATATGAGGCATTGCACAAGCCAAATATTTCAGAGGTAAAATATAAATGTATATAGAATTTATATAGATGTAGCATGAACAGACATTTAGGGCAACACATCACTATGGCACATTTACAGCTGTATTCTGAAGTTACCATTTGATCCATCTCGTTTATCTTGCACATAAAATTTGGTGACTTTTCCACAAATCAAAACATTTTTTATTCAGCACATTTCATAACTTATTTCCAGAAAAGGTTGGACATGTCTTAAATGAAAATGCTTCAGTCTTAACAAAACACTATCAAAGGAGGCTAATTAACAATTAACCCTGAGTTTAATAGAAACAGAAGCAGATACAATTAACAAATTCCATCTTGTTAATTAGTTTTCAAGACTAAAATACAACATAAACATGCATCTTGCAAATAATCAACGTACATAAGATGAGGCACTCCCTACCAGTAATGTCAATTAATGAGCAAATAGAAAGTCCACAATTCAACAGAAACATATAGATAACCTTCAGAGACATGCCCATTATGAAATTGTGTAAATACGGCACTATAAGAAGATCTTATCACAATAAAACAGTTGTATTCTGTCTTTTAATTTAAACCATACAGCTAACCTGAAAAAAGTAAATAGTGGAAAAAAGGAAAACCATAGGGGTCTGTGGATTATGCTATTTTTACCAGTGAATTGCGATGGCTTTGAAGAAGCAATGATTGCCAATTTAAGCAACTGGACATTTGTAGCACCCTCTAGACAATACTCTAGTGGAAAGACTATTGCCTCACTCTGAAAGGGTGGAATACACGACAAACCTTCACATTGTGAAAATGTCATTTATTTGAAAAAGACACATTTTATTGAAGATTCTTGAATTTTATCCAGAAACAAATTACAGGGTCTTACTACAATTACTTTCCAAGACTCTTGGAAATAGTTGTCAGGCTCCATTTTACTGCTAAAAACTCTAACTTAAACTTTTCAGAGGAAAAATGGCTCACTATGATAATAAAGATGTATACAGGCATTGGGTAATCATTAAAATAATTAAACTAACATCATATAGATATTATAAATTCATACAGACCAAAGCTGTACTCAGGAGGTGGATGATCTCATGAGTCATGATGAAGCATCTCATTAAAAAAATAATAATAAAATATATATATATATATATATATATATATATATATATATATATACTGGATGCAGGAAATAGGAAACATTGCCATATAAACTTACACTTAATTCTCTAATAAATGTGATATATGCCTTTTAAAACATGTGATAGATAGATAGATAGATAGATAGATAGATAGATAGATAGATAGATAGATAGATAGATACTGTGTATATTTACAGTATATATATATATATACCATATTTTAGATTAACTGTTACAAAGGTTTACTTCCTAGAAGGTAAGCAATTAGGCATTTACTTTCAACATTAGCTTTTTGACACAAAATCATTTTCTAAAATGTTAGCCTAAAATATAATGTTAGAATCGAGATCTGCCTTGCGGCAGCACAGTTATTAAGATTCAGATCTTTGATGCTGCTGCTCTTAAATATTTTCCTTACAGCTAAATGTAATTTTATATATTTCTAAAACATCTCACAAAGCCGAGACGTAGTAAAACACCACTAAAAGATTATGTGTAGGCAGAATGTATTAAATTTTGCCTTAACTCATGTGCTGCCTCAGCTCAGTTAAGGGAATCCCATATATAATATTTTGAGAAATTGTCTTATAAGATGTAGGCTTAATGACACCTTGAGTTGTATTAGTGCTTTAGTTAATTTTAGAATAAAGAATACAGATTAAAAAAATAGAATTTTCATAAATGTAGTACATTACATTATTCTATGAATAAAGAAATTGTTTTAGGTGAATACATTGTTAATTAACTTTTATATTTATACTAGCACATTTGGTTTTTTACAGATTCCTAGACAAACCTATCTATTTCAGACCCAATTGTCAATCACATTACTATGGGCATATGCAAAACACTGTGACAATGTCTGTCACTGGAACAGTGGATGAGTAACAAAGTATAACTTGTAAGGGACTCCTCCAAAAAGCACAACCGTGCCAAAACATAAACCAAACAAAAACTGCAAACATATTCTGCTAAACCTAGCCATTTATCTTTCAGGTTTCCAGTTTCCTTGCTCGAATTGTCATTCTTACTAAGGTCAATGTATTAATTTTTAAAGGGGAATCCAATAGCAGAATAAATATTGTTTTTTAAACATTAAGTGCAGTACCGTATACTGTTATTAAGTTTAGCATTTAACCCATTTGTGACAAGACCATTATTTTGATCATATCACCTAATTTATTATATATCAAAAATGAATAACATATAGCAAAAAAAAGTTTTTTGCCTTTGTTTGAAAAACCTTTTACTTATCCACAACAGCTAATTTAAAAAACTGCTAGAAAGATTCTAATATTTTGATATTTCGAGTTTATAAATACCCAATGTTTTTATGGGTTGTACCATAGGGCAGTACGTACAAGTAACTTATTGGTATTTCAAAATCATTGTCCAATTTCGGACATCTTTGAAGTTGGCCAATTCAATTTACCCCATCAAACCATATATATTTGAAAACAAGAGAATATCAACCAGAGTATGTCAAATACTAGTAATTTAACTCTTTCCACACACTAATTCTATGACCAGCCTTTGTATGAATTTGTGGTAGTAATTCATCTGTTTATTTTTCCACACACATTGTTCGTAATGCATATGGTTTTGTTTGTTGTTTGGGGGCTAAAAGGCCACATTTGGCAACCATGCATTTCAGTTTTTCAATTTTTGATTTTTTTCTTCTGGTTATCCTTCCTCATGTCCTATTTGGGACATCTTTTAAGCCGGCCAATTGAATTTACCCCATCAAACCATGTATTTTTGAAAACTAGACACTCCAGGGTATATCAAATTCTGATATTTTAAGCCTTTCCATGCACTTATTTTACTAAAAGCCTAAGCCAATGTTTGTGGTAGTAATTTTTGTGTCTGTTTGTTTCACACACATTGTACTTAAGGTATGAATTTAACACTCCCAGTATGTGTCACAGCTGAACAAAAACAACCTCAATATTTGTTCAGCAACATCTCCTGAGTACATTGGTACATTGATCAGGTTTGGTGGGGCTACATTTTGGAGGTGCACATTTTTTCTTTTGCAATTCTGAAATTTGCTACATTTTTATTTTACTTTGTAACTATTTTATTTTATATAAAAATCATCCATAACATGACCACCTGCCTAATATTGTGTAGGTCCCCCTTTTTCTGCCTGTGGAGGCATGGACTCCACTAGACCTCTGAAGGTGTGCTGTGGTATCTGGCACCAAGACGTTAGCAGCAGATCCTTTATGTCCTGTAAGTTGCGAGGTGGGACCTCCATGGATGCATCCTGGTACCATGTGCACTTGATGTGAAAGAAAACGTGATTCATCAGACCAGGCCATCTTCTTCCATTACTGCTAATTCTCCCTCAATATGTACACTCATGATGCAGCTTGACACAATTGTCTCAGTTTACTAAAAGTTAGATGCTGTCGAGAGTGTTCCAATCAGCATTATCACATCTTAATTGGGATGTGTCACAACAGCTTTTTAGCATAAAAGAATAATTAAAATTAATTTATACCACCTACAGCTTACGTGCTTTGCTTAGCAAACAGTGTAATGACTGCGGAAACGTTTTATTTAAAACTATTTAGGTTCAGAAAAACTGAAATCAAGAAAAAAATCTGGCAAGCAAAATTAGTTTTCTGTTCTGAAAACAGGGAGATAAACAATATGATATTATGTGAACAGGAAGTTAAGGTAGTTTCATACATGGCATATACATAAGCTAAGTTTCTATATTAAGTTAATATGTAAACATATACATATGTTTATTTAGTGTAAATATAGGATTTGGGTAAATGCACATTAATTCATGTGCTGGGTAGCATTCAAAATATGTTTGTAGTATTATGTTTCTCTTTGATTTATATTTTGATCACCTGGCTTTCCTGTTATGTTTAAGGGAAATTTGGTCACATTAAGTTCACAATGTAAAATCCGTTCAGGGTTAATAATTTGAAAATAATAATAGCTTGCATATATCTACAATGCACAAGTACTCAAATATGCTTTCAGTCAGTTCACAGATTATGTGAAAATTAGTATGCATATTTTTTAATTTGGTCTAGTTCCTTGATGTTACATTTATAGAATAGACCTACCAGTCTATATATATACAATATGTGCTAATACTAGAACAAATGCTATCTCTATGAGCCAGTAACCTTTGAATGTATGATTGTCATATCTCTACTGGAATTTGAAGATAATAAGAAAGGTATCGAAGACCTGGAGTTCTATTTGCCATGACACAATAATCTCAATGAAACCTAAAAGCCAATGCTATATATTAAACTATGGGATCAACTACCAATAACTTCAATGTTTCAATGACCCCTAAGCAATTTCCATTCCTGAGTAGAAATACATTGGTATGGTTCTTAAATTCCCATCAAGCTATTAAATGCTACCAGTCCATGAACAGTGCATAGTCAACTTGAGTATTTCAACCCCTGGTGGTCATTATTACAAGTTTTAATTTCTATTTTTGCCTTTGGGTTCACTTTGTATGTTATCTACTTTGCCCTTAAAAAATGATGTTTGATGTTTGTAGTAATTTACTTTTCATGTAGAAAATCACTAGCATGTTTTGGGTAGTGTATATCCATATTACTTATATTTTAAGAGTACTCATAAAAAAGTAATCAACTGCAGGATTAGCACTACTACAGAAAAGATGCCAATGTACATGTTATGCGTTAACGGTCAAGTAACTAATTTCATCTGTCATCACAAATTGCTTATTTAATCATAAGGTAACTGTTCTTACAACATTACAACAAGAAGAGTGATTGAATCTATATAGTAAATTAACTTTAGACAACACTTATTTACTAAGTGATGAATTACTTATATATTCTGGCTGTATAACCAGTTAACAAAGACTTTGCTTTTGTTAGTGATTACATTTATGGAGATTAAACTAAAATTATTTTATTGTTAGTGTGGTATATATAACTATACATTTTTCACGTTTTGTGACCTTTCTAACACATTTTAATGAGCATCTTGTCCTACAAAAAACTAATTAACATGTGATAATTTGATGATCAATTTTAAAAGGTGTCTGCTTTTTATTCCCTGATAATTGATGAAAATACATTTTATTTACCAAGTTTGCATTTGCATTTACCTAAGGAGTGTCATGGAGATGCTAGCCACGATCTTATTTACTGTTAGGCAAAACAGAACAACAAGGCCAGATTAAGGATTAAATTATCCCTGGCACATTAAGGTAAGAGACTCATAAATCACTAACCTTTAACATAGATTGTGGCCAAATGGCATTTGTCCAGTTTGTCAGATGGCTACACCAGGCCTGGAAATCATCCATACTGTTTTCTTCTGTGTTAACTAGTTTACTTCTGTGGCATCTGTAGAAAAGTGCCACTACATGGTATATGTTTAAAGAAGACCAATATGAATACTGTGACAAGTGAAGGCTACTGGCTGGGAAGGTTTGATATACCAAAATATCAAAATGAGTAAAATGATGATGCAAATTACATACAAATACATGTGAGGGTTTAGTTACTAAATATATAATTGTGTTATTTTGTGCCTTTCCGTTTAATATAATACTGTCCAGATTCAGAGAGATATGTGTGTGTTGGTTAATAAACTAAACTGTGTTAACTTAGCTTATATATGAGATTTTAATGCTTATATGTAAAATTCAAGTAAAACACAGAATTATGTACTCTGGCTTTCTTAATAGCCTGTGCTGCTAATAGAAAATAAAAAAAATTTGGTTTGATTAACGTATTGCTTAATGAATAATTTGAAAGCAGGTACAAACAAGGTAACTTCATTAACATCATGACTTTGATATTTTAATAAAGTTTTTCTGTTTTATGATGTTTAATCCATCATGTTGTGTTATAAAAGGCATCTCAAGTTTCCATCTGATTGCTTTTATAACATTTACATGACAGAAATAAATGTTAGGCTATTAGAGCATCACACAATCTGCACTATTTAATTAATAAAATAAAAAAGGAGACATTCAATTTATTTAATTTTCCACATTTAGAAATTTTTTGTAGGTTTTGTAACCTTTTATATGTTATAAAAGCTGCAGTGAAAACAATCGCACAAGGGCAAAACATGCTGCTGTCTGTCTCAGGAGCGGCAATAGCCCTGTTGATCCCAAGGGATCCACCGATCAGGTAAATATCCCATATTTGTTTCTGTAATACTCCTTACTAACAAGAAACCCGCAAGATGCCAAATACATTCATCTGTTATGCGAAAGATGAAAAGGTATTTTTTCCCCTCAAATCAACCCTTTCTGTGCTCTTTTTGGAAAGTGTATACTACTATCAATTATCCATTATTCTTAGACAATTTCTATTCATTCTACTCCAAACACTTGCCACTATTATTAATCACTTATTGATTGGCAATGTAAACATTGTAATAAGACTTGAATTGTACATGGAAATCAATGGCTTGTTAACCTCCTATCCTTGGATTGTAAATGTAACTATTATGTATAGTCTACATCTAGAATATAATTTCCAAATAAGAATATCTTGTTGAGTGTGGAAAAAGTATGGCAGCTTGATAATCATAAACATCATTTTATAATAATAATGCATATTACATAGTTACATAGTTATATAGGCTGAAAAAAGACATGCGTCCATCAAGTTCAGCCTTTCCTATATCTGTTAATATGTAATGCTTTATTCAGGCATACTGCCAGATTCTACAAATTGTACTTTTCAGTTTGTTTAAAACACACAAGCTAATATATATAAATTATTTGGACTAAACTTGCAGCAGATTACTGTTATTATAGTTTATAGCTTAGCTATAATAACATTTTGCCTACTTCATTTACTATTTTTCAAATGAGCTCTATCTGGTCTGTTCTCAGGCAATGCAAGGAGAGATTCTTTAATTAGTATCATAAATATTTATAAAAGACTACAGTAGACATTTTCATTTTGGAGTTTTTTGGGATAAATTATTTTCTATTTACCATGTCATGCATATCCCTTCAAGAAGAATTCCCAATTATTTGATAGTGCATACAAAGATAATAAGTCTTGGATACATTCAGGGGGTGGTTAAACTGGAAATAACCAGACTGGAGATGAAAGCAATAATACATTTTTAGGTAGCTTATGCCAAAAAACTGTTCTATAGCAATCCTGGGAAGGTACATTACATACACTAGAACAATTACTTTTATACACTACACGGTGCACCCTGCATCAGTGAGATTAAAAAAATCAAACCTGCCGAATTTCACTGATATCAACTTTGACAAGTACATTGGCAGGTAATAATTCACTTTGGACATTTAATAATATAGCATATTGAGCTTACTAAATTGTGTTAAGGTAAAAAACACTCAGATCAGTGGCCAATCACATTGACCATTTCCAATCTTTCCATACAATTTGCCTTGGTAAAGAGCAACAACACAGTTGCACAAGGGTGACAAGTGGGCAGAATCTGCACAGGCAACTGAGTGGACACCAAGACACAAAAGTCCAAAGGGGAACAATAGTGCAAATTGCAAGATGAAGCAAGCTGAGGGCCAGGTCAGAGGCAAGGAGCTTTGAAAGCACAGAGAACAACTAGAAGACAGGAAGAAAGCATAGAGAACTGGATGGTACGAACAAGCCAGGAGACAAACCAAGGGTCATGACTGAGGAACTAGTTAGACATCAATGTACAGAACTAGACAATGACAAAATTAGGACACATGCCAAGTATCAAAATCAGCCAACGTTAGTCATAGAAGAGGTAAAGAGGCACAGGTGGTTAAGAAGTGGAATTTAAAAACATGCCAGGGGTCCAGATCCAGAGAGTAATCAGAAGAGAAATGCTGCCAAATGAGAGGGAGTACCTCTACAGCAACAGGACTACAAGCAACTTCTGGAAACCTTTAGTGGGTCTTAAGTACCTGAGATGCAGTAGCCATACCTTCAATGTACACTCCAAACATAGGTGACATCAGAAATAAATAAAGATTTTACAACCCTGTATTAACCAAGCAGAGGTCAGCTCCCACCCTGTTTAAAGACTTTTTTTTTTACAGTACCCTCAGCGGGGTCTTGTAGGCTACCTGTAGAGTGGGGAGGTGGTTAGCTATAATTTTATGCCTTACCCATAAGCGCCGTGCATTTACTTTCAAGGGATCCATGTATAAAGTGGATAAAGAGGGAAAAGGTGATCATTGTTGACCTTGTTTGCTTGAGCCAACCCAGAATCCCTTGTTGTGGCAGCACCATGAGATTTCTGTGGGAAAAAAACAAGCCTTCTGGCTTGTCTGGTGTTTTGTAGATTAGTGTTTAGCAATGCTTCTACTACCCCCTTAATTTTAAATAGAAAGGTTTTCCATCACCTTTTCACCATAACTTTTGTTATTGGTATTTATTGTGCTCCCCCAAGCCTCACGTATTAAGCCAGTATTACAACCTCATCATGACGAGTCCCATTAAAGACAAAACAGCTGTCCATGAGTGGTGATCTGGCTACTGCACCTCTTTCCCGAGTTTTGTCTAAAGACTGTCTTGTACACCAGGCATTTACTTTCAAGGGATCCATGTATAAAGTGGATATAGAGGCAAAAGGTGATCATTGTTGACATTGTTTGCATGCCCCTACCCAGAATCCCTTGCGGTTGTGGCAGCACCATGAGATTTCTGTTGGAAAAAACAAGCCTTCTAGCTTGTCTGGTGTTTTGCAGATTAGTGTTTAGCAATGCTTCTACTACTATTTATATATATATAGTATATATAGTATATATATATATATATATATATATATATATATATATATATATAGTTATTAATTTTAGTAAACTTGCTTATTACATTAAACTCTTAGTAGACTAAGCAAATATGTGCATCTTCCTAATTATCTGGGTAATATACCAAACCGCTGTGTCGAATTGCTGATGCACTAGTTTTGACTGAGTTACCATCAGCAATTATATTAATATTGTATATCTTATTGCTTCACTGGATAGAATAGCTTTTTGTGAAAAAATAAAATATTAAAATGACAGGCTGTTATAAACAATAATGATTATTCTGCATACATTTTAGCTATTCCCTTTTCTACCCTGTTATACTGGATTGAACAAAATAGTAAGACTCTGGAATATAGTAAATTAAATTCAGTTTAAGTACACTGCTGTTTTTAGGCCTAGGCAGACTAGGCCTAGGGTGGCACTTTACAGAGGGTGGGATAAAAAGTCACCAGAGGAAACAGAATTCCCCCACCTGTCAGGAGCAGAATTTCTTTATGTGCTCAATCATTTTCATGGGTGGTGCTAGCGCTACCCCCGAAGATCATTTACCACCCACGAAACCAGCATGTCTGCAGTTTCCTTGTTTCCGGCACATGGAGGCCTGGAGGGAATGAGCAGAGGTACTGTGAAAGGCAGAGCCACTGAGAAATTCTGAAGCCTTTAGTCAGGTAAGCTGGCAAGTTGAAGACAAAGTTTTGGGCACAAAGTTGGCACTGGGGAACTGATGGGGAAAAACATGGCGCTGTTGAGGTATTTGGGGATGGATATGGCAGAGACAAGCTGTTTGGGTATAAAGATGGCAGTGGGTTTTTCTGTGTCGCTGAATGCCTTGCTTTCGAGGCATTTCGGTGACACTGTTTAAGCTTAGGAGGCGATCGTTGGCCCCTGCGGTAACTTTCAGTGTTGCTGAATGCCTCGGCATCAAGGCATCACAGCAAAACCATTTAAGCTAAGAAAGCAATCTTAGATCGCATTATAATCTTATTTAATGCCATGACGTCTCAGGCACATCATTGGTTGTTAACTGACCATTTTTCCGTGACGTGCCTGGGATGTGATTGGCCGTGTAGTTACACTTTAATAAATTATTTGACCAATTACAGCCACATGGCGAAAGACCTTATTTTATTAAGTTGTTTTTATCAACTGTTTGTACGATCATTTATACAGTACTGTGCAAAGGCTTTAGGAATGTGTGAAAAAATGTTGTAAAGACTAGACATGTTAATAGTTTATTTTTATCAACCTAGATGAAATCAATATTTGGTGTGACTGCCCTTTGCCTTGAAAACAGCATCAATTCTTCTAGGTACACTTGCGCACAGTTTTTTAAGGAACTTGGCAGAAAGGTTGTTACAAACATCTTGGATAACTAACCACAGGTCCTCTGTGCATTTAGGCAGCCTCGGTTAATCCTTTGAATGTACGTTTGGGGTTGTTGTCACACTGTAGAATAAATAGATGCCTCCCTGATGGTATTGCATTACTGATAAGTATCTATCTGTACTTCTCAGCATCGAGGAGACCATTCAATCTCACCCATCTCCATTTGCTAAAATGCAGCCCCAAACTTGCAAGGAATATCCACCATGCTTCACTGTTGCCTGCAAACACTCATTCTTGAACTGCTCTTCAGCCCTTCTGTGAACAAAACTTCTGCTACAGCCAACTATTTCAAATTTGCCATCAATATTGCCATTTTTCTGCGGGAGCTTGTTTCCATATTGGAAGTATGCCTTTTTGGCATCTAGACAGTAGATTGGTGTACCAGGGTCCCACTGTTTTCTGCCAATGCCGAGCTGATTGCGCTGCTGGATATCTTCAGATTGCGAAGGAAAGTAATCATGATGTATCTTTCATCTGCTGCACTAAGTTTCCTTGGCCAGCCACTGCGTCTACAGCCCTCAACATTGCCCAATTCTTTGTGCTTCTTCAAAAGAGTTTTTTTTGAAACACAGGTTTATTCGTCATTACAACACTATTTCTGTTAATGATTGTGTTTCAGCCTATGTATTAAATTGATAATCATTAGCAGCTGTTAACTATTGACATGTCTATTTTTGAAAACATTCTTACTTAAGAGCACTTTTTCACACCTGCCTAAAACACTTGCACAGTACTGGATATGGCATTTTATGAAAATATCTTTATCTAGTATTCACTTGATAAGATGGTTGATTTGTTCTGGAGTAATTAATTGTTCCATATTGAGAATGTGTATTAAACTACAATTTAAAAAAATGACCTATAAATGGAGAATGGATGGTTGTTGACTGCAAATTACCTAGTAATTAGGGTTTATCTCCGGAAAACATCTGCATGCTTCATTTTATCTGTTTATATTAGATAAATAATACCCAGCTGTATTATTTTAACTGGTGCATGTCACAATAAAGACTGATTATATTAAATACAATAAATATTTATCTTACTTTACAGTGTGTAAATTATATATATATATATATATATATATATATATTAGTAGGTGTGAATGAAATTTTCATTAAATGCATTCAGGCTTTCATATTATTCATGTTCTATTATAGCATATACAATATGTGTTCATAATTTGTAAGTATACATTTTATGTATAACACTTTCCTCATATGCAAAAGATGCATTCACAGTTAAAACAATTTAAATAACTAGAAGTATTGGAAACTGTGTGTCAAAAAAGTGCATATTTTTAAAATAAAATTTTCCATGCTTCACGTCACGCCTGTGAGTCATGTGACTAGGTAGTAAAATATAAAAACTAATACTCATGTTTGTCAAAGGATAGAAGAAACCCATTTAACCTACTATATTATATTTTAGTTTGTGAGAATATTCAATTATTTATGTTTTTTTTCATAATCACTGCAAACATTTTAGTCCAACTACAGTAGCTTAATGTTTTCTGACACATGAAGTGCTGAATCGCCTGGAGTATTCTCAATGGCCTATAATTGTTTTCCAGTGCACATCTACTGAATAATTACATTCTTGCTCACACGTTTCTGAAGTGATGGGTTGGCATTTACAAAGTTTTCTCATTGACAGTATTGTTTAAGATTGGACAGTAGTGTGAAATTTTCTTTGAATTCTATGGTTTTACACACCAGGACATAACAAAAAACATCTGCTTCTTATCAGGTATAAAAATAAGGTTAGTACAGCTAAGGTGAACAATGCATGATATATTATACCGTGTCATGATTTAGTCAACAAAAATAAAGCCAAAATGGAGAAGCCTTGTGTGAAAAACTAAGTACATATGCACACTATTATACATACAATAACATACTTACACACACACACTAACATACAACATATACTAATACACAGACTAACATACTGATATACTTACACACACTAACACACACATTTATGTTGGTTGGCTCAGGAGCGAAGTTAATTTGTCCCTCGCGGGCCTCGCACCCTGTTACATCTGTCGTCATATCCTGGTGCTCAGACCCAGTCACCGTGCTATGCATAAAGTTGGGATTGCGAGCCACGCTCACCAAGGGCCTCCATTACACCAGTGAGGGCAGGGCTAGCCACTCAGTGCGTGGTGAGTGGATGCATAGCAGAGTAAAAAAGGAAGAAAGTAGATGAAAAGTAGCTAATACTGCCTCCTCTGCCCAGAGAAAGAAGACACTGATCCAAACACCGAGGGAAGGAGAGTTAAACCCAGAAAGTTTTCAGCTATGATAACGTCACATACAAATTCACAAATGATTCAGGCTTACCTACACTATTTAACAATATCTGATATCAAACTTCTGAATTTGAACATAAAGACTGTAAGTGAATTAAATCGCTGATACATAAAATTTGCAGCCATTGATTGGAAAAAAGTGCCATCTATAATAATGCTGACAAGAAGGTATATGTTCCTGAGGATATCAAACAGAGTTTATAATCACCTCATTAGCATGTAGGTTAATAATGGCTATGAGCAGATAAAGTCTTCACTGATATATTTATGTCTTGTCAAAGTTGATATTAGCTAATTATAATTACCCTATTGAGACCTGAGTAGTGTTATAACCCATATGAAATTACACCCCACTACATTATAAAACTTACATGATGCACAATGTGATTAGATTTCAGTCAGAGTAAAATAAATGACTGCTCAATTTATAATAATAATAACAATATCAATTTGTTGGTAAAACAGGGCAAAAAGTAAGGTTTTATTTTGACAGGCGTTACCATGTTGTGTGCATGGGGTACCTTCACCAAGGCTTTGCCAGCAGCCCCTCATATTAAGCAGACAGGCATTGCTATTTAATATACCATATTTGCTCTATTATAAGACGACCCTGATTATAAGACGACCCCCCAATATCTGAATATTAATTTATGAAAAAAAGAAAAAGCCTGAATATAAGACGACCCTATAGGAAAAAAAGTTTTACCAGTAAATGTTAATTCATGTAAACTATGTGAACAATTTTTTAAATAAAAGCTACGATTGAGAAAAATATTTTGTTTTTATTTCCTTTTTTTTCAACCTGCCCCCCCAGTTATGCACATCTGCCCCCTGGCTTGCCACTCTGCCCCAGAAATGCCTTATACCCCTATATGCCACTGTGCCCCATGATATGCCTTTTAACCCTCTAAATGCCACTGTGCCCCATGATATGCCTTTTGACCCCCTATGTGCCACTCTGCCTCCAGAATTGCCTTATACCCCTATATGCCACTCTGGCATTTAGGGGGCATAAGGCCAGAAATGCCTTATGCCCCCCATTTAACACTCCCTCCCCCTCCCTCCTCCAAACTTACCGGAGCCTCCGAGTCCCCAGTGCGTAGTCCGGGCAGCGTGTAGAGCGCTACAGGATTCGCGTAGACAACTTCCGCTGCAACCAGGAGGAGGTGCAGTTAGCGGCAGACCTTCCCCGGCTGTTGGAGATCACGGGGACACCCGCACCTCCTCCCGGGTGCAGCGGAAGTTGTGTGCGCGAATCGCGTAGAGCTCTACACGCTGCCCGGTGCTTAGTCCGGGCAGCGTGTGGAACTCTACACGAATCGCGTAGAGCTCTACACGCTGCCCGGACTAAGCACGGGGGACTCAGAAGTACCGGTAAGTGTGTGGGGAGGTGGGGAGACAGGAGGATCCAGGTCCCCTGCATCGCTGCGGGGGATCTGGATCTTAGTCTCATAGTCAGACCTAGTTGAGGTCTGATTATAAGACGATCCCGATTATAAGCATTTGCTCTGGAAAAAAACTCGGAAAGCAAATACAGTACTGAGATCTAGACTTGTATACTAATATCTCATTTGTATTCGGGCGAACATGAAAACAAACACGAAGGGTGCATTTTTGTTGTTCAGCCCAAATACCAAAGAAACTAACATGGCGTGTTAGTGGACTACAGGTGCACTTCATTGGTTATGGCAGAGGGGGCCCCTGACGGCGACCAATAGAGTTGCTCGTATGGACCTTTAAAATCCTGGCGCCAAAGCTGCTGCGTAGTGCGTACCGCATTAACCCCGTATTTACAAAGAAAAACAAAGAATGTACACAAATATTCGCCCGAACCAAACACAGCAACGAGCAAATATTCGTGGTTATAAAGTTTTCTTTCCCCACGAAGACGAACACGAAAAGTTTCCCGGCGCCTAAGTCTACTAAGATCCTCGTACAATTTAAAGCCCTATCTGGACACCATTAGTGAGGCAGTTGTTTGTTACAAGTGCTGAACTCAGAAGTTTGTTCAGGACCTCAATATATACACAAAAAGGAAAGCACACCTAAACAAGCATGTAAAGATGTATTTTCTGAAGCAAACTATATGGCCATATATTGCTTATCCTACCTGTCAGACATGACTTCTGTAGCCGCATAAAACCCCTGCAAAGAAAGTTCTACTCCTCACAGCCCCATCCTCCTTCATCCACAAGGAGGCCTAGCTAGCATTATGCTTTCCTTATTGTATGTAGCCACCTGATCGTGCAGCATCGTGTGCACACACAAGCAGTTTTTTAAAAACCCAAAATTATTCTTTGACCTCTCTATGACCTTGCTTCCTGTTTTTTATTTAAACTTCCCACCTTCAGTCAAACCTTGTCATTTGTTGATCTTGCTTCAAATATTTTTTGCAATGTTACCAGACCCAGCTTGTTCTGACAGCGTGCTTAGCAGAAGCACTAGGAACAACCTTTTACATTATAGTAAAAGAAGCAGTTGATGGAAATACTTTCAATGATGTAAGAATGATGATGACAACAAGATGGTGGCAACCACTGCAGCAAGTACATTAACTTCATATGTTCAGAGTAATATACTTATTTTATATCAAAATCAAAGACAATGCTACATTATTTGCTAAATTACCCTCATCACCACAAAAAACACCACCTCACTCTCATGCCCCTTTTCTCCCAGTCGGGCTGTAATGATAAACCAAGTTGTTTATTTACTGTTTTACCATAATAAATAATCCCGTATATGTGTAGCCATCAGCTTGAAGTTGCTATGTTGGCTTTACCACATTTAGCTCTGCTCCAGAATTTCAGTCTAACACATACATTTTTGTTTAGAAGAATAAAAATAGTATGTAACAATTTGTTAATTATTAAATGTCATTAGAGCCACCTGGGTTGTTATTCATGAATCTAAAAAATGATTAAACTAGTAAATAAAAATGAAAGCATAAAAGTTCTATGAATCCTACAGATGAAAACCTCTGTAGACCAGATGTTGCAATGGTTTGTTTTTATTTTTTTGTAGCAATGACAAGAAACCCAATCAAAATTTTGACAGCAGAGAAAACAAATATCAGAAAAAGGAAATCTATCTTTACTTGCTGTGAAACAAGCAAAAGAAAAAAACTAATTCAAAGTGCTTTATTTTGTTTATGACTTCATAAATGATATATGTGCAAAAACACAATATGTTCATTAATTGTTATGCAAGCAGTGCATCTTTCTTTGGAAAACTACATCAAATATGTAGGAAAGACATTTAGTTATACAGATCAAAACAATGCATCTTTGCTTTTAGATATTCTAATGGTATGGCTGTTGAAATAAAACTATTTTGAAAAAAATGCAATGTGATTCATTTATATATATATATATATATATATATCTATATATATATATATATATATATAGATATATATACATATATATGTATATATATATATGTATATATATATATATAGATATATATATATATATAGATATATATATACACTGCTTACATGGTGTTTCACAGGTTTGCAGCTTTACTAGACCCCACAGAGGTCCCTCGTCTATAGCAGCCAAATCAATCAGGAACCTTAGCTACAGGAGAAATTGGGGAGTGAGGGCCTTCTCAGACAGAACCTAGAGTGACTACTGTTAATTCCTAGTTTGTTGCTATTTCAGCAATTGTAACGATAACACAATTAGTGGTCATTAGTAAGGATATATATATATATATATATATATATTTATTTATTTATTTATTTATTTCTGACAACTCTATGTGACAACTCATTCAGAGGTATGTAATTAATATAGGAGTGATATTTTGGGTTTTTTATGGCACATTGAATTGTTGGCATTGAAAGGGTTGTCACTGGGATAATTTCTTGTCTGTATATAGAGTTTTTTGATCTTTCTATGGCGCATTAATTTTCTCTGGATTTGTATTGAGAATTCTAGATGATTTTACTGCCTGGAATGTGCATGTAGAACTATATCCATTTAGGCTGCGCTCAGGGCCGGATTAAGACCGTCATGGGCCTGGTGCTGAGGATTATGGTGGGCCTATTTATAGAAATAAATAAATAAAATAGACAGAATCTTTACTCCTCGGCATCCATGTTAACTGCATAAAGATGACATCAATGCTAGGCAGATAATACCATCAGTACATTAAAGAAAGTTTAGTCCTCTGAAGTGACTACAAATTCAGGAGGGCATTTTATCTCTGGATAAGTAAAAATGAAATCGTTTAATTTATTCATAGAGTAAGTAAAGTGCCAGGAAACAGATGACCAAATACACACACCAGGACAGGCTCTGCCACACTGACACCAAAACAAACACACACCAGGACAGACTCTGCCACACCAACACCCAAACACACACACCAGGACAGGATCTACCACACCGACACCCAAACACACACACCAGGACAGGCTCTGCCACAGTGGCACCCAAACACACACACAGGACAGGCTCTGCCACAGTGGCACCCAAACACACACACACCAGGACAGGCTCTGCCACATGGACACCCAAATACACACACCAGGACAGGTTCTGCCACACCGACACCCAAACACACACACCAGGACAGGCTCTGCCACACCGACACCCAAACACACACACCAGGACAGGCTCTGCCACACAGACACCCAAACTCACACACACCAGGACAGGCTCTGCCACACAGACATCCAAATTTGTACGCAATTGGCAGGTTTTTTTGTGATAATACATCTAAGAAAGCACAAAAAAACTATTTGTTCGATATTCTAGTAACAGTAAACCGGACGATTTTGTCACATTCTATCTGAAAAGCCTTCAATTATGTACAGCATATATTACGCATGAAATAACATTTAGTTTTATACAGAGGATATTTTTAGCACATTATGCAATGTGTCAAATGTCAATCAGTTGCATAAACTCAAAAAGTAGGATATGACAAGTTGGCATCTCAAGTAAAATATCCTACAGTAATGCAGCATATTAAAATGCTGTGTTTTTAAGAATTCATCACAGCTGTCAGGCAGTTTTCATAAAATAAGACAGAAAAGGCTCTGAAACTTCAGACTGGAAAAAAATTTAACAAAGCCTGCAAGTTTATTGATAAGTCAAGGTTAACCTAAAAATTATATAATCACTGAATATTAATTCATACCAGGGCTGAAATATATGCTATCAGTGTTTTTCCAGTGATACAAGTAAAAATTCCTAATGGCAGTGCACTGTTTTGCTGACGTTTGCCTGTTATCCAGTTACAATGCAGTTACCCTAATCCTGTACTTTCGGTTGTAGTATGGTCAGCACAATATGTTTGTGATGTAATTTGGTTTTCTTAATTAAAAAAGACAAGAAGAAGAAAACAATAAGTTAAACAAGTCAGGATTGGAATAGGAATCAAAACCATCCTTTAAAAAAAAAATGTTTGTACGAATCTGAATGCACAAGTCTACTATTCAGAGAAAAGATCATTTGGCACTGATGTTGGACGAGATGGTCTGGCTTACAATCAACATTCCAATGTCCTGGATAGGTAACAATCATGATTCTATTTAAGAACATCTTGATAAGATCAGAGAGCTTCAAAACAAAGCGCGTAATATCTCTCATGAGTACTGGAATCCTTTCAGTTGGTTTTTGATGTCCAATTCAATGAAGCCAATAGTTGTGATAATGATATTGGTACTACTGTGTGATAGGATGGAAACTAATAGCATGCTGTGTTTCTTCTAGAACTAGGTGTGGCGGACGTGGGGCCCAACAAAACAAGGATGTCATACTCAACAGCTAATGGGAGCCCACTACCACATCCATCAAGGAACAGATAGAGAAGCTCTGTAATGACTTAAAGGAATGGATTTCGATCCTGGTATCTGTGACGACAAGCAACACACTTAGTGAAGCACCTGAGAGTCGTAGAGCTTTTTTTCATTAGGTAGGATGTTAAGAGTGTAAGTGTTCCCAGACACAGGAGTCAAGGGTCGTGTGTAATGTATTTTAATTATATGACTCCTGAGCCCGGCCACGACAGGGTTAATTAGCTAAGTATAGTCATATAACATGACATCAACAAGTACAGACCACTGCTGAATAGATAAGGAAATGCCCAGGCACATAAGAACAAAATGGTGAAGGACCTCTGTTTTTGGTGCCTGGCCAGCATCATAAGATGGAGGGCTAGCCTGCGTCACAGAACAGAAACTACCTAGAGATAGAGATAACACCATGACGTACAGACACTCGTCCCTGGAAGATTCTGGAAAATCCCCACAGAGGCTATAAAAACCCACAGCCGCGACCACAAACTTCCTCGAAGCCTCAATCACCTGCGGTATTGCAGGAACGTGTACAGGCAGCCCAGGACAGATCCAGGGATCCTTACGTCCAAAACAAGTGGCTCTTCAAAAAGACTGTTCTGAGGGGTTTCCCAGTCCTTGCTGATTTGGGAGTTAATCAGTTAAAGGAGCGATAACATGACATTTGACACTATGGCATTGATTGCTGTGATATTGATTGCTTAACTCGTTTTACACACACACACATATATATATACATACATATATGTTTACACACACACCTATTTTCTATCTGCTGTAGTAAAAGTTCTATATTAAAGTTTTGCTTGATCAAATTTCTGTGTGTTGTGCTGTCATTCCGTATCCTCATTGATTGGGCAAAACAACTGACAAGATGTTTATGGACAAAATGTTATATGTTAAACATTGGTAAGAAAAAAAACTCCAAGAACACACAATGTAGCCAAAATTATTATGTTTTTTTAGACCTATAAATGCATTTCTCTATTTTATCACTTGCCTGCTATTACTATAACTGAACATTGTTACATTAAAAAGAAAGGATTCAGACACCAAAACAATACTGATAAACTTATTATATGTAAACTTATCAAAGGGGAAGTTTACCATTTTTTTGTAATTTCATCTAACCATCAGTGTTTCTGTTGCAGCAGTTATGGAAAATGAGGATTCTGGAAATGATAACACAATCGAACTCAAAGACACCATAAAACGATCTTACATTTCTACAGAGGAAGAGGACAAGTGAGATTAAAAAATACTGTCGGATGAGCGTCACACGCGCCGCCGCGGCACACACCTCAGGGGATCGCGGCAGCGCGCCCGTCACTGCCGCCGGCGCCGTAAGGTCACGTCGGTGTCGCGGCTCCACCTCCGCCGCGACCCGACGCCGGCAGGGTAGTCCTGTCTCCACACCCTCGCTCGGGCTTGTGCCTGCACGCCGAGGACGTGCAGGCACATCACCTCCTTTGACCGCCGGGACCGCGGTTCGGATGTCTGCCGCGGCCGCGATGACGTCACGCGGCGCACGCCACGCACGCCACGCCGCGGCCTAACTGTGAGTACCTTCTCCTATTTAAACGCCATTTGTTTTCCTTTTCTTTACCCGTTCAAAGTGTTTCGCTTTTTGGGTGTGCTGTTCCTTAATATATCTCTATTGCCTTGTGTACCGACCTTTGCCTGTTTTTTGACTACGACTCTGCTCAGCCTGCCTACGACCCGGACCTGTTTATACCATTTATGCTTCTGATCTGCCTGCCTTGACCTCGGACCTGTTTATACTGTTTATGCTTCTGATCTGCCTGCCTCGACATCGGATACATTTTTGACCTCGCTGTTTGCCGTTGCCCTTTGATCGGACTGTTTACTGGACTGCGCTTCGTCCATATATCTGCATAGTTGGATCCTCCTTCGCTACCTGACCCCGTGACACTCACACATCCATTTCAATCACTCGCCAGCCCCAGGAGTGCCGGCCAGCCCTTTTAAGGGCAACCTGGTGGTCAGCCCGCCTCCTGTTTGCTGCTGTCAAAATCCAATACCCATTGGGGCCTGTCTACAGTGTCAGGAAGTTCTTTCAGGCTCAGTATAGGTTTTATGGAGGTAGGGGCTTGCTATTTAGGTCCTTAGTGTAGCTCTTTTATGTATTTTCTGTTGATTTAGTTATCAAGGTTTTTATTTTATTCTAGCATGTATTAATAAAGGATACGTTTTAATTATTCTTTTAGGGTGAAAGAGGACCTTAGTCTATTTATGTTACGAGCATAATAAAGTGTTTCCAAATCCCATGAACCCTATCCACACTTTCTGTTCTACACTTCATGATAGCTCTCATCCAAAGAAGTAGGTCCTGTAGCCTGTTCATTTTTAAAATCACAGTTTGAGGTTGGGCTTTCATGTTACTTATAAATACTCCAAGAGGATATACAAAGTGTGTTGGGTGCTACCTCTATCTATACATTTTCATCATAATTACATGTCTGTATTGAACCAGTATATTCCAGATGGTGGGAGTAGTACACATGGACGTTTTTAAATTAAACATGAAACATTCAAGTTCTCTAAAATCTAGACTGCATAGTTAATTAGACTTTTTGTGAGTTTATTCACTAGTACCTGCTTATTTTCAAAAGGTCACCATATTCATAGATACATCAGCTAGATGCTTATTTCCTTATTCTTCTGGGAATCATTTAGGGTTTTTAGCATTATGTTAAATGTCATTATTGTTGAAGAGAACAAACGTGTTTACCATAATTCTATTACTTTTAGCTTTAACAGTTTAATAAATAATTAAATAGTTAGCCCTATTTAAGGATAACACAAATTAGCTTATTTTTTGGCAACATTATACATTTTATTCTTTTTTTTTTACTAATTCAAACTATGCCAACTTGAAAAAGGCTGCAACTTGATGACCATGAGAATGGCATAGAATGTGAACTATTCAACCCTGTACCACAGGCTGCACAATGATGATTTAGCCAAGGCAGACTTCTGAAAACTGGATGATTCTCCGTTAAGTGATCACAAATTAGAGAACATTGTTGGCTTGTTTGTTTCAAATTAACTCATTTGATCCCTTTCTTCCCCTTCTTACTTGGAATACATGTACCGTATTGGCTCGGATATAGGCCGCCCCCGGATATAGGCCGCACCCTAAAAGTTTGGTGCTTTTTTAAAGAAAAAAAAATTTTCTTTAAAAAAACACCAAAAAACATGCTGCCACTCTGTCCTCTCCCCCCCCCGAGATATGCTGCCACTCTGTCCTCCCCCCCCCGAGATATGCTGCCAATCTGTCCTCTCCCCCTCCCCGAGATATGCTGCCACTCTGCCCCCCCCGGGATATGCTGCCACTCTGTCCCGCCCCGAGATATGCTGCCACTCTGCCCCCCCCCAGACTTACCAGAGCAGACTCCCGGGTGTCTTACGGGGCCGGAGGGGGACATCTATGCACATCGTGTATACAACTCCCGGTGCCGACACTCAGCGGAAGTGCCGGCACCGGAAGTTTGTATACGCGTATTGCGTAGATGTCTTCCACCGGCCCTGCAAGACACCCGGGAGTCTGCCCTGGTAAGTTGGAGGGGTTAAAATGCATCGTGCGGACGTTCACCGGCAACGCTGCATCACTGCTGCCGGTGAACGTCCGTGCGATGCGCTTAGACAACCTCCCGTGCCGGTACTCCCCCCGTGGAAAGTGCCGGCAGGGGAGGCTGTCTGAGCACATCCGAGAGTAGGATACAGGTCCCCTGCACCGCTGCGGGGGATCTGTATCCTAACCCCGCTGCCTGCCCGGCACCCGGGACTGCACGTCCCGGGCGTCGGGCGCTAGACCCCGAATATAGGCCGCTCCCCCACTTTAAAAACTTAAAGTGGGGGGAAAAAGTGCGGCCTATATTCGGGCCAATACGGTAATTATTTGATGTTAAAGGTCCGTACAAGTGACTTTATACTGTTGGAGCAGGGAGACCAGTGGTCTCTGCCGGCCAAGTTGCACCAAGTTAACCCCTGACAGTGAACCTACAGATTTCCGCTCCCGTTTTCTATGCAGCATCTCAGGGTTTAACAGGAGCGGAAATCCGTAGGTTTGCCGTCAGGAGTTAAAAAGGCCTGTGTCTTCGTCTACGTTTTGACGCCGCCGTGTTCGTATGTTCAATATTCGGGCTGAACAACGAAAACACACCCTTCGTGTTCGTTTTCATGTTAGCCCGAATACGAATGCCCAAGTCAAATATATATATATATATATATATGAACCCTAATATTTAATTATACATTTTTAGTGATGTTCAGTACATATACAGTAATAATGTAGTAGAAGTATTATTAAACACTCATACACATCTACCAGACAAGCCAGAAGACTTGTTTTTTCCCCCATAAATTTCGGTGGAAGGGTTTTCCATCACCTTTACCCGCCATAAATGTTGTTATACAGTAATAATACAATGCAAAATTTAGATTTTTTAACACTCTAAAATAGTCTAAAATATTTGTTGACTCACATTTATCTGTAAATGAAATGTGCTGTGCCCTAAATTCACCTGCACTCCTCTTATAAATTTGAGAAATGTCTTATCCATGCATTAAACAAAAGCATCCATTTACACTGTCTCCTGTCAAACTATGGAATTATGGTATCCATATATCACAGAAATGGCACATATTCTAAATAACTGAAAGCATCTCATCCAGAAACATCAGAGATATTGAAGAATTGCACAGTGGTGTAGATTAATTCAAAGAGGTATCTTCAATGCCTTCTTAATTTATTTCCATGGTTTTTCAGGATGAATAAAATATGTTTAATGTTTGGTAACCACAATATTTTTGCCCAAGTGAGGTTACCTGAGCAGAACATAAAGAACATTTAAAATGCTATGGTCATAAATGATTTTAGTTTGCATTCTATACTTGCTTGTCCAGATATATGATAAATACATTATTAATTTTGATGCAATCCTAAAGACCAAGCAGGAGAATTTTTGGTAAGCTACATAAACTGGTTAATTGTCATGATTAACAGTTATAGTCAAGCCATAAGCAGGATATAGAAAAGGTCTGTTTACTGTGATTAAACAAAGCATTGCCCTGTATTGCAGTTCAAATATGAATTAAAAGAAAGTAATGCTATTTCTACCAACTTGTTAGCGATGTATTTTGGCCAAATCTGCAAACTTTATCTGCCTTGCTAACAGGGGAGGTGGCCTAGGCAAAAGGGAGCAATTGGCCTCCATGCAGTCCTAATTCTATAAACAGGGCCAGCCTGAGGCCCAGTGCAAGCTAGCCTGATCGTAGATATGAAGCTCAGCAGGGTCACATAACACAACATTACATGAGCCCACGGAAGTAGGGAGGCAGCTTGCACCATGTGCACCCTCCACACAAGGGTTATTGGGTGCATGTGAATTTCTATTAGTAATGGGTTTACACATAAACTATTTCCTTTCATACATTTTCTTTGAAAAGGCTTATTGACACTTAATTGGGCTCAGAACTGGATTCTGGGTTCCTTAAGGATTAATTGGCTCCTCTACACAAGACCTTCTCCCTTCTCATTACAGACATTCCCTTCATGTTATTTGTGACTTTTCCTTCATCAACTAAATTATTTGTTTATTCCTTAACTTATAGCTGCTTTAAATTGATATCAGAAGATCCCTATATTAAGAAGTTCATCGTAAATGACAAAACCTTTGAGTTACAGTATGCCACAAGTTTAATTTATGTAATGAAACACCTGAATAATACAGTGTGTTATAACGGATGTCAGCAAATAAATCTTAGCTGCAATTAGTTTTTATTATGTTGTTGCGGCCATGTAAAGTCACCTTAAATAAGTTTTCTGGAATATTATAGGTATGAAGGTAATCATTTCTTTTTTAGAATGTGTTTATTCTCTCAATTGCATTTTAATAGTTTATTGACCGTGCAGCATCTTTTTCATTTCCAAATGTTTATCCGGCATTCTTATAATGTTTGATGTAAAGATTAAATTTAATTAAATGTGTCTTCTGTCCTGTATCAAAAATAAATGAAACAACCTAACATGCATTTACCACTTATGTCTCATCATTGTACAATACTACATTAATATGACTGTGCTATCAGTAGTTACTTGCTAGTTTTATGAGTCTGTGACTTGGTATCTAATGCTTATTAACTGTGATTTATTTATTCCAACTCAACCCTCCCTGTTACATTAAAGTAATAAAAGCATATAGTATATTAAAAGTAATAATAAACTTGATAAACAGACAAAATTGGCCAGTGATTGCCCAAATTACCCACCATCCCCATTAGCAAGGGAGAAGGTGAGACTATACTGTAGGGCCAAATCCCCCCTAGGTACTTAAATTGCCTCCAACCCCATTGTGCGCAGGGTGGGAGGAGAGGGGGCAACCCCTTGGTTAATAGAGAGCCCTGAGGACCCCTGTTTAATTCTTAATTTATTTTTAGTCAATTTTAATGCAGCGGGCAGCAGGTTGTAATTCTGTGGGTTTCAGGTGAGGACATGTGAATTCATATGCCCTTGTCTGAAACTCTTGACTTAGACAAATGAACACATATAACAATAAATAAAATATTGCAATTTCCACATATTCCCAGGAATGGTGTATGGCCAAGGTAAGGGACAGGTATAGTCACACAATTGGGTTTTAGCTGACTTGGTTCTTGCTTGCATTTCCTGTTTGCTGAGCCAAGTATATATAATTCACTGAAACTTCTACCATGAATTCAGTTGTATCTTCGCATACCTTTAAAATTCAGTGGCAAACTCAATTTTTTCCAAAATCTTGAAATAACTCAAAAAATCTTCTAAAAGCCTGTATATTTTTTCTGTGTTTTTTTATATAAGACATGAGCGCAATGCTAAATACTGCATTCAAAGTGACCTCTCGTGTAATTTATAGGCAGAACCATCTTTGTTACTCAATATATCAGTGACACAGGAGAGATTAATATCCGCACTCAGTTCTTGCAAATCCAGAACACATTAAGCAGCCCGGTTCAGAAAGGAGCAAAACCAAACTTTGAACTGGCTTTTAATAAAGCTCAAGTGATTTAGAGTCTGCATACATCTTGTTATTTGATTGGACATAATTAGTATGATGGGAGCATTGCTGTAGTCTGACCCTTCAGAATGTTTGTGTACAGTAATCTGCAGCACAGGCGTAAAATGAGGACATTCATTAATTTTGTTGATATCAAAGAAAAGGACAAAAGGCAGCAGAAGTCGCCAAGGTGATATTGCACTTCTCTTCACAAATTGAACAGAACAATATTTAATATCCACTTCAAGGAGATCTAGGGTTAGCATCAAAAATGCTTTTCAATGCTATAAACGCTATATAATTTGTTTTATTGTTTAGGATGCATTTTAGTTTAGAAATGAAAATGTCACACATTAAAGTTAAATGATAATGGAAAGCACTTTTAAGAAATGTTTTACATTTTTTAAAGCTATATTATATGCCATTATAAAAACTATTGGATTGGACGTTTACATATATTTTTGACTGACTAAATTTATCTGATGTATGCCGTTAGAGCAATATTATACAAAAATGAAATAAAAAGCCTTACTCCTAATGTTTTAATATATTACTAAAAGTAGCAAGAACCAAAAAAGGGAGACAATAAGATAATTTCCTAATGAAGTATAGCATTAGTATGGAAACGGGCCAATTAGAATGAGTGAGGCAAATTGGCGTTTGAGCAATAATGTAATGGTTAACAAGGAGGGGCATGCCATATAAATTGGAGTATTAGGCACCATCCACAGTCAACATGAATCCACCAGACTACAGAATATGGGTCCTCAGCCCATCCAAAACGGAATACAAAGAAGAAAGCAAATTGATTGTTCCGGACACTCCACCAAACCTGATGCAGCCAATCACAAACCTCATGTAGCAGTCAGGAAAACGTAGCCTTTATTCATCATTTAAAATGCAATGACATAGTAGCCCATATTTTGTTCTGTGGTAAAGAATACCTCAACCTGCATCTAATGCGTTTTGTCCACCCTTTGTGGACTTAATCATAGGTGAGTTTTGAGTTGGCTTGGAGCACTTATGTACACCACTCCCACTGAGAAAAATCAAAGTTAAAGCTGTATAAAATAAAAAAATAAATACAAATGTGTTGAGGTGTGGCATGTACAAAAGGGATAGTTTGATATTTTTGTACTGTAGTAAAGAGGCTTAATACTTGAGTTAGGGATTAATGCCTCACTTGATAATTCAAATTTTAGGCAAACAGGGTAAGGACAATGTGAATAAGGAGTTAGCATCCTTTATTCCCAGTATGTGCCCCTCCTCTGCCTAATTTTTAACCATTACATCTTTAATGGCAATTATCTAATTGAGTGGCACAATACCATACTAGTGCTATACTACATTAGGACAGTATCTTTATTTTTTGGTTCTCTCTCCTTTTAGTAATTTCGTAAAATGTAATTTTTTTTGCTTTAGAGCAATAGCCAACATTAAAAAAACAGGTTTTTTTTTAAATTGGCAGTAGAAAGATAGTTACAAAGTTATTTCATAAATGTAATGGAAACTGTTTTTTCCCAATTTAAAGTAATTGTATGTTATCGTTGTATCCATTTACAAGTAAATATTATTATCAGCCTGGCCATAATAAAATGAATTCTCTCCATTATGTAATTTGTAAGGATCTTCTATTTATAAGCCTGCACTATTAAGAACATATTCTCTATCAGTTATATAAGAGAAATAAAGCTTAGGGGTCTTTATAGGGGAACTGTCACTATGGGGTAAAATCATAATTTAATCTGAAAACAATCTACCAACTCTGTTGTTATGTTTATTCAGTCTTCTAATTTTAATTTTTTTTAGGTACATTTTTAGCTTCCATGTAGGAAGTAAATATACACCCTTTGCATGTTACCTGCATTGCTTTAACAGACTGCATATAATAAAAAACAATATACCATATGTAGCTCTAAGAACTTGATTTAGGTATAATCTGGAATGTGACTGATTCCCTTAAAATATCAATACACTAATAATAAAGACCGAGTCCCATAAAGCTTATACACCTGGTCAAAACTTTATAAAACTTTTAATACATAAAATATATTCAAATGACTGAAATAATTTAGTTATTCAAAACACTTTATGGTTTTAAACTAGAATTTTTTTTTTTTTTTTTACAACAGTGATCTGGCTTTGAAGTTAACATAAACTATTGGCTTGTTTTTTTCTAATTTTACTACTTATTGGATTTTTTCACTTTGATTGATCCATCCCTGTTAGCTACCAATAACTTGCCTTTGAAGACTATTTATTTGTGTGACTGTAGGGGGATTTTTTGCAGAATTCGAGCCCAGTTGATTTGCAAAGTCTTTTTTTAACTGTGTTGGATAATGATGTGTGATTAAGTTCTGAAGATTTCTTTTCCATCCATCAGTATAAAATAATGATCTGACAAAAGATAGATCATCATTAAACTTTAAAAATAACGATCCTCGACAGTTTAATAGCTATAAAGTAGCATTGTTCCCATTTAACAATTAACATTAAATGTTTGCTAATCATTGGTACTTTTAACAAGCAGTTTTTATGCTAACGCTGAAATTGCTTTAAGTTACACAGCTTTAATTTAGTGATTGTGTGCATGGGGATTTGTTATGAAGAAAACAGGTGATTAGGAATTTAGTGAATGTAGTATTACTAGTGTTAGATTAGGACATCACAGGGGGTCATGCTGTCATGGACAGATCTCAAAAAATAGCTTGAGGTTAGTGAACTGCCTGTTGTGTGATTATGTGTCAGGTGGTATAGATGGGCTGGATGGACCATTGGTATCAGTTAGTTATATTCCATTCTCCATACATGCCAATCAAACGTGTACATTTCCATGCCTGTGAGCTCTTTGCATTTACCTACCGGGAGGTATGTATATGTCCTATACCCCTTGGAAGAAACATACTATTCATTCTGTCTTCACTTCTATCAATATGGGTACTGCAACAAAGCCCTCTTCATAATGAACAATCAGAGCTGGTCTGGCCTGGTGTGATATACTACAAAACTACCCAGTAGGTCCCTAAGGCTGGTCATTAAGGCAGTGTGAGATTATTTAACTGCTCTTTATGCAAATGCACCTGTGATTATTTCACAAGCAAACCTTTGCGACTGTGAGACTTTTTATTACGATAGTAACAAACCCCTTGCACCCCTCTTTGTGTGTCTGTGAGTTTGTATCAGTCTCAAATATGACAATATTGGCATAAGTGCTCTTTATTTTGCTTGCTGCTCTCTATACAGCAGAATACAGCTGTTTGTTGAGAAACCCTCATATCCATGGATTTCCAGCCCTTTGCAGTGACCAAAGGCTGTGTCTAAAACAACAGTCCTATGCAAATGCTCGAGCCCATGTAACTATGTGTAAGGATCCAAAAAGTCCCTTGTCTTCCCATGTGTTTTGGACATTTCGGCATGTGTACTTTATTTTGCTTGATTCAATCAGTGGAGGGCTTTTGTCACTTTTGTCTCACCATAACCAAACAAAAGATACCTTTTTGTATAGGAAATCCTAAAATCCATAATATGTTGGGGTAAACATCAGAGAACTATACAGTACCAACGTGCACAGTATATTGCACAAGAACTGTTAACCTTGATAAGCAGATATATGACTTTATTACTAATCCAAATAAATGTTCTTTTTATTGTGTCAATATGGGTTTCCTGATTCACTTTGTTTATACATCAGTCTGATAAAATGCTTGTGCAATGAATGTGTTAGATAATTCTAAAACATTGGCAAGCAATGGAATAATTAAGTGTATAAACAATGATAACTGAAATCATCCAAATCTAGTATATTTTTGTATTAAACAAATATGTCACTTTTATCTTTCAACTTCAAATAGCATGAAAAAAATAGCATTTTTTCTGAAGCATTTATTCAACAAGAACTGCTAAATAACATTATTACAACACTACAATCTAAGTAAAAAAAAATGAAATACTTTGCAGAGCTTCTCAACCCCACAAGACTACCCTGTATAATTATATTGCTTGTAACATTTGATTACAGTTATTCTTTAAGGATTTAGTTTAACTCAGGGCTGCATGCCAGTCCTCACGGGCCACACTTTTTATATATGTCAGTTAAATTAAAACTTCCGTAAACTACTAACTAGTTGTAAGGCATTGGTTAAGCTCAAAATCAAGCCCCGCATGATTTATTGAGGGGGGGTCTGCCCCCCCCAGGTCCTACGCCCATGCCGTAGAGCACTACAAGGTGATAATACAGATTGTATTGGTGTTGTTTAAGCATCTGTATTTATGAATGACACTATCTGAATATGACTGCCTTGCCAATACAGGAAGCTACATTTGTTTTTAGAGGTGATTTTATTATTTTAATTTTGCAGACTCAAGCGTTCAGCTAAAGCGAATGGAATCAGTAGTGCATAACTTTAGACAAGTCAAAATAATGACTTTGTACCTGGGCACTAAGATTTACATTTTGAAAGTGTGTCTTATAGCATTATAATAGCAAAGCAATTTCAATAACCGGAAACGTAACAGAAGAAGCTGTGTGGTGATATTTTATAACAGCAGGAGAAGCTACTTTGGTGCTGATTTTTGTGTATGCCCTATAGATCACAACTCAGTAGGTTACTTGTATTATTCTTGCTGATAATGAATATAATAATAAAGCTGCTTCAACAACAAAGGAATATTGTAATGTGATTTTAAATCAACCTGACAATCAAATAACAATTATAGCCAACATTAACAATTTCAGGTCATATTGCCGTCTTATTTTGAAAACAATATCATTATATGATATAGTTTATTTGGATAGTTTTATTTACATATGAACAAAAACACCAAAGAAGGCTCATTTATATTTATCATACCTGAAAATCCTGGGATGAGTTTTTTCCAAGATGCTCCGGGTATCAAATCTGATCATTTGGGCAGGCCTATTACCTTGTGCACAAAAAATTATAATTAATAAATTACATTTATACTTAAACCTCTACCCCACTATGCATGAGATATGGTGTAAGGTGCGGAGGGGAGCATAGATAGGCTCTTTACCTCATAAGATGCAAATTATGAGCCCTTCTCACACAAGAGGTGGGAATTTAGTGGTCACTTAATTTTTTTATTTATTTTTCATGCCGGGGTGGATTTCACTAAAATTGAAACTTTGCAGCTAGTCACACCAACTTGAAAACAACTGATATATTAGGGAATATACCAGTACCTTTGCCATTCGTTGGATGCAACTTCAGTCAAGTCACAATGCTAAACCTTCATTTGACTGAATGTGTTCATATTGTCCCTTTTAAAGCAATTTAAACAAAAAAAAAAATGGGAACTGAGATGCAAACTAATGTACTATGGGTAATCTATATATATAGTTAAAGGCTGATTGGTTTTGACATATTCAAATGCATAATTAATTCATTTATAGTCTATTCCCTATCATGCAGTCAATCATCTTTTTGTATATTGTATTTCTTTCCTGCAACCTTTCTCTAAATTGTTTTACATTTCTCTTCAGAGAAGGGCAAGCGTTTATTTTATTAGTGTTGCCAATAAGTTGAATAACCTTTTACCACTGCACATCAAGAACACATGAAATGGAGAAGTGGGTCAAAGATTGTCCTATACATAGTGTATTGTAAAGCATCAATGGTATCACATAAAACCTAGTGAATATACGATTAGTACTAATGGTATTTTTTATGCTATCAATTTTAGTTATATCCTAAAATCATATACACTTTATATAAAGTATAGGTCTTGCTTGGAAACGCAGTTAACATTAGAACCTGCAGTTTATTTATGACAAATACCATAAGGGAATAGACAGAAAAATAATATATTTCATCATCAATCAGGTTTGACCAAATGTACATCATCTATTTTTAGTGAGTGACCCTCAGTAGTAACAACACAGAGCAGAAGCAGTAGCATGCATTAAAATAATAATAGGTAAAGTTTTCTAAGAAATCTTACAAGATTATACCCTATAAAATATACATTATTTGTTAATTTGTTTATGATTAATCGGATATGTACTTAAAATTGGAAGAACTGTGGGTACATCCTATTGTTACAGTGGGTAGGTATGAAGAGCGTATGCAATGCAATGGAATTTATCAGAGCGGCTAACTTCAGAACATCTTGCCCTTTGTGCATTAGATTTTATTTAGAGAGTGCCAGTAGATTCCGCAGTGTTATTGCAAAGTGAATAACATTAAAATTGACAATAACATTAACATGTTAAGACATACTGTTACAGCATTTTATTGCGGTGAGACACATAGGCAGAGAAAAATATTGATGTGTGAAACGGAACATGATTTTCATTGCCTCGACCATCCAAGTTGCAGAAAGTTACTATAATGATCGTGGGCCTATAACCATATTGTGTCAACACAAAAACAATAAACCAATTAGTCTGCTTAGTTGCATTTTTTATGAACTTTTATGAACTATAAAAGTTATATTTTTTATGAACAGAAATAGAACTAACATGTTTAGACTCTGGAAGCAGAATAAAATATATTTCTAGTACGTTTTGCTACCTAGTTTTTAAAATGATGGTTATATAACAAGATGTATGATTTTAAAGGGGTTAGCATTTCCCACTTATTGTTGATTCACTAACTTGTTTCTGCAACTTGCCAGCATGACCCGTTAATTCATTATCAGTAGACTTGCGTTATGGCGAGTTGCAGTATGGTTGTGCTTCAAACAAATCGGTGGGTGCTGTAGTGTTTGCCTCTCTCCACCCTACTCCACCATTAGGAGTACAGGTTTTATATACTCAGTGATGCTGCCACAGTCCTAACGAACCTCATTCCCATTATTCAAATGTTTTTTATTCCTTTTATGGAGAAAGGCTAACTTATTTTGAATTTGCATGCTACTAACACAGCATCACAATTAAGTGAAAACTCTACGGCTAATGGAAATCTAGATGAGAGTTGTTGGAGACCATCCTATGAGTTGCCATTAATTCTAGAGGGGTTCCTTTACATGCAATTCATCCAGAAGGAATGAAAAAAATATCTCTTGGAGTTTTGGGGCTGTATGTTTTTAAATGTGGCAAATATGTATGCCATGCAAATTAAGATGTAGTAATGCTTTAATATGCCTCTCAGTGACATGGAAACTGTTTTTACTTTACAAAGATTTTGAAAACATAGCATACCTTAATACATTTTTTTCCATAACAGCTGCAAACAAGTGCAAGAACCATAAAATATATATTACTGAATTGTTTACTGATGCTGTATAGTGAATATTTTTTTAAAAATAAACTTGTTAATATTTTGACATTTGACTTGCGTTGAGATATTTCTAGACAGAAACATTGCAGTCTGGCTGTATATTTCATACACCAAAGAATTACTTAAAATGTTGCAATAGCCGCAAGTGTCTTATTATATATTATGTTTAAAAAAATGGTGGCATGGAGCCAATTTAAAATAAATAATGACTGCCTGGGAATATTTTTAATAAAAAGAGGTGAGAGGGAATGCATGGCATTGTGCTCTGTCCCAAAGGAAGCCTTCCAGTATATTGTGGTTAGAGTTTATTGAAAAGAAATCAATACCAGTCATGAAAGTATGCCTAGAAAAGATTTTAAAATATATTCGAAACAACAAACTGTATTACTGTTATATCCTATTCAAAAGTATAGCAAGAAGGTTGTCTTAAAACACAAGATTACTTACAGACCTTGTCACTCTTATTTATTTAAAGTGGGAAAATATTTAGCAAGACTATACTATGGGCTTGGGCTGTACTTTTAATCATGTTTTGTAGAGTAGGCACTGGTAAATCGAGATGGGGCACATGGACTTTGTTACACAAGTAAAGATGCACATAAGACCAATAAAACTCTCCTTGTGAGGTGAAGCTCACCAGATATATATTTAGGATAGAAGAGATTAATCCTACGGAGACATAAATAAGATACTAAAATGAGAGCCTCAATAGATCAGTTAATTTAGGCAGCAATAGTCTTTAATTTGATAACACTGCCATCCACGGATCTGGAACTCTAAGAAATATGTAATAGAGACAAGTAGGGTGGGGTGGCTTAACGTCAAATGTTTTATGGAAGGCTGCTATGAAAGAGGCATAATTGTATACTTATAGAAAATCCTTCTCCCAGAGTGGAGAAGCCCAAGACAAGGCCTTGCCAGCCAACAGGGAGATGAAGTTAGCCCTCTTTGATGGGAATATTTGAGGGATGAGTACAAACTAGATTGAACATTGGTTCAGAAACTCTCTACTGCGTTCTGAAAGTGGAAGCAGGAGTTATGGTCGTAGGAGTAGCTTCTTGCCCAGTAGATGTAGCAGGAGCAAAAGCACCTTCATTTCTAAACCGACAGGACCACACCACCCACATTGCTCTGGTGAGTATGCTCTACTCAGGACCCTCGCACTCGCTGGCAGCAGCCTGCCAACAAGCACTGGGTCCCGACAACGTGACAGCATCAATTCAACTCTCCTGCAATTGAGTTTTGATTTCTACTTCTAATTTAGTCAAAAGTTGCATGCACTCTCCATTTAGTGAATAGACCTCTCAATGCCTAATGCTTGTTAGTGATCCTTTAGCTTAACAAGGCAAACAAGAGAAAAACAAAATGTTTGATACCAATTATAGAGAGGTCATCAAAGCAATCGCAGGCAATAAAAATGTTTACTTCAAACTTGTAAACTACACTAGGGAAATCTTTACAGCCAACCGATACACTTGATAAACTAAAGTGAAAGAATGCTCCATAAAAAAAATCCTTTGCATTGCCATTAAATAATAAAAAATCATGTATGGTCATAATTTGACTCAAGAAGCATATAAAGAATTTGACAGAAAAAAGCCAAGTGCAGTAAATTACAAATAATTAAAGCTAGCATTAAAAAATAAATCATTGCTAGTTTATAGTTTATAAAAGTTTCTCCTTGTCTGGTATTATCCACGTGAAGCAAATTTCATTAGTTATGTTTTCCTTTGAGAACATGAATCACTTCAAATATATTTTCAAATATTTATTTTCTTGTAACAAATAATTAAGCATATGCAGTTTGTCCTTGATGTTCTGCTCACAGGTTAATACCACGGAGTTCGACAAATTTGGTTTCGATGTTGGAGCCAGCCAAAAAATTTAGGATGTTTATGGGGCAGTACAACATATAACATACGTTTCTTCAGTGCTACACCACTTTGTACAGTACTGCTGCTAACCCCTTCGTGACAAGGAGTATTTTATACCATAAATATTCAAGCTTGGATCTTTAACCATTATTCTTATACTTACACACACTAAAACCAAATAGTAACAGACACATGCTAACATATTATGCTCACAATCACCTTACAGTAACACGCATGCTAACATTCTATACTCATATACACACATGTTAATAAATACACTAACACACACTATTTGCTGACATAGACACTCATGCCTATGCCACACCATAACAAACACAACACTATACACATACTATCCAATAATATACACATTGGCTAACACTAGTACAATACAGCAAATGACATACAGATACAAGAGGAATGAAGGGCCCTGTTCCCGCAGGAACTTACAATCTAGGTGGATAAGGGGTGAGAAACAGGAGGTGAGGACTGCGTGGTAGTGAATGATGTTAATGTAGGACGAGATAAGGGTTGTAAGTGGGTGACAGAGAAGTTTTGATGTTTATGTCAGTGGTAGGCTTCCCTGAAGGGAAAAGGTTTTTGTGAGCGTTTGAAGGAGGGTAGAGTTGGTGAGAGTCGAACAGCACGGTGAAGGGAGTTCCAGCGGGTTGGTGCTGCGTGAGATAAGTCCTGTAGTCGGGTATGGGAGGAGGTGATAAGTGAAGATGCGAGGAGCAGGTCATTGTTGGATCTTAGAGGGTGGGCTGGAGTATATTTGCTGATGAGGGAGGATAGGTAGAGGGGAGTGGCATTTGTGAGAGCTTTGTGGGATAGAGTTAGTATTTTAAATTTAATTCTGCTATGGATGGAGAGCCAGTGGAGGAACTCGCAGAGAGGTGCGGCAGATGCAGGGAGTCGGGTGAGATAGATTAGTCTGGCTGAGGCATTGAGGACAGACTGGATAGTCTTGAGAGAGGGAGGCCGGTAAGTAGGTTGTTGCAGTAGTCTAAACGGGAGATTACGAGGGAGTGGATTAGTTGTTTTGCGGTGCTGGCAGTCAGGAATGGACGAATTTTGGAAATGTTGCGTATTTGGTTGTGGCAGGATTTAGAGAGTGATTTGATGTGAGGGATAAAAGATAGGTTTGAGTCTAGGGTCACTCTGAGGCAGCGGACTTGTGGTGAAGGAGAGACAGTGGTACCGTTGACAGTGATAGAAAGGTCAGAAAGGGGAATAGAGTTAGAGGGAGGGATTAGAAGGAGCTCAGTCTTAGATATATTTATCTTGAGGTGGTGAGTGGCCATCCAGGAAGAGATGCCACATAGGCAGCTGCTGATCTGAGAGAGGACAGATGCAGAGAGATTGGGGGTGGAGAGATAGATTTGTGTGTCGTCTGCATAGAGCTGGTATTTGAAGCCAAAGCTGTCAAAAAGGTTTCCAAGTGAGGAAGTATAGATAGAGAATAGTAGAGGACCCAGGACAGAACCCTGAGGTACTCCAACAGACAAAGGCATTGAGGAGGAGGAGGCGCCAGCAAAAGACACAAAGAAGGATCTATTGGAAAGATACGAGTTAATCCAGGAGAGAGTAGTGTCACGGAGACCAAGAGATCTGAGAGTCTGTAGGAGGAGGGGGTGGTCGACTGTGTCAAAAGCAGCAGAGAGGTCAAGTAAGATTAGGATAGAGTAGTGGCCATTGTTTCTAGTAGATAGAAGGTCATTTGTGACCTTGGTAAGAGCAGTTTCAGTCGAGTGCTGTGGGTGGAAACCAGATTGCAGGGGCTCGAGCAGGGAGTTTGAGGACAGATAGTGATATGGGGCGGTAGTTAGCAGGGAAATTTGGATCAAGGCAGGGTTTCTTGAGGATGTGAGTGACCTGTGTTAAAGATGTGAGTGAGGGCAGGAATAAGGCTAGAGGAGAGTGATGAAATTAGGTATGAAGGGATGGGGTCAAGAGGGCATATAGTAAGGTATGAGGAAGACAGTAGAGTGTGAACTTCGTTCACTGTGGTTGGGGGGAAGAGAGGCAGATGGTTGATCGCGGAAGGAGGAGGAACGTGGAGATCATGCACTGGAATGTTGTTACGGATGGATTGTGTTTTTTTGGAAATATATTACAGTATATACACATATACTCACAGACTGACTCCAGAACTATACATATACACACTGACTGATGTTACAGTATACCCATACATATACTACACTCCTACCTTATAGAGACCTGTCGCACTGTTGCCTTTCTTCTGCCATTGTGAATCCGTCACCCTATGCTTTTCAGTGAAGCTTCAGGACTTAATGAATCCTGATGTGCAGGAATCACAATGCTAGCCCTGGCCAGTTTTTCCCCTCTTGTCCAGCAAAACCCTGGACACTAGGAATTAGTTTCTGGCACCCGGGATTTGTCGACTCCTGAAATACCATAAAAAAAAGCTTTTCAATTAAAGCATCAATAAAAGTCTCTTTCATAACACTAATAAAAGATCAATTCTGGTTAATGATTAATTAATTGTGAAAGGTGTGCAAAAGGGAAAGTGATTGCATAGTTTCCATATATTGTAATTTCTGGAGATGTTAATGGTTGAAGAAATATGAATTACTTTTGTATGAATGACGTGAGAAAATTGACAATTATGTTGAAACTAGAAAGGTCAGGATAATATCAAATAAATTAAAGAAAATGCTTCTAGCAAAGCACAGAGACATTTTTGTCAAACTTTATTAGAAAGCTATTAAAATTATACAACATAGTTCAAATAACATGGAGTAAAACAATTGCTACAGAAAATCAAATTTAAAAATGAATATGAACTAAAGATATTGAAAAAGGTTGATCACCTGCTTGGTATGCCTACTTACATCTTTTTAGAAAATGTCTGCCCATCACACTAAAGCACCAGCTCTAATCCTTGTACATTTGAGTGCTCTGTCCTAGCGGTAGCACTAGGTTTTAGCACTGCTTAAGGCATCATAATTTTAGGTATGTTATTAGTTAAAATATATATATATATATATATCAAATCAATTTAGGCATGGTGGGGAAAAGGGCAATGGAAAACCCCTGCACTAAGATAGCAGGCTTTATTAAATGCTCATCTACATGATCACCTTTTTGCCTCTATATCCACTTTTTACATGAATATGGATCCCTTTAGAGTAAATGTCTGCATAACTAGACAGCCTTTAAACAAAGCCCGGGAAAGAGGTACAATAGCTAGATCATCACCAAATTGGATGAAATCTACTAGTGGAGGAAATTGATCTACTAGTGGAGGAAATAGCTAAAATGACAGTGAAGGGGAATGTCATAATCATGGGTGACTTTAATCTCCCTGATGTGAACTGGAAAACGAAAGTAGCTGGTTGTGCCAGAAATAAAACAAGTAGTTGAGGAGCCAACTGATAAGGAGGCCATATTGGATTTAGTGTTCACAAATGGAGATTTGTTAACGGATATTTCTGTAGGGGAAAGTTTGGGATCTAGTGATCATCAGTCTGTGTGGTTTAATATACGAACAGTGAGTCACACCACACAAAAACAAAAGTTTTAGATTTTATGAAACGCTGACTTTTCTAAGAATGAAAATATGTTTAGAGGAGTCATTATCAGACTGGGGCAATTTAAATGGAGTCCAGGAGGAATGGGATTTTTTAAAAGTTGTATTATTGAAGATAACAGAAAATTGTATTAGGCTGGTCAGTAACAGTAAAACAATTAAGAAACTGCTGTGGTCCTCTGCAGAAGTGGCCAAAATCATAAAAGACAATAAGGTAGCCTTTAGTAAATACAAAAATACCCAAAGTGAGGAAGATAGACAGATCTATAAAATTAGGCAGAAAGAAGCAAAAAAAAGCGCTGCCAAATCACACGCAGAAGAGAGAATTGCCCTGTCAGTAAAAAAGGGAGATAAAACATTTTTTAGATATATAAATGAGAAAAGGAACGTAAAACAAGGATTAGTAAGATTAAAAACAAAAGAAGGGATGTATGTAGAAGAGGACCCCGGCACCCCTCCAGAGACGGACAGTAATGTCCGCCGCTGGAGGAGTAGGCTCGCAAGGGAGCGGTATCGGAGGTCTTTAACAGACCTCCGGCTCACTTGAGTGATTTTAAGGCGGCAACTGCTGCTGTGCGCCGGGGTTTGTTGTGAGATCCCGGCGCACAACACTGAAGCCGTGCCCACCGCCGTCCGTGCCCTCTGAACCGGAAGAAGACAGAAGAAGAGGAGCGAAGAGGAAGAAAAGGAGCTGACTGCTGTAAGAAGAAAAGAGGAAAGGTAGGAAATCATTCAGTGAGAGTGACAGTGAGAGTGGATTGGTATGTGTGGAATCTGTGGATTGGTATGTGTGGATTGGTAAATGTGGATTGGTAGGTGTGGAATCTGTGGATTGGTAAGTGTGGATTGGTATGTGTGGATTGGTATGTGTGGAATCTGTGGATTGGTATGTGTGTGGATTGGTATGCGTGGAATATGTGGATTGGTATATTTGTGGATTGGTATATTTGTGGATTGGTAAGTGTGTGAGAGTGATGGGTGTTATGCTGTACCATTTCCAATGTATTTTTCATTATATAATTATGCTCTAAAGTACATCATAACTCCCATCACTCTATACTGTTCCATACAGTGGCTGGGAGACAGAGGCCTTGCACCCCCACCCCAGGACTCCTGAAAGGTAAGTGAACTTCAAAGGGGGGAGAGGGTAGATAGGGAGAAGTGAGTGAGACGGGCGATAGGGGAAATGTGTGAATGAAAGTGAATTAGTGAGTGACTGTAAAAGTGTTTGTGTTAATCATAGGTGTATAGTTGATTTGTCAAAAAGGCAAAGATTGTATAAGCAGGGTGTTTATGGGACAAAAATGGCACAGGCAGGGTGTTTATGGGACAAAGATGGCACAGGTAGCGTGTTTATGGGACAAAGATGGCGTACACTCGGCTGTTTGGGAACAATGCTGACTCATGCTGGGCTGTTTGGGGGCAAAGATGGCACGTCCTATGTGTGTGTAATTTGGGTGCTGGTCAGGTTCTATGTGGGCAATGTGGACGCTGGTTTTTTTGGAGGGTTATTAAAGAAAGCACTATTATATGTTCAGTAAATGTTATTTAAATGTATTTATTTTACTTATAAGTTATTAATTTATTTTTTCAGATTTCTTGTTGTTTACAGTTGACATACAGTTTACAAATTGGTGCAATAAATATTCTTGCCAACATCATTTTGTAGATGTCTTTATATTTGGGGGGGCACTTACAGGATCCGCCCCGGGTGCCAGGGTACGCCCCTGGAAATATGTGAGTTTATCGAGGCGGGGGTTCTGCTTCAGTTGTCAAGGACAGGATTGTCAAACATCTGAAGTCACATGGGTTTTCATATCAAACACAACATGGGTTTACCCCAGGAAGATCATGCCAAAGCAATCTTATAGAATTTTTTGGTTGGGTGACTAAGGTGGGGCAGAAGACATTGCGTATCTGGATTTCAGTAAAGCCTTTGTCACTGTGCCACATAGAAGACTTATAAATAAACTGCAGTCTCTGCGTTTAGATCCCAATGTTGTTGAATGGATTAGGGAGCGGCCGAGTGACAGACAACAGAGGGTTGTCTATATATATATTCATAGCAAAGTCTTGTTACCAGTGGGGTACCTCAGGGATCTGTACTTGGACCCATTCTCTTTAATATTTTTATTAGTGATATTGCAGAAGGTCTTGATGGTAAGATATGTCTTTTTGCTGACGACACAAAAATTTGTAACAGGGTTGATGTTCCTGGAGGGAGAAGTCAAATGGCAAATGATTTAGGTAAACTGGAAAAATGGTCAGAGCTGTGGTTATTGGCATTTAATGTGGATAAATGCAAAGTAATGCACCTGGGGCATAAAAACCCAAGGGCAGAGTATAGAATATTTGATAGTGTCCTAACCTCAACATCAGAGGAAAGGGATTTAGGGGTAATTATTTCTGAGGATTTAAAGGTAGGCAGACAATGCAGTAGGGCAGCAGGTAATGCTAGCAGA
The DNA here is from genome assembly GCF_027358695.1 of Spea bombifrons. NCBI lineage: Eukaryota > Metazoa > Chordata > Amphibia > Anura > Pelobatidae > Spea > Spea bombifrons. Next base: position 132,995,293 of record NC_071087.1, on the reverse strand, counting down.
ATGCTTGGTTGTATAGGGAGAGGTATTAGCAGTAGAAAGAGGGAAGTGCTCATGCCGTTGTACAGAGTACTGGTGAGACTACAAGGCCATTTTTGTAGCCATTATTTTGATTATAGTTATCGTTATGCTTTCTTGTGCTCCCACAAAAGCAGATTTAGGGCATCTCACAGTATTACTGATTCCTTTACTGGCAAATTCAGAGATGGAATGCCTGCCCTATGAATTTTAGATTTGCTTTATTGATGACACAGATATATTTTAAACATTTTAAGGGAAATAAGTGCCACTTAAGGAAACTGAAACTTTGAACAAAAATGACCCAGATTTAAAAGCAACTACTACATTGAGACTATGTTCAATATTTTATAGTGTTATAATGAGACATACATTTGAAATGTTATGTAGGAAGCCAAACAGACAACTATTAATGGAGAAAAAAACAGTTACAGAGAAGCTGTACTAGTAAAATCAACAATTAATTTTGACATGGAGAAAAAGTTAAGTTTAGCCACTTTTACATTCATTATAAGAAATTAATCCATGCCAATGGAAAAGGTAAATTTCTGGACATAACATATTAGTTAGGCCTATAAGTAAATGTACAAATTCAATAAGTCAAGTAAGTTAATGATATCTGCTTGTAATAACTTGCAGAGGGAGAGCAGAACTTGAAGAGAGGAAGTATGAAGAACAATGAAAGAGACCTAAAAAAAGAATTGAGATAACAGCCTGGATTAATTTAATATGGTAGTTAATGAGCATTTGCTGCTTCGGATAGCAGTGTAATGTACGCATCTTCATTTTCAGATAGATTTAAATATTAGTGAAATTGCTTGAAATTAATAATACTAAACTATTAAAGGAGGCCTTCAGCATTAGTGTCATGTTAAATGCATCTTGGAGTATCTTTTGTATGGACTCCAGGGGATTTTACTACATGCGAACACATAAAGGCGTCATTAGTCACTGGATTACTTATGTCTCATCTACCTTACCCTAGCTGCTTCTACTGAAAGCAGGTACCATACAACAACATGCTTCTTGCACATGCTTAGTGGAAATTGCCTTCTAGTCAATGAAATCAGTGGAAGTAGCAGTAAGAAACCCCATGTATGTTGTCAGAACAATAATGTTTTGCGGTTGACTGCTCCTTTAGTGGCGTCAATGGCAGAGCTACTAAACATGTGCAAGAAGCTTACGTACTACTGCTTCCTAGTTTCCAGCAGAGGCAGCCAAGGAGGACTTGGATCAACAACAGTCTTATTGTATAAGTCTAATAACAAAAGAATATGTGTTCCAATTTCCATGCAGTAAGATCCACTGGAGTACATTACGCATTAAAAATGACTTCATTTATGAAGTACCCACAAGTATGCTGGGGGCTTCACGAATACAATACGAAAGCCAGAGGAGGTATAGTAAGTCCAAGTGTCACACCTATAATAAAACTGGAATTTTCTGCCACAAAGTCTATGAATAATATTACATTTAATGTTTAAATATTAAATATATATTTGACACAGAGGATATTTTTTTTAATATAATACCACTGGCTTGTTGACAGCTGCAATATTATGATAGCAAGTGTAAAGGACTGGCACAGTATGCATATTATATAATATTTTAAAAACATAATAAAAAAATATGTAGCGTTTGATAATTCTGCTGTTGCAAACTTTTAGATGAGTTTGGTTCTTAAGAAGTTTGTAAGCAAGTTGAGCAATTTGAAATTATATTTTAAATTATCTTCACTCATGCAGATATGGAAATATATTCATGTACTACTTTTTTCCCTATGTGTTTTTTGGCAAAAAAAAATATGAATCATTTGTTACTATAGGCTTAAATAGTGAGAAAAATAACTGAGAAATGACCTAAGGGAAATAAAGACAGATGATTTTGGGTTTGTAGGCATTTGCAAAATTTTGAAGTAGTACACCATAAACACACACAGAGCCAATTATGGATTTTAATTTAATTTGAGACAGGTTTTAAAATCCTAATTTACTTTTTATTACATTTATATAGCAATAAGATTTTCCATTATACTTATTACCAATGAGCTAACATAAAAGAAGAAATATATAGGAAACAATACTAATCTTAGAACAAAATAAATAAACAAACCAGCAAAACCTAAATCCCAAACTTCAGGCTTTTTACTCACATTATTTAATTTTGTTTTTATAAGCACCATTGTAAGTTGTTCAGATTGCTCTTCTGTATTTGCTTATCCAAATATATGTTTGAAGGGGATCCAGGTAACCATAGAAATCATTATATCTTTTACCTTCCTATGATTTTGATGGACGTAATGCAAATCTTCATTACCCATGCTAATAATTGCAATAAATTAAGGGGAAAAAAGAGTTTGTGTTGGACTTCTGCACAGCAAGCAAAACCATTAATTTCGGTAGAAATACAGAGGTGTTTTTTTGGTCAAGAAGCAACATTTGATGGGTTTTCAAAGGGGGTGGTCTCTGGCACCTTCTGGACTCACCTTTCTCCTACAAAAGCACCATTTCAAGGTTTAGAGTGGACTGAGGAGCACATACACGTTGAACTTAGATTACTGGAACACATGCTGCGTGACTACACCTTGTGCACAGTTCAGAGTCAGAGCCAATTCTGCTACAAGGCTTGATCATACCTCCTCTTGTTTTTTCTGGCACCATAAATGTACAGCTTTCTTAAACACAATTTAGGAACAGTATTTCAAAAATTACAACACAGTCACACTGCGCACAAACACAGCCATACTGCGTGCAAGCACAGTCAAATGCCTGATTTTGTCACCAATATTTATCAATGAATACAATAATAATTGTTTTGTGTTGTCCACTAGGTTTAGCATAGCGTCAATGGGCAACTCAATTCAGAAACAGTAATTCAACAACTAACACACATTGTACAGTCCCTTGCCTAATTTGTCATCAATACAGTATTTACCCATGAATATAATAATATATTCTTGTGTTGTCCACAAGCTAGAGGTTTTGCTGGTAGCATAAATCTTCAAGAACAGTATTTCTACCATAAAAACATATTGTGTGCAAGTCAAATGCCTAAATGTATCAACTATATTTTTAATAAGTTATTGTATTGTGTTGTCCACAAACTAGTCATTTTGCCTAAGTTAATTTTTTAAGTAAAAAAAAACAGTCCTAATTAAAAAAAAAAAAACAAATCTCATCTGGGACCCTCCTCGTTATCAGACATTCATACAAATGAACAAAACAGGCGCATTTCGTTAAAAAAAATAAACTTTGTACGAATCTGAAGACTAAGGTGCTTATAAAGATTTGGATTCTTTATTATTTTTTTATTTCCCTGCTTTTTAAATACAATAAAAAGTGATTATTTGTCTACAAAAATGTAAATGATGTTGTTGATTAAATTAAATGTAGAAATAGAATAATGCAGAAAGATTCACAGAGAAAGAGGGGTGCAGAAACGCTCTGCGTATCGGCCTTTCAGAGTACATCCGCAAAAGAGTGGAGTCACGGGGACAGCCTCTACCCTATTCCTCCAATAGGGGGAGAGAATGTACCTTAAGGCTCCACCCTTTAGCCGAAGTAAGCCAAGATGCCGGAATAATGAAGATGGATACACAGAGAAGCAGAAAGAAGACAGGGAGAGAAGCGGATAAGGAAAGAATACAGAAGACCAAGAAGAAGCCAGAGAAGAAGCGGAGCTGCAGTAAAGGTCCCTCCTTGTTTTCAGACGTTAATAAAAACTTTATACAAACTTTATACGAATCTGAATGCACAAGACTAATCTTCATAACTAATTTATAGAGAGAGAGATATTTTAGAAGCAACATACTATACTATAAACAACTTAGTGGTAGCCCAACTTATTCTGATGAAGTGCCTATTTTTGGTGCATAGAGAACAGGCATTCAGGGGTTAAATCTGGCTCTGCATAAATATATGTATACTTTAATCAATGAATGGCAGAAGTGACAAACTAAATATTTTTACTTTTACAATTTCAACTTACAGACAGGTGCAATGATCCCATGGTCTTCGGAACTGAAAGATAGGACTGGGATCAAGAAACGGCCCTGACTCTCCTAGGATAAAGCTTCAGTTTCATGGAGAAATGTTCTCTAAAATAATATTTAGTTTATTTACTATATATACTTTTTCACTTTCAAAAAATGATTTCAATAGTAAGCAGGGTATTGCCAAGAAAGTGACATTATATATACTAGTTAAAGTACTTTTTTTATGACAAATATCTCACTTCCTCAAGGCAGATGGCTTTACATTTATAAAATGTTGATGTTAAATATTTAGTGGATGCTACAAAAAAATAATTATTTATTACTGTTTGCGACAGCATGTAGATCTGTTCTGAAATTATTTTTTTTTCTGCAAAACAATATTCATATTATAATAGCAGATAGCTATTTTAGTATCACCTGCACTTTTCTATTGACCTACATTTGTTACTAGGCAAATTCAGTTCATATTGTATATATATAATTCTATCTAAATGCTTTTTTTCTAACTTAAACTTGTAGCTGGTGCTACAAATATATACAAAATTATTTTAGGTACACAATCAAACCATTATTTTGTTTGCATTACGAGAAACAGACCTTTTCCTCATTGCGTGGAACTTTGTGCCTTACATTTCTACTCTACAATCAAAGATGTTATAGTAGAGCAGATGGTAGTATATGGATGTTGCATGTAATAACTGACAACCATTGACAAGTGTGATAAAAATGCTACAAATATTTAATCCAGTTAAACTGAAGAAAAAGAAAATATTACTGCTGATCCCAAGGCTGACATTTAGATGGAACTGTAGTATTGTTATTTAAGGTCCTGGATACACAATATTACTTAGGAATCTTATTTTTATTTGTTGGAAAATAAAATGTAAGAATTATTTCTATGCAAGGGAGCATAATGAATTATATTTTACTCCTTATGTTTATGCTATGCACTACCATCATCCCTCTCTTTCTTCTTATTGTTCTAAAGGTAAAAAAGAACACTCTTGCAATCACAGAGGAGTTATCAGCATTTGACTGATGATATGTCTTCCTTTTTCGTTTTTTTTTTTTTGCAATACATAGTTACTAGACTATGTGCAATACATAGTTACTAGGCATTCAGATTCATACAATTATACATTTACAGAATTTTGGTGAATTCTTCACAAATTGCACGAAAACAAAGCAAAGAGCTCTGAAAATCATGGATCCACATTGACTCACACTCTCACTCATTTTCATTCACACTCTAAATCTTTCCCTACCTTCTCTGACGTCCACTTCCGCATCTTCATATTTTATCTTCTCCCTTGTCTTCTCTCCTCTTTTCTCTTCAATCTTCAATGTATCTTCTATTTTTGTCCGCCTTTCCATGGACATAGCCTGGTGGGAACTTCCTCTAAAATGGCGGCACTTGTGGTGACTGTCATGATTAACTCATGGGATATAGTGGATGCATGGAAGGGTAATCCAGGAGAGGTGGTTTGTTTCTTTGTGTAAGCGTTCAATGGGTTAACCTGATGTTGATTTAAATCAGTTTCTTTGTACATGCCCTCTGTATCTGTTCTGGCTAGAAGTGTCATCTTCCAAGAGAATCTCTGTGGTGATTCATGGCCTAACTGATAAGGACCCTGAGTTATAGGAATTGCATTCCTAGCTTAAGTGGAGGGGTTTCCATCACCTTTACCCCACCATAACTTACTGGCAGAACAAAGATGGGAATTAAAAAGAGTCTGATTTAGGGGCAATTCAGGGACCTTAAAGGAAAACTCCACAATTTACTCTGATTGGAACAACATCATAAGAAACCATCTGGACTTAAGAAGTTCCCACAGGCCTGCTTATTGATGCAACTTGTGAGTGAGGGTCCTGTGATTAAGTCCCTATGTTTGCTTGTTTTGTTTTTCTTTTGTATGTCTTGTTTTATGTAATTGTGGCACTGTGTAACATTTGTCTTTTTGTTATTAAAATATAATTAATCCAAATCTGTCTTTGGGCTCTAGTATTGATATCCACAAACCCTAAGAGAGGATAACACGTTCCCAAATTGTTCTTTCCTAATTTCTAGAGGTATGAGACTCTATGTATTAGACTTGTACATTCGTGACAGAACGTATACGAAGACACACAACATTAAGAATCTTCGTGTTCGTCTACGTTTACTAATCTCCCTGGTCCCTTCCCCATCTACCCTACCTTATCTACGCAGCATCGCAGGGGTTAATGGGAGAGAAAATCCGTAGGCACCAGATGTTAAAGGTCTGTGCGTGCGACTCTATTGGTCGCCTGCAGGGGCCTCCTCTGGCATCAACCAATTATGGATTATTATTTTTATATATAGTATTTCTTGTATTCTGCAGAAATTATGTCACATATTGAGAGAAACAATTGTTTTCAACTGTTCGAAGCAGACATATTTAAAGTAAATGCAATAATACTCCACCTATATCAAAAAATGAAAATATATGAAGAAGAGTCATGGTATATTTTGTTAATGCGGAATAATGAGTAAAACATAAGGTCTCCATCTGAGAAAACAGTAAATCAACAAAAGGAACCCGAGATGGTTAGCATTAATTAATTGATTATCCCAATACTGCAAATGATTGACTTTTTTGGCCTTACATGTCACAAGTTAAATGCTTCCAGGTGTATTCAAGAATTGAATGGTAATGTTTAGTGCAAAACTATATATATATATATACTAATGAAACATGCAGGGGCAGAAAACATATTATTGAAACAAAGTCAGCATGTTAGTAGATCTAATAGGTTCTTGCATTAACTAGCTACAATCATTTTTATTATAGTTTTTTTTGGGGGGGGTTTAAATAAAGCAACATATACACATTTGTTAAATTCATGCATAGCTCCTTAGTTATGTTAAATGCAGGTTGTGATACACAAGCTCTGCAGGTTTTTAATCTGAAAAAAATGAAAAAATGTATGTTTTATTCCGATACAGTGGCCAAGCTCTTATCTTATAATGGAAATAATAAGACCGCTGTAGTAATATTTATTCAGATGTACTTAAACATCTAGTTTAATCAGTATTCTGTGGGATTTGATTTTTTTTTATTCATGCAGTGTTACATTTAGTTCTTAATGCACTAAGCATTAAATTGGAAGATTAAAAAGAACACAGTAATGTTAATAATATCTCTATACATTAGAGATCGCCAACAGTTAGTTTGCAAGCTATGGGTGGCTCTCAGGATACTGCTAAGTACCTCTCATGCAAGTGGAACTAACTTAACCTCATAAATACTGAAAACATAAAACAACAAATTAACAAAATGTTTAAACCATAAAAGTGCATTATTTTAGTATGTTTTCATCATAACTTTTAACATTGTTTGTTAATCACCATTAGCTCTCATTAAAGACTCTGTTTTGAATTAATAGACAATAACTACCCCACGTATAAAATACCCAACAAGGGACACTTTTGTTTTAGTGGGTATGGTTAGAGGTGTGGCTAAGGGCAGGGCTTTACTTTGACTTTTATATCTTTTTCTGATCTATTGATCACCAATTATGGAATTAAAGCATTTAGCAGAAAAATACAGTATGTTTTAGTTACTCAGTTAAATTTATGAACATGTTTCTTAAGTTTATATACACATTATACTGCACATATGGGGTTCTAGAAAAAGGGAGGCATCATGGGAGGGCAGGTTTTTTTTTAATCCCATAGAGTGACTGTGCCTCTTATATTGGTGGAACACGTAGCAGTGTTGGTGGTGACCTCAAGCTGTGTTAGGGGTTGTCTAGGCTGTGGTGACGGTGCTGGTGTTGGCTGTTATGCAGGTGGTCCAGGCTCCTGCTGCTGCAGATGTTAAAGGCTGCCGCTCTGGCATACTTCCATCCTGTTTCACTTAGAAATATCCAAATCGTTGAAAGGATTTAATAAACGATTTAGGGCATTATGGTAAAGTAAATGAGAGAGGCCTGGCATTGATTTGTAGTTATTATAAGATACAATTAAAGATTTTGTTTAATGAAAGCTAACTGGATAAGCCTATTGGTTACCATCTGACACCCAGTCAATATCTCTCAGCCTAGATGCATGTATACATACATTGTAGTCATCTAAGCTACTATTGGCCCATCTAGTCTGCCCACTTCTTCTAATGTAAGACTCAGGTCTTAATCAGTTGGTGATCGCGTCTTAGATTCAGGATAGTTTTATGCTTATCCCATGCATGATTAAATTCCCTTCTATATTAACCCCTACCACTTCTGATGGGATGTTGTTTCATTTATTAACCATCCACTCAGTAAAGCCAAGCTTCCTTACGTTACATCTCACCCTTGACCCTCTATTTATATCCCAGTTTTAGACTATGACCTCTTGTGTGTCTTACCTAAAGCATGAAAAGTATTACTAGTGTCTACTGCCTCTGTAACACCAGTGATAGGGTGCCAGTTCCTCCTGTTTCTAGCTGTTGAATGTGATCTGACCATCTTTTTTGCATTGAATCAGCAAAAATGCTTTTAAGGCTAGGAACAGACCTCCATTATAACAGGATGGGTTAGAAGGGAGATTATATTCCCAACCAGATCATTAATTAAGCAGTACTACAAAAGGCGTCTTCTCCCCCGGAACGTGCTGCCCTCTGCCTCGTCAGCCTACTGCATTAAATTCCAGCTTACCTAATTAAGTCTTCAATAGTCTTTTTTTCCCAGCTATATATAACCAGAGCGCACACAGTGATGGTTTTCTGTTCATAGAGAGTATCAATATAATTGAAATGTTGAAGTCACTATTGGCTTTTAAACTCATTTTTAAAAAAACGTGTTGTATCTGGCATTCTTGTGGTTAAGCATTGCAATTTTGGCTATATAGCTGCAATCATAATGGGGAAAATGAAATAGAAGTCTGTATTGAAGAACGGAAAAAAGTGAAATAGTAAGTTTATTCCTATCACGTTGGCACTCTGTGGCCTTTGTCAGACGAAGCTCTTATTGGGATATAAATCAGAACTAATAGGTACTCTGAGTGGTATAGATGGATTTTAAAAGAATTGAGTTTCAAAACAAATGACATGCCGTAAAAATCCTACAGAGTATAATCACTTATGCTTCATGACCAACTATCAACGTCTCTTTTCCAAATGAGCTACTTTAAAGAAGCTGACATGAAGTCAATGGTTTCCTTCAGCATAACACAAATATTAGTGAGAATGTGTTTACATTGTTAGACCTTCCCTGGCTTCTATGTATTTATGGTCATACATTTTTGTTTGTAGATGACATGCAATATCCAGAGTTTACTAGATTAGAAAACATAAAAGAAATGAAGAAGCTGGCAAGTATAGAGTTCTACCAAAACATTAAAAAAGGGCAAAATAATCTGCTTACAAGAGGGTTGCTAATATGTATGACAAAATTGGAAAAAAGAGTTATAAAAATAAGTTGGGAATGTGGTTAAGAAGACTCAAAGTATGATCTGGGCATTGATAAGTGTTTTATATAACCTATATTATATAAACATAGAACAATTATGCTCATGTTGTGTGAACTCAGAGACTCAGACCTAAAGCAGGCCTTAGTCTTGTCTTAAGTTCAGGATAGCTTAATACCAATCCCATGGGTGTTTAAATTCCCTCACTGTATTACCCTCTACCAATTTTTATGGGATTTTTCTATCACCCCCTCAGTAACTTCCTCACATTGCATCAAAATCTGTGACCCTCCAAATTTATACTATGGCCTTTTATTGTAATATTTTTATTAATTGTCATAGGTATAGGAATTGTTATAAATCATTATTTTCATTTTTGGGGGGTACCTCTAGTCTCCAAGGTTAAATATACCACATTTGAGACAGTTTTCCAATTGTGTTTGGTTTCAAAACGTTCTTGTGATTGGTAAGAAGAATTAGAATAAAGATTTCCTTGCTAGAACATTGACAATATTTTCAAGGTTTAGGGACATTACAATGGCAGTGAATAAACATTGTTTCAAAGTTATATCTATGGCAATATTTATTCAATGAAATAGCTTGCCTTTTCTATAATTTCAACAGAACACAAAAGCAGATCTAGTTCCCATCATGTAGCTAACAACTTCAAATGTATTTGTATCTATATAAATAATATACAGTTGCCATGGTACCTGATGGAAATGGCAAAGCTTAATTAGCATGATCTAAAAAAAGTTTTCAACTAAACTTAACAAAAAAGTTGTGTATGGCCCACAGATTTAAGGGAAATAAGGGAAATTTCTCATTTATGTATTCAGTAGAGTACCTGGTAATGTGTGATTGGTAGGTAGGCATTATCCAGATTCCCAGCTCCCCAGTTTCATTTCCAAAACAGGGTACTATCCTCCGCTTACATGAGACGCACCATGCGTGAATTCAGTTATTGCTAAATGCGAGGCTTCCATATGGAACGTCAGCCATCATTTGTGGCCTCCACAAATATTCCAAGCTCCAGGAGGCTTCCAGTTCCAGGTTCAAGAGGACCAACATGACTCCTGCCAATATTATTATAACTATGAATGTACCATGTGGCTGTATATGCTTCCCCCTTTTATTTGAGTTATTTTAATGTTACAAACTGATTTGTCAGTGTCAAAAAGCAGTCAGGGATCTTAAAACATATTAAAAAAATATACAAGTCTTTTGAAGGCTGTCTGGGGTCAGCTGCTCCCCCTCACAAAACAGCCCTCTGAAGATGGACAGCTCCAGAGAACCTGTCCTGGGAATTTCCCAGGAATGCAATATGTTTCTAAATGGTTATCAAATGAAATAATCTTTTTATAATTACTATAATATTATATGTTTTTTATAGAGTCCCCTCAATTTACGTAGCACTTCTTACAGAACATACATTCAAAGGGTATGACAAAACTAGAACTGGGAGACTAAGACAAACCCATATATTAGGTAAAGAGGACTCTGCTTGCAAGTTTACAATCTAATCATTTTTTCTTTCACCGGCAGTAATTTCTGATTGTTACTTTACTCAGAATATGTAAAAGATAGTTCTAAGCCAAAAATCATCTGTGTTTTTACATTTCGATATATTAAACTTCACAAGTTCATGTTCATATGTGTTTTAGATGAACAAAGGTGACATTGTCTTTGGTTTATGACTAGGATGCTCACTTTCAATCTAGTAGAAGATAACGGATAAAGAACATTCACAGATCTGAATATTTAAACGTTCCTCAAATTGTATCCAGTTAAATAAAATGTGTCTTTTAAACTACAGATAAGCTTGTTATATCATATTTCAAATACTATGGCTATAGCTTTTCAAAGTATATTTACTTATTTCAAGGGATTTCTCTATCATAGCCAGCACATTTTTTTCTGTAGGCAAATTAACTGTAAATAAATTCAATATTTTTTTCATATTTTATTAACCCCTTAAGGACCGAGCTCATTTTTTCTTTTTGTACCCTGTGGGACCGAGGCTGTTTTAATACTTTTGTGGTGCTTGTGTTCAGCTGTAATTTTCTCTGCACCCATTTAGTGTACCCAAATAAGTTATATATTGTTTTTTTCAGGACAAGATGGGCTTTCTTCATATACCATTATTTTGATCATATCATCTTATTTACTATAAAAAAATTAAAAAAAACATAGAGGGTCTGGAGACCATCTAGCGAACTTTTAAAACTTGATTGTTATTTTTACAGGGCCAGCATCAACATCAGCAAGATGGCGGCTGTTGACGCCCCGGGGAGGTGCCAGACATGGCCCCTGATGCCGATCTCGGCCTTGCAGAATGCCTCGACATCGAGGCATTACAGCAACGGCGTTTAAGCGAAGAAAGTGATCGTTGATCACTTTCTAAGCTTATTTAATTTTTTGACGGTTCAGGACCGTCAAAGGTCGTTAAGTGACTGTTTTCCGTGACGGTCCTGAACCGGCAAAGGTCGTTAAGGGGTTAAGACACAGTAAAATGAAAGATTATATAATAGATAATTATATGTCTTTAATCATAGAGCTTTACGCATATTTCAAGACTGATATGATAGATTATAAAATGGAACTATATGTTGTAATAAAACAGCAAAAAAATTAAATTAATGGTTGTTTCATTAAAGCAAAAACTTCAGTGTTCATATATAAAATGTTCTCCTTAGATTAGACCAGATTATAAACTCGCAAGAGCAGATCCCTCTTTTCCTTTTGTACCAGTTTATTATTGTTTGTGATTCTAAATTGATCCTACTGACTCTGATTGTAAAGCACTATGAAATCTGCTGGCGCTATAAAAATAAAAGTGATGTAATTTAATGTTACATTATAGATAATAGCAATTTTTTACGTTTTTTTTGGTCTCCAAGCAGATGAAAAATAAATTCAGCAGCAAAAAAAACACAGAAATTAGAGCACACAACCTAAAAAGTATATAAGGCATACATGTTCATTCATGTAGAAAAACCAAAGCGAGAATTCAGCGCATACCAAGCAAATACCATTTAATTTAAAGCCTTCGCTGGACACCAAAACAAAAAATGCAAATCAGTCCCACTGAGTGAGCTTCTTGGCAAGCAATATAGTGATGAAAAATTAGATAGTCCTTGCAAAACTTGGGGTAATTTGATGTAGTAGCGGGCTAAGCTACAGTTGTGATCAAAAGTTTGCATACCCTTGGATAATTGGTAATATATGTCCCATTTTTAAAAAAAAAAAACATCAGTGAGCAGGCAAAACACATTTCTTATGGGATCCATATTCAACTGTAGCCTATAACAGAATGGTACAATCATAAAACAAAACATGGCAATGAAATGACCCTTGTTCAAAAGTCTGCATTCCCTTAGTTCTTAATACTGTGTATGGCCTTCTTTAGCATTAAGGACAGCATGCAGTCTTTTGTACTAGTTGTCTATGAGAACCCAAATTCTTGTAGGTGGTATAGCTGCCCATTCATCGTGGTAAAATGCCTCCAGGTCATGCAAAGTCTTTGATCATCTTGCATGAACCGCACATTTGAGATCTCCCCAGAGTGGTTCGATGATATTAAGGTCAGAAGGTCAGGAGTAGGAACCCGATATGCAGGAGATGGGCCAGAGACACACTGTTAAAGGGACACCACAATGCTTGAAAGACAATAACTTGTATTGAAAAAAAAATTGCCTGTGGTACTGATAAGAAAAAAAGAGTCCAAAAGGTAAAGGGTTAGAGGCAGACAAGAATAGTCAAGGTCACGGTCCAGGGGTCAGAGGCAGGCAGCAGGAAAGAAGAAATCCAGGTTACGGTCCAGGGGTCAGAGGCAGGCGACAGGCAACAAGAAATCCAGGTCACAGTCCAGGGGTCAGAGGCAGGCGCAGGTAATAGGAATACTGGTAATCCAATCTTGGTCAAGAAGGGCACATGCAGACAAAAGGCAAAACGGTCACACTCCGGGTCAAAAATCAGGGATCAAAAGGACAGAAAGCAAAAAGACACAGTAGGCAACTAAGAAACTCTGAATACCTGAGCACCGCCATTATGGTTCCAGGGGCATCTATAGCCTGCTCCGTGCATCCTCTGTTGATCATTAAGATTATTAAGATTTAAAAAGGAGCCAAAGAACTATGTGATAATAAGTGGCTTCATATCAGGGGAGGGCTGGCAGCCTAAGGCCTGGGGGGCAAGTCTAGTCAAGTGGCCCGTTGTGCCACCGAATCAGCACACCATCCATGCCCATCTTTTCCTGATTTTCTAACGCATATTGATGTAATGTGATGGGACTGGAAGTAAAAAAAAATATGTTTAATACATTAAAAAACAGCTAATCTTTGTAACAAAAAAGATAAGCATCAAGATAACATTAACAAATTACAGTCCAGAGTGAGCTAACTTTGTCCCCAAACAGCCCAGCGTGAGCCAATTTTGTCCCCAAACAGCCCGTCCTGACACCAGTACAGGCTCTACCACACCGACACCCAAACACACACACCAGGACAGGCTCTGCCACACAGATACCAGGACAGGCTCTGCCACACCGACACCCAAACACACACACAACAGGACAGACTCTGCCACACTGACACCCAAACACACACACACACACACACACACACCGGGACAGGCTTTGCCACACAGACAGCCAAACACACAGACACCAGGACAGGCTCTGCCACACCGACACCCAAACACACACACAACAGGACAGACACTGCCACACCGACACCCAGACACACACACACACACACACACATACACGTACACCAGAACAGGCCCTGCCACACAGACAGCCAAACACAGACACCAGAACAGGACCTGCCACACAGACAGCCAAACACACAGACGCCAGGACAGGCTCTGCCACACTGACACCCACGTCCAAAATGCTTTCCACACTGGTTTGCTGTTTGTTTGTTTTTGCCCCTTGTGTATTGATGCCCGAGCCAGCCCCCCCCCTTGCTTTTAATGTATCCCCCCCCACACCCTTGTGTATTGCCCCATGTGTATATGTGCACCCAGCCAGCCCCCTTTGTACATTCTGTCCCAACACCCTTGTGTATTGATTTATGTGATGTCCCCAGCCAGCCCCCTCCCTTGTGTATTGATGCCCCCCTTTGCATTGTTAATGACCCATGTATATTGAATCCAGCCACCCACCCCCATTGTTGACCCATGCAGACCCCCCTTTGAATATGGCTCCCCTTTTGCCTATTACCCCAACTATTTTTTTATTCTTGTTAATACTTACATTTTTGCTGTCATCCTTCACTGCTGCTGTCCTCCAGCATGCTCCTCTAGCTGTCACGAGGAGCTGTTCCGTGTGATTCTGCCCCCTTGAGCGGCCCATCACATTGACAATGTGATGTGTCTCTCAAGGGGGCGGAGTCACATTGAACAGGACACTGTGCGGCACTGTGCAGGCACGTTGACTGCTTAATTATTTTAAAGCGGCCAGTGATTCTTACGACCGCTTTAAGACTCGCAGCCACATCGGCTGCAATGGCATCTCGGTGTGCCGGCCAGTTCGGCTGGCCCACCGCGGATGCTGCGGGCATTAAAGACGGCCCTGGCGTGGCTGAATCGGCCACTTAAATGGGCGGCCGCGCGGCCATTTAATGTAGATTCAGGGTGGCCTGGGGGGCAATTGCCCCCCTGCCCCCCGGCCCAGCCCGCCCCTGCTTCATGTGATCACTAGGCTTAAATAAAATACTCTGTTTTTGCATCCATCATATTTTCTAAATCAATGCTAATATTTCACAACTTTTGGCAGGGTATAAAAACTTTTGAGCACAATTGCATTTATGGCCATATATTGTGATGAAATCCCCAATATGTATGCCTTAATACAGGTGTTTTTTAATATTATTCCTTGGATGTGAGCTGAACTCTTGCTTTGTTTTATAAAATAAAATCAAACTTGTGAGATAGTAAAATGCGTATTGCATATTATCTTTTATACAAATCTTTAATAACTTTTTTTTATTACAGCAATTATACATTTGTATTAAAATTTCATTTTCATGAATATTAGTGTATTGTATGACCCTTTGGTTGATTATAATAAACCTCTCAATTTTTGCAGTGGCACAACTCTAACATTGATATTAGGCCACCAAAAAGGTTTACTCAGCTTGGTGTTACCTTTGGTGTTACCCAAAATGGTTTCAAATGTACTTTTAATACTATACATTGAGTTCATATAGTATATAAAAGAAATAATGATATCACAATATATTCAAGTTCTATTTTATTTTAGATCTCCAGATTTGTATAGCATCAAAAACATAGAGTAAACAATTACACCCAGCAGGTTATCTCAGCAAAACCCTGCGGGTCCCTTCATCAAATGAATGTACTGTATTTCTTCTTATTTGTGATAAACCTGCTGTATGGTACCAATATGTTTGATTGGTAAGTAAACAAAATAACTAATTCACAAGCTATGCAAAGACAGTAGTACATTTTGTGCTCCAATGCCAGTATTCTTTGCTTCATAATATTTTCCAAAAACAATTTTAAAATTAGCAGAAAAGAATAGTGTAATATTGTTTACTGTAAAAATTCACTATTAACATTATTGAAACTATGAAACTATTTCCCTGCATAACCCAAAGGTTGAATAAATTGAGCACAATTCTGTTTAAATATACAGAAAATAAGTATTAATTTAAATATATTTATTTTTCCACCTGCTGCATTTATATAAATGTTTAAATGTGCTATAGTTTTTAATACTAAAAATGAGTGTTCAAAAACATGATATTGTTTGTTGTTAAAACTAACACAAAAAATGTGTGATTCCTTTTATTGTTTAGATGTTTTAGACAGCTACATATTTGTACTATGTATTGGTTTTATCTATTATCAATCTACTAATCAAACCCTCTTACTCTTAAAGGGTGAGCTTGTCCAAAGTTCTTCAAACATGGCTGGTTGGAGGGAATGCATTGGGGTCATGGAATGCGATCCTATATGACCCTGTTGTTTAAAAAAACAACAAGAAAAAGTTTGGACAAGGTAAGGATGTGATGTGTGAGGTAGCGATGCGTGAGGTAGTAAGATGTTTTAGATAAAGTGGGGTATGATGGAGTGGGTATGTGTAAGTGTTACTGTGTGTATGTGTGAGGGAGTGTGCATATGTAAGTGTGTGTGTTACAGTAATTGTGTATGTGTAAGTGTGTATATATTGTATCTATGTTATAATGTGTGTGTGTAAGTGTGTGTGTTAGCATGTTTTACTGCCGTATCACCCAGCATGAAACTCTTAACTAATATCACAGGACTGACAAGCATGGCAGCCCCCAGGTCTGCAGATAAAGGAATTTGATTGGAACAAAATAACATAAAACCACCTTTTCTTTAATACTAAACTATATTACTGTACACAGTGCTGTATTTAAAGCTGAAAGAAAAATATCTATTCTATACATTCTTTAAAGACTTTTTCTTGAAGGCCATTGTTAGAGCCATATTCTCCTTAGAAACAGGTTGCAGAGCCAGATGCACAGTTATTGAATGCACATTTTCAACAGTTGCCTATATATAACATATTTCTCCCGCTGATTAATATGGGAGAGTGATCCTCGCCTTACAACATGTAATTCAGTAGTACATATTGATTGCTACTTCTTTGCAGATTGCTTTATTCCCACAAGAAATCTGTTCTTTAATAGCACTGTTGATATCATTCACTATGATCTGAGGCATTATCCCTCTATCGAAAAATATATTTTCTTTTAAAATGTGAACAGTATCCCTGAGAATTTTCTAGAATAGCTACTGCATTTTAAGGATTCTAAACCTAGGGTATTTTGATCTTTATCTGACAATTACACCCTTCGCATAAAGTATTTCTAAACGTACCTCCACAAATCCACCGGAAGGGATCTAAAATTGGAATATAAGTTATGCGTACGGGGCTGTAAAATGTAGGTCTACTTTCAATGTTAGGTATATAGTCAATTGTTGTCCAGCTGGTAGCTATTAAGGGCATTGAGGTATGCAATCTATCGTTTTCCAGGAGTCAGTTAGTAGATTGAGCTACTACATTATGTAAAAACCACAACTGCTTTAAAAAGAAATCACAAAAAATCTTTATTTAAATCGGATACAGGCGATGGGAAAAATGGTGGCCATTCCCCTATAAGAATAACAATAATCTTTCAACAGGCTGCATGCCCACAATGCTCTAGTATTTCTCATTAGCAATCGCACACCCACAGATCTGCCCAGGGAACTGGTGCCAAAGACTCACAGCACCCCACAAAGCGCCTTTAATTCAAGCAAATAAATATTCAGTTGTTGTACTCCAAGAATAGATAAAAATTGTGTGATTAATGTGTAATAGCATGTTTCGTGCCTTAAACGGTACTTACTCAAAAGCTTACTCGTTCACCTTTCAGGGCATTTATGTCATCTGTCTTGAAGAACTCATACTTTCTATTGTATTGTACACTATTATTGTACTAATTGCATTAATTTCTATTTCAAACCCAATAAAAGAATACACAGCCTCACATTATAATGAAGGGCAGCACCTTGAACTTTTTAACATGGAAATATAAAAAATGCATAAAATAATTATAATAATAATAACTTGGGTTGTCATAAAATTCTGATGCGTGAGCTGCTTGTTAAATAATTGTATTATCCTTTAAACGTTGCCATTTTATTAGATTGTTAGATTGATAAGTAATGCATTGGCACAATTAGCCCCTAATATAGTAGATACGATTTGTAGTAAATATCTGTCAGCATTGTGAGGGTTTGAGTATGATGCCTTTCAATTTGAAACAATAAATCATAGTCTTAATGAGTTGTTACTTCATTAGCAGCTAGAAATCGGTGCGTGAAACCAAGAATAGGTCTATTATATAGGCATTAAGGTGGTTAGCAGTGATGCTGAGCTTGTGGGGTGTGTTGTCATCAGTTTGTATTGTTATGATAAGTATTTGTATAATGATATCATATTCCTTCTTAAACGCCTTTTGTGTAGAGTAAACCAATGAAACTCTTCTAACCTTTCTTCATAACTTGGTGTTCCATTTGTTAATTGTATAGCCTGCACCTTTTTAAGCTTCATAACGTCCTAAGAACAGGTGCCCAGACTTTCACTACATATTCAAGGTGGGTTCTTAACATTATTTATACAGGGGAAAGATTATATTTGTTCCTTTTTATCTATCAAACAACCTCATTTAAAGTATAATTTTTTACCAAAACCCCTTTGCAGGGTTTGCAGGGAATTAATGCTTAGTTCTGACTGTATTACCTTTCCTAACTTTATGTCATCTGCAAACATGGATTTAGGTAAATTACCCGGGATGTTGAGTTTATGGGATATGTAGCCACCAGGTCCTCTACTATGTTATTAAACAAGTGTATGCAGGAGGAGGTCACTTAGACATTATTTACCTTAATGATCTGGGAACTTTACTGGTGGTCCTGGTGAAACATAGAAACTGATCATCTCTTTGCAGACATGAACTACTACAAATTGGGGGAGAGTTAAGTGACCTCCACTTACATTCCAATGTTCAGGAATATCATTGACAAGATGCTTATTTCCTTGTTGCAACTTATTCAACCAAACTAGTTCTGGATAAATGCTAAGTTGGTGACACTAGGAAATAGTTACAAATTTGAAAGAAACACATTAACATTATCTTTATGGGGGGGGATATGTATTAGTATTTACAATACAATGTAATTGTATTTATTTAATTACTCATAATTTCAATAATTTCATCATTTAATTAATTCCATGCATAATTAATAAAAAGTTAAACCTAACATAAAAAATAACCATTGTGTCATGAATTCAGAGTTATTGTTTGGTTTTTCCAAAGGTCATCATTTTATAATGATATAATAATATAATCATCTGCAAGATTCTTATTTAACTAATCAACCTGCACTAAGCAGGAAAAACGTCATCCCTTTCATTAAAATTAGAAAACTGTTCAATGAGGAACAAAAGACAGAAACCATGAAACAGAATACATTATTGAAGAAATATTGAAAGGCACAATAATTCTTTCTGTTGTCAGCATTTTCAGGGCTTTAGTGTTATAAAAGAGAATAACTCTTACATTTTAATCATGTTTCAACTGAACACACCATTTTCCAGCATTGCATAACTATTGTGGAAAAGAAATTATAGTTAACTAGGAAAGGTATGTACGCAAAGAACAGCTGATACAAAAATAAGCATAAATTGGTGTTTTAAGGAAACTCTTTATTTGGTTCAGGTTATAAAAATTGAGTAATGTGTTACATCTCAGAAAGCTCAGATGGATGGGATCTTTAACTTCCTTTAAAAGCTAGTCCTTGGGCACCAGGCCTCATGCCTTGGGGTAAATCTGAATTCAGTCCTCTCCTTCATCCCCCATATTTAATCCCTTGTGCAATATGGGTAGTGTGTATAGGACTGGACATATGGAATATATTTCCAATAAAAATTCTAATATGGTCTCATCAATATGACCAACTTTCCGAGATGCAACAATCCCTTTATCTACTCTCATATTGCCGCTTTAGGGTCTTTCTCACTTTTTCATGTATCCGAGTCAGATAATTGACATAAAATTAAATTACGGTAGATTGTAGAGATCTGGACCATCACGCCTCCACCTTTATCCGCAGGACAATCGCTATGGATGAATCTGTAGATAGCATTTGTAACACCTGAATTTCACCTTATGAAAGATTATGTTTAAAAGCTTTGTGTTTAAAGGAGATTTGATCTGTTCCATTATGTACACTTTAAGCAAAGAACTTCAATTACATATTGAAAAGTAGTTTTATGTTGTGTATGTGCAAAAACATAATTTTATTCTTAGACCGCAGTTGATAAGAAGCTTACTTCTCAAGTAGTAAAAAGCCAGTCTGATAAATAAAAAAAACTGAGGTTATGTCCATCAAATTGGAGGGTTCTTCTGCTCATTTGTATGTAAGTGTTTCTTCCACTCCATTGCCCCCAGGCTTGAACCTGTCGTGGACCCTTGGTATTATTATGTGTGTATCTGTTACTGTTTGATGTAAGGGTGTGGAAGAGAATTTTATTGTACGGTGTTAGCATGAGTGTGTGTTTGTGTTAGTATTTGGTGCTAGTGTGTGGGTGTTATTAGTGTATATATGCATTGGTAAGTGTGTATATGTGTGTGTTAGTTTTTGTAAGTGTCAGAGTGTGTGTAAATATGTGTGCCAGTGTTTATGTTACCTGGGGGGGCAATGAGGCCACGTGGCTATGCCTGCCCCTGGGCCAGAAGCTGCCAGTTCACCCTTGTGTATTAGTAAAGGACTCGGAACAGTGTGGGAGATGCCTGTGTCCACTTCTTTTTTGTTTTTACATGTCACAGATAAGTGGACTTTTCCACCCCTGGTCATAGCATCAAAATTAAATTGCATTAAATGAGCATTCTGAAAAATAACACTTCAAGAATAAACACAAGGATTTAATAATCCCTGGTTGATTTTGAAAGAGATTTGCCATAAAAACCTTTGTGGAACCATTAGAACCTATTTTAGTTCATTATTTTATATCTTGTAATATTAATAGATAAACAGTCAGGGTGCCTGGATTAATGTATGTTGCTACTCGGGACTGATGCTTATGTTTTTCTTTATCGAGTTGTTGAGGGGAAGTGATCATTTATTTTGTTTGTTCATTTTTTATGCTATTCCATTTATTTTTTTATCCTGGCACATTCCTGCCTGAGCTACATTAATCTTTACTCTTGGATGCATAATGTTATATAAGTTATCCCCTAGAAATGTTGTCTGCATTCTAAGCAGTCTGCAAGTAACAGCAGTAAAACTAACTGTTACCATTCATGTAAGGTTCAGTCCTTTACTTTAGGTAGGCTTGGTTCAAGATTTTAGATAAAGTGGGACAGCATCGTTCAAAGGAAAGTTGTGGTCTTTACTAGTATTCTAATACTAGAGTACAAAAACATTGTTAAAGTTATTGTTACTTTTTTGTATTTTTTTGTACTTTAACTATCATTGATTTTTATTGGTGAGGTAAAAGTGTGTGTGTGTGAGAAGAGTGTGTATGTGTAAAAAACATAGAATTTGATGAGACAACCTTAATCAATCCTTGGTTGTATATTAGATTCAGGATAACTTTATGCCTACCCCATGCATGTTTAAATTCCCTCACTACATTAACCTCCACCAAGGATATGTATGCGTAAGTGAGTGTGTGCTAAGGTGTATGTTGGTTACTGGGGCAGCAAGGGTTTTTCGAGTGATTATGTGGTGATGCTGGCCAACAACCGACTAGGCATTTGCCTGTTGCACCAGTTGGCCAGTCTGGGCCTGCAGCTAAAGATCCAGTTTCACAAAGGTGCTTGGAAACTTAAATTACTTCCTTCTTCTACCATATCTATCAGTTTTTTTTTGCAAACTGGCCCTGGTGAGGGGCATTAAGCACCAGCTACAGCTTCCTGAACCATATAAGCAGAGCCAAGCTTACCTTAGATACATGTAAGGACCAAAGGGAAGAAGTACTAATGGCCCATTTCTGGCTCACACTCCTACATGTTTTCACAAGCTGATCCTAGCTGGACAATTAACTCAACTCAAGTACACTCTGTTTTGCACATATAGATGCTGTTTAATTTTTTAATGTTTCTTCTTTAAGTTAAACAATTGCACATTTAATTTATCAGTTACCCATTTCAAGTTTATTGTAGTAAAATGTGAACTAATAAAAGTGGACCAAACAAAATTAATATAAAGCATCCTTGTCATCCCCCTCATTATCTTGTTAGATGACTTGTATTAAAGGCATTGAAGCAAAGAATCTATAACTGGGTCTTTGCCACTTCTGCAGCACTGCAGTTAAACATTTTTCATTTTACACAGAAATTATGAGTTCTGTGAGTTCTTGCCTATGTGATAAGTGCGTTGGACTAGAAATTATAGCTTTATTATTATACTTCAATACCCCACTCTACTGTTTAAAATTATGCATGGAGACAATTTTCAATAATAATCACAGCCATAGAACCTGCAAGAACTACACAAGCGGACTGAAATTATTAAATGCAGAAAGCAAAGATTATCAAAAACAAACATTATGTTACCCTTTAAGTGGTCTGTTTGCTTTGTTCTGCTTGTTTAATGTTTTATGTATTTAACATTAATGCCACTCTGAAACGTAAGTGTGTATAGAGGAATCACTGGGATGTTTTCTGGAGTAAAGTTCTAACAGAATAAATTTGTGCTGGACTAGTGGTTTTGCCATAACTATCTGGTAAATTTGACCTAATGAAGTGTACATATCTTCTGGATATTTGGCATGGCAGGCCCTAGGGTTTCTAGCTCCATGGTTAAGCCATATCTCTAGATTGTAAGCTCATTTGAACAGGGCCCTCCTCACCTGTTATCTCTGTAAGTCAAATTGTTATGTTACATACTACTTGTTATGTCCTGTCCACCTATTGTAAAGCGATATGGAATTTGATGGCATTATCTAAAACAATAAATAATAATATCTCTGGTGCCTCCCATCTGTACTTGAGAACGAACATGAGATAGGTACTGACAGTGAGCCATTAAATCTGCCATTAAATGTTATGTTTCCAGTTTGTTTTGGTGGATAGAAATGAGACAGTGAGGAAAATTAGAAACAAAAAGGGAAAGGAGAGGAGATAGAATTAAGAAAGGCAGAAGAGAGAAGAGCAGGGCCGGACTGGCCCACCGGGAAAATTCTGGTGTGTGTTTGGGTGTGAGTGTGGCAGAGCCTGTCCTGGCGCGTGTGCTTGGGTGTCGGAGTGGCAGAGCCTGTCCTGGTGTGTGTCCGAGTGTCTGTGTGGCAGAGCCTGTCCTGGTGTGTGTGTCTGGGTGTCTGTGTGGCAGAGCCTGTCCTGGTGTGTGTGTTTGGGTATCAGTGAGGCAGAGCCTGTCCTGGTGTTTGTGTTTGGGTGTCAGTGTGGCAGAGCCTGTCCTGGTGTGTGTGTGTCGGTGTGGCAGAGCCTGTCCTGGTGTGTGTCCGAGTGTCTGTGTGGCAGAGCCTGTCCTGGTGTGTGTCTGGGTGTCTGGCAGAGCCTGTCCTGGTGTGTGTGTTTGGGTGTCAGTGAGGCAGAGCCTGTCCTGGTGTGTATGTCAATGTGGCAGAGCCTGTCCTGGTATGTGTGTGTGTTTGGGTGTTGGTGTGGCAGAGCCTGTCCTGGTATGTGGGTTTGGGTGTCGGTGTGGCAAAGCCTGTCCTGGTGTGTATTTGGTTATCTGTTTCCTGGCACTTTAGTATTTGTAGGAATAAATTGAACTATTACATTTTTACTTATCCAGAGATAAAACGCCCTCCTGAATTTGTAGTGACTTCAGAGGACAAAACTTTCTTGGCCCAGAAAACAGTGACAGGAAAAGTAGATGTTTTGTCTCTATTTCAATCTGCATATGTTATTAAAAAGGATTAGTGGCAGTAAATTGTGGCTTCAGGTGTATCATGACTTTTTTTAGTGTACTGATTACTCCCAATCCCATCACATAAGATTCTATCTCATATATCTGCCGAGCTCTGATGTTATCTTTATCCAGCACACATGGATGGTGAGGAGTTAAGATTCTGTCCATTCCCAGGTACTTATTTGGACCTTTTAACACGTTTGGTTCCTGGGAATTTAATGTGGTATTCTGTTATCATAAAGGAACAATTTAATATTGTTTTAAAAATAATGATTTATAGCTATTTTGATGGTAAATAGTGTTGCTCATATAGGCATGTGTAAGGGGTGTTGCGTGTGGGCACAAGAGCTTGACCATGCGATACAATACATGGGGCTGGTGTCCAAATATTTTGAGGGTTACTTTTCATTCCCAGTCCGGCCCTGGAGAAGAGAGAAGGGAGAGAAGAGAGAAATGAAAGTTGAGAGAGAATAGAAAATATAAAAAAGAGAAAAGACTGGAGAGAAAGGTGAAGGAAGAGAGTAGAGAGAGAAAGAGAATAAAGAAAATAGAATGTAGAAAATAGAGAAAGCATTGTTGTTATGATATGGTTTCCCACACAAATAAAAATGTTCAGAGATGAAAATTGCAATGAACAAGAATTGGATATGCACCCCACAGAAATAACTCAATGTACATAATGTGTTTGATCACAGTAGATAATTAATATTTACATACCCTAGACCATATAAAAATGTATTTAATTAAGCTTCTAATGATCTTATAGCAAGATAGCCTAAAAGGCCTGGAAAGCGTAGGCCCAGAATTTCATTCTGCCCTAATGTTTCAGCATATAACACACCATGATAAAGTGTTTGTTTTCACTTATTGCTGTGTGAGCTCTTTGCTCTATGGGATTCTCTGACATAAAAATTGCCATCATTTTCAACTAAACTGTTCACTTGTTTTGTAAGCATTCGATGGACACATCAAAAAATGAAAGCACACCAAACTAATAGCATTGATCCTAATACTAAATTATTGAGTAGAAATACTTCCTAAAACACTTCTTGTTATTGCTGTCAACTACTCCATGGGAGACCACTTGGCCCTGTGTCTGGACCAGGACTTGAATTTTGGTCACATGGTCTATCACTGCTCTCTATAACATGCTTGAAATATTAACCAATGGAAATAGTCTGTATCATTCTTCAAATGTTAACCTCAAACACAGCTAGAAGAAATTTGACATGAGGCCCAGGAAAACAGACTTCACCTGGAGACTCCAAGTCAAGCTCAGGATAAAATAAAGTGCTGTAAACCAGTTAGCATTATCTACAGACCTGGAGGCTCCTATTGTTGTCAGTGTGGTATTTGTACACAACAAAGCAAGAGATCAGAGCATAGCCAGAAGATACTATTTACATTCAGGGTGAATTTCTCTGATTTTTTATGGCAATGCTCTTGAAGTCTTTTTTTCTACAGACTTTCATCAGTCAGAGTGCCTGGAAGGGTGATTCAGACTTAACCACTCTATTGTTTTCTACAGGCAGTATGATAAGAAGTCCATGTGCTAAGGTAACCCAGTTATTATTATTAATACATATAACTGAAATCCGTTTTTTCAGAAGACAAAATATTTTGTAATAAACACATTTTAGAATAACCACAATAACCCAAAAACTTGATTTATGTTAATTTTGTTTTAATAATAAATATTTGAATTTTCATGCATAAGGCGTAGATAAAAAAATAATATTTTCTTTGCCGCTATTCATCACATAAAATTGTGATACATTTATGATGAGACACAGAACATGTTATTACCATAGTGCAATTTAGCTGTGGTGACCACAGACAGAATATTTTATGATACAACACAGCTGTCAGTAAAATTATACCAAGCTGATGCCACGTTATAATGACTGCAATCTGCAGATTGGATTTGTAAATTTCACATTAATTAATGAGATCTGATGTTTTACAACCTCAATAAGATTGGCATGATGATACTTTCAAAGTAATCTTGAACTTTCCCTGTCTTTTCCTTTCTTTGTGTATACTGATATCCTTCAAAGTGAAATACAGTCCACTAAGATAAACATTGGATTTTACCATCAAAGTCATCATTACTTTGAAAAAGATATTTCCTACAGAGGTTACTTTGTTAATTAAACACTGACAAGGTAATTGCTGATAATTAGTCATTTTAATATGACAATAAATGTTCCAGTTTAATCTTTAGCATATAAAACAACCTTAAACAGCATCTCCATGTAAAATTATTCATGTATACCACCCAACAAGTACTGTCATAAAACAAAAATGTTCTATGGGGCTTATCAATGTGAAATATACAAGTATATATTTATCAAAAACCTCAACTAATAACCAATAAAACTGTGTACAGAAGCCAAACTATATACATTTTACATGGAGTGTCCTCATCCTTCTCAACATTGATGAGTAAGGTCTGAGTTAATTAAACAAACTTTTGTCTCTAATGAATCACCAGTGAGTTAATCAAGCATTGACGCTATTCTTCAGAACATATACACAAAAGGATTTTAAATTTACCATAGTTTTAATTTATAAAAAATATTGAATATCATGACTTTTCTAAATTATAGGGCTAGTATGCAGTTTCCTTATTCCAATATCATACACTATGTTATTCTCAAGTAGACCTGTGACCTTCATGATTCTAACTATACCCATTCTATATGTCTATCGATAGTGTATAATTAAATGCTGGACCCCAATGCAAGCTGCGTTGAGCCCATCACTTTTTGTATGTATCCTGTTTTGGATTTAAATTACTGTACATGTATGAAGTTGGCACATTGCTTTGTATGTGGTTATATAATGGAAAGTTGTGCCAATAATAATTCCAATATCATAACAAAGCCTTGTCTGGTAATAAATGTTCACAGAAGTCATTAGCAGCAGATATCATTAGTTACAGCTACATAGAGCTTACCTGTGCACCAAGAAGCTTTAGGGCATCTATGATCTACCAGTCCTCCACCCCTGGTGTCTACGTGTAATAGGTATCATTTATTCTGACAAAGTTATTTCTTTCCTCCAACATATACATGTTCAGATGCTTTAGTCTTTTCTGATATTTCTAGGATACCTATTTCTAGAATTCCTATATCCTTTTGGATTTCCAGAATGGTGTACACTACTGAAATGAAAGAGGTGGATTATTTGATTTATTTAATGATGTCCAATGTGCACTCTTCCTATAATAACATTTTTTTACCCATAGCCTCTTCTCACTGACTATAGGGAGTAAAGGTGTGTACATTTCCAAGTGTCATAATAAAAACTATAAAACCCAGTGTATAATACTATTATATCCTAAGGTAATATTACTGTAACTATACAAAATACAGGTAAGTGGAATAGTAGTTACTAATTAAATTTCTTGGCATTATGGGTAACCTCAACATTTAAAACCAATTTGCCTTTCCTTGGGTTACTATTAATTGTTTTAGTTATTGGTTATTGGTTGTATTAATTTGTTCCCATAGTATAGTATAATTATTTAAGTATTCCTTAAAATTCAGATCAATATAAAAAAGTCATGTTCATTTTACTTCTACATTGTTATTTAATTTTATAGAACAATCTGTTTTGGATTTTCTTAATTTAGTATTTGGGCATGCTGATTATTTGGGTTTTCTTTTAAAAAAAAATTCATTAAAAAAATGTCATATTCATTAATATAGTGGACAGTGGACCTCTTTGATCTCCTGACTCAAAAAAAGGCTGGCTGAAGTTTTCTTTATAGGAATATGGTTTCTGTGGTTATATTATTTATAGCAATAAAATCATATATCAGTGACCGTTTTGGTTTTAACATAGATTTAACTTCAAAACAAAACTTCTATATTACTCTTATGTGTGTTACAATATCTGGATAGAAAATAAATGTTTTTTGGTCATACAAAGCAAGCTGGTATGACGCATAGAGAAGAATACTTTATTCTTCTAGCAATAATGATAAATATGTAGTTAATTTATTAGCTTGACATAGAGTACAATAATTATTACTCTTCAAGCTTTGTGATTCCTCTTAAAAACCAAAGTACCTTTTTATGATGTGTTTTGATAAAAGCAATTCTTGTAGAAAAGATATTTAACAAATCAATGGTTTGTGGCCATATCTTCTATTTAGATGAGTAAGAGCTATGTATTCCTATCTTTTTCTATAACAACTGCAATATCATTTCCATGTTTCTCTGGCTTCCCCTTCTGAATTTAAAGCAATTTATTTGACGTCCTGACACTGTCAATGTGGTTTAGTTTCAGTTTTATGGCAACTGCAGATCTCTAATAAGTACGCTCCCTTCATTGATTTTGTTCCCCTTCGGCTGCTGCAGTAAATGTAATTGAAATTTTTGTGTTTTTTTCCTATTGACCTGACTTTTTATAATAGCCTGAGAGCAATCAGAACAGTGCCCTTTCAATGTTTTAGAACCTGCTAACGTAGGCATGTAGAATATATATAGATATATATATATATATATATATATATATATATACACATTGTATGGTATATATATTATATAGGCAATGGTTTATCAAGCCACAAATAGTTGTGATTGAAGAACAGTCTTCTTTGTGTATTCCTTGATGCCAGTTAATCATTGTTTCTAAAGGGCACATATAAAGCAAACCTCTATTAAATGTCTGTTTTATGCTTTGATAGCTTGTTTCAGACCATGTAATTCATTAGACATCAGTGGGTAAAGGTCTCCAAGTCTCTTCTATTTCAACTCACTAAACGTGAAAGTTATCCTTGACAAGAGGGCACATGCAATTTCAATATCCTTCTCAGAGACTCCTAAGCCTTGAAATCAATTTATAAATGAGATAAACAAGTCTAGAGGTTTTATCTCACATTTAGAAAATATGGAGATGTTTGGTGAGTAAGGTGACAAACATATTTTGACCAGTTGCGAAAGAAATACTTATTTAATTCTGTGCTTTGCTTCTCATATGCTGCAGGTAGAGTTGTGATATGCAACTCATGTAATTTATATTCTTATTTATGTTGCAGGAAATATATTACATGCTATTATATATTTTGCAATTTTCTGTGTATTTGTCAAAATCCACTATGGCTACATACTGTTATAACAGCATTGACTAAATGTACCATGATTGTTTGTTCAACGGTCAACAAAGTAGGGAATTCCATAAAATCGGTACAGCACACGTAAAATCCTTGATATGCCAGTGAGAAGAACTAAAAAAAGAAGGAAGGCGCAAATATATATGCCTCTTACCCCCCTAACTCTACTGTACATAAAGTATAAAGATATAGTATATGTTGATAACATGATAAAGATGATAAGGTAATATATATTCAATAAAATGGTACTGATTGTTCAGGTTGTTAAATTTCTGTATTTTGCCAGTATATGATGACATGACACAGCTTTGTTACATCACCAGGAGATCGCCCATAAGAAAGGCATAGAACCAAAAACGTTGGGGTAACTTCATGGAACAGCTTTCCTGTCACTGCTTATTTTTCTGTTTTTTGGTGTTTTGGGTGTTTTTTCTTGTTTTGTTTTTCTTTTTGCCTTTGGCTTGCTTTATTTATAACTTTTGTATATGTCTTCTTTTGGCTTTAGATTTTACTTTTGAAATAAATATATTTTATTTAAATTATTTTCTTGTTTGTACCTCCTTACTTTTTGTTTACATCACTAGGAGACTATATTAATTTTAATTCATGTCCGTGTTGTAACAGAACAGACGTCAGTGGATTTCGCAGCTCAGTGAAGATCACAGGATCTGGCTCATGATCCCAGCTACCTGCAAAAGGGCAGTGAGGCTGATAGGTAAGAATGTGCCTGTAATTGTCACACTTAAGAGTTCTATATATATATATTTTTTAATCTGTTACATGTTGTTGTTACATATAGATTTATAAAATACAATTGACAGGTCTGCATTAAGTATGGGAGCATGGGAATTTATCACAATCATACTGTATAATAGATTTTGTACAATAATCTGAAAAGACACATTTCAGTAACAAACTGAAAGGTCAATATTTGCTATTGAGAATGGTTAAACTCTTAAGAAACTTCGTTAAAGGATTAATGAAAGGTCTGTTGCTGGTGAGTTTAATGGGAAGAGACACATTAAAACAGAAAGAGGAATAAAACATATTTGAATTAATTTATTGGGAAAAAAATATTTAATGTTATAATCGATATAGCGTTTATTAAAAAAATCAATATAGGAAACAATGACACATTTCATACAGTACAGTATGCAGTTGGTTATACATTCTTCTGGGATATGAACTGTTAGGACTTTAAACTGCTTGAAAGAGGCAGACATGAAAACATTTAATCCTTTGAGGAGGCCGGACATATTCCCTGGGAGACTCTCACAATTTGTTTGTAGTTTTGCTATAATTGTATTTAGTTATTTAGCATATTTCTAAACATCTTTATTGCTTTTTCAGAACAAGTTAAGATATTCATAGATGCATCGTTTCAGGCAAAGTGTGAATTGCATCACATAATACACTATAAGACCAAAGTATTTGTACACTCCTCTTTATTTTTGAATAGGCCGAAGAGCTCAGTGACTTTAATTATGGCACTGTCATAGGATGCCACTTTGCCCCGGTCCACTGTAAGTGCTATTATTGTGAAGCGGAAGAATCAAGGAGTAACAAAAGCTCAGCCATGAAACAGTAGACCATGAGCTGAGTGCAGCGGTAGATAGCGTATAAAAATGGCATGTGCTCTGTAGCATCACTACAACATTTCAAACTGCCTCTGGAAGCAACATCAGCACAAGCACTGTATGTCGGAAGCTCTATAAAACTGTACTGGGTTTTTACAGTTTCCTAATCCAAATTTTCCATAAAATGAAATCTGTGTATTTCAGGTTGATTACTGTCTTCTGGTGTTGTGAGAGGGAGTGCAGAATACAGTGGGCTACACAGTAGTAGGCTTTCAGTACAAAGGCAGAGCCATATCTACAGGAACCACATGATAAGCAGGCATGTCAAACAAGGGCAAAGGACAGGGATACAGGAAAGCACAAAGCAAGACAAGGACAACAAAACATACAGACCAGCTCTAGGACCTGACACTAATGCAAATACATGAATGCTTAGTTTATATGACCATAATATGTAAGCTTGACACCACTTCTCAGAACGTCCCCTCAGGCAAGTCCTTACACTTACACGTCTTTAGTCTTCTGTGTGTAAATATGTTCTGTACCACTTGCTCAACTTGTTTTGCTCCCCAAACTAAAAGTTGCTCCTTATATCATTCTCAAAATGTTAAACATAGGCATTAGGTTTAGTTGGGATACTCTCTGTATCTGAGTTTAGATACATTTTATGCAAAAATGAAATGGAAATAAGCTTAATTGCCCAGTCTAACATTTAAATTAAAAATGCAAATTGCCTCCTATTACCATAAAAGTCAATTCATTTTTGATGTATTTTATTTACTAGAACATTGGATATGTAAAATATACTTTGAGGATTACATAAATTCAAATAAGAAAACAAAAATGTGAGGAATTTGACCATGCAAAGAAATATTTCCATCTGCCTTAAACAAAGAGGAAAATGTAACATCAAAGAGTTATGGTCTATAATTTATACAACAAAAAGCTTTGGAAAAAGAGAGACCATATTCATTTTAAAAAGCAAACATGCTACAGGTGAAAGCATAACGTGAAACTTTCTCGCTCCCTTCTACTCTCTCTTTCACCCTCCCAAAATATTTGAGACCCTTCATCTCCCCCCTCTCCCGTCTACAGTGCAGCTCACACAGCTCTCCCTCCTTCTCCCTCTTACCTGGAGCACTTATCTTCAACCATGATGTAATGCCACATTTTGTGACTCCCCGCACATCTAGGTTACTTGGGCGTCTGGGTGCCATGCGCCAACTGCACCCCAAGTGCACCCCCAGCAATATTCAATTAAAGATGTGTGGTGGTAAAAAAGTGAAGATAACGATTTTACAATTAAAAATTAGATTGTGGTGCTTGATGAAAATACCCTACTTATGAATAGACTAGTAACATCATTTAAACTTGGTTTCCTGCTCTAAAATAGATGTCCAAATGCAATATTCAGTTTGGAATTTGGTGTTATATCTTGGCATAAAGTCATCAGCATCCCTGGAGTAGTAATTAGACTTGTGCATTCAGATTTGTATGCATTGCAAATTTACAGAATTTTGGTAAATTCAGCGCTTTGTAAGGAGCCTCGAAAACAGGGAGAAGGTAGAGAGCGTGAGAGTGCAAAAGTGTGAAAGTCTGAGAGAGTTAGAGTAAATGTGGGCATCAGGCAACAATTTTGTTCCCATATCAAAAATATTCCCAAATGGGCAGGGTACGAAATTTGTTGTCTGAAATGAATGGGCCAAAAACAAACCAGGAAATACATTTTAATTGTTTTTGGCTAATTTTCCAGAAAAAAAAACGTCCCTGCTGATATCACTAAAAGTTAGGCCGATGGAATTCCTCCTGTTTTTTCACTTTAAGTTCCCCCAGACGACAATTAAGATCAATAAGACATTTGTATGGCTTTCTCTTTAAGTTAAGTATATATTAATATGTTAATACATTGTTAATAGATTTATGTTTTGCTCACCTTGTGTCTTCCCTTTGCTCTCTTCTAGGCCTACCTGGTAGTTGTGAGAGGGGCACATGTTATTTAACCAGCACCTCCCCCTCCCCTGCATCCTTATAACCTGTATCACACGCAGAAACAGAAGCAAAGAGATCTCTGGCAGGCTCTGTACTAGTATTCACTGTTCCCTAGCAAGCTATACCAATTTAGGATTATTATAAGGGGCTTCATCAGACCCTTTAATAATAACATTCCAGTAATTCCAATAATAACCAGGTTTGCTTATGCACACGCCTCATTATAGGGTTTTATTTGCTACGGTACAAGAAAAAGTAACATTTCCAATCTGCTTATTTTGCTATTTTCAAGCAACTAGCATTTCATGAGCAAGGAAAGAGCCTTTGGAATTAATGGTATTTTTTTTTTTTTTTTGAAATGTGTTCCT
Organism: Spea bombifrons; assembly: GCF_027358695.1. Taxonomy (NCBI): domain Eukaryota; kingdom Metazoa; phylum Chordata; class Amphibia; order Anura; family Pelobatidae; genus Spea; species Spea bombifrons. The sequence continues at coordinate 132,962,397 of NC_071087.1, read as the reverse complement.
GAGTTGGTTGCTGAAAGAAAATGTTTTTATGTGCAGTTTAGAACATCTGACATGCATTTAAGCTATTACAGGATACATTTCATTAAATGTTGAAGTTTTTGTCCATTTAGTGCTATTATCAGAGTTCCCAGCCTCAAGCTTATACTTATATACATTATAAGAGGACATTTTCAAATTAAAATACAAACACACTTTTCCACCGCAACTGTGATTGTCATTCCCCTTCAAATACAAAAGATTTTGCCATCTCCAGAAAATCTGTAGCTGATGCATGCATACAATGTATTTATTACATTTATTATGAAGCACTTCCATATTCTGCTGTGCTAGGCATTGTGAAGATTCGTTTATGAACACGTTTGACTAATTGGAGAAAAGGGATACAGGCAGGAATAGTTGACTGTTGAACTGAGAGGGGCCAAGTGGCTCTGCAGAGTATATTATTATTATTATTATTATTATTATATCACATAGGAATTCTCTCCAGAGAACAAGGAGAACGAGGAGAACATTGGGTTTTACTGCAAGGCAATGACTTGCTAAAAATCATTCGTTTAAAAGTATCCAAAATAAATAAATAAATAAATCAAGCATGAATGACGTATCAGGTGTTTTAAATTTGGGAATCTCAAACACTCAGCATGTAAGTAAAGGATCACCCTTTACCTTAAATACTGTTCAATGTACAGTCATATTTTTTCCTTCAGTTTTCCAGTTCTGATCCCCAAAATTTAAGGAGCAAGAATGAAATTGCAGTTCGTACAAATCAGAATGCACAAGTTTACTCTTTACTGCTGCTTAGACTGTAAGCTCTACAGGACAGTAAACTTCTTTCCTAATGCGTTCATAAATGTATTATATGACAGCACTTTTAGTACACCCCCCCTTCTATTATACTGTAAAGTGCTAAGTAAAATCTGATAGCACTCAATAAAAATATGCATAAATACAGTAATATGGATGAGCACTGTTAGCGATGAAGACAGTGACTGTTGGGTGACCCCCTCTTCTGCTTTAGTATTTCCACATCTAATAACACAGGTAATGACTGTAAGTCTGTTATATGTCAATGAAAGCACAACACAGCTGAGAAATCTACTATAATCATTGTTGCCATGGACAATGCTGCTGCTCAGTATTAGGCATGATTTTCTCAAATGGATAAAACAGATGTGAAGCTTTCAATTAATGCGAAAAACACTCAACAAGTCCTCACATTTCTTAACTATCAAGATGCCCCGGAGCTTAGGGCTGTGGGAGCCTCCGTCTTTGACTGTCCAAGGATATACTACATAAACAACATGCAAGTCAGCAGGTGTTAAAGCATCAAAGTATCTTCATTATTACATCTTATTAAAAACAGCAGGTAGAACCATCAGCAATATCACACTCGTACAGTGTTTTGAAATGTTGTGTAAGTGTGATATTGCAGTGTTATTGGCCTGCTGTTTTTAATAAGAACTTTTAATAGTTTAGCAAGTGTGGGGTGTTACAATATTTATATTGATACAAAGAACAGAAATGGGATACTTCACCGTGTGTTATAGTCATTAACCGTGCTATTCATTATTATCTATTTTGAGTTGAATGGGATGAGAATATACTGTTTTCTAAAAAAGTAAAGAGAAAAAAGTGTTTCTTAAAAACTGGGTATCATTCTTTGGATTTTTAAGCGATGAACGAACAATCCTGGGAAATGAATACAAAAAAATGTTTACATTTGCTATGGCTTTGCCGATGTATAGGTTAAAACTAAACTTTAAAATTGTAATTTACTTGGACGTATCGATTTCAATTACAACATTTTAGTAAAACCGTTATAGATCTTATTACACGTAACACTTAGAAACTTTCCAGAGTTTGTATTTCTTGATTCTGAGTCATTGAAGGTTTATAGTTTTCTGCTAAGTACATTTCCATGTGTTTTTACTGTTTCTAAGAAAAGGAATATACTTCCACATTCATAAGGGGAGACATAATTAAGTTCCAGAGCTACAGAAGGCATTTTAATTATATTCCTTAGGTGATAGGCCTGCTTTTTCCCCACAAATCAATATTAACAGCTGGGCAAGTCATTTTGTAAGAACTTACTAAACATTTGTGACTTGTTTCAAGAAACCTGAGAAAAGGTTAAACAAACTTTCGAAACCATTTATTCTATCCCCAATCTGTTGCCATTCAAAGGCTTCTTGTTTGCCTTGGAAGTAAAATCTTATTAATCTTCTTAACCTAATTTGGCAGTCCATGAGAGAATTTAGAAATTACATATTACTAAACCAGAAAGATATGTTATATAAATATGTCATACAATTACAGGGCTCTTTATTGTACATATATATATATATATATATATATATATATATATTGGATATTATTGTAATAATTTTGCAATATCTAGGCCCTTTACTGTATCTAATAAGTATGCTTTAACAGACCTTAATAAAAATATAATTTATCATATATGAACATAGTTTAATTTGCTGTCTCTTCAGGCCTTTTAAATACAGATAATTTCAGGCCATATGATTAATCATCACCATAATTAATTGGGCCTAAAAATCCTATATATTACTGGGCAGCACTTTATATGTGCCAAACTTACTATCTCTCACAGAGACTTTGGGCTGGTGAAGAATAGGTGAAATAATGAGAGTAAATCCTTTCCCCTAAAATACACCTAATTTGATTCGTATCAACAGCAGAACTCATATTCTACTGAATTAGGGTCTCAAATGTCCTGAAAATCTGGCTCCTGGCTGGAAGGCATGCACAATATCTTGACTCATTCAATTTAGATGGGACTGGCGCAAACAGGACACACATCTATGGCACCATCACGCTCCACATGGAACAGACTGTTGGGTATCAAGTACCTATTTTTCACATTTCACAAACTGATACTCAGACATTCCACAGTTTAAAATTTTTTTAACTCATTTTTTGACAATTAAGCCAGGTGTGTTGTCATTTTTTTGTTTTGTTTGTGTTGTAGTATTTTTATAAAAAAATGAAAAATGGATGGTTCAGAAACTCTAGTTACCCTGAAAATCGTGCTTGAATACTTTGCTTTGAATCTAAGTGAAAGTTTACGTCTTACTTTTTCATTAATTTGTATAGGTGTTAAAGTTATGTGCTTTATGTGCACCCATTATTTTAAATTGCTTACCAACAAACTCTGCTAGCAAGATTATCAGTAAGCATTTTGTCTCTTTATAAAATCTATGCGCTAATGTAAAACAAAGAGAACAGAGCAAATATACCTATGCAAGAAGAACAGAGAGGACAGTAAAAAAAAGCTAAAAAAGACAGAAGAAAGGTGATAGCGGCAGCTGGAGATGGACTTCTGGCAGCTAGTTGAAGACAATTGTCAATGGTTGTCAGGGCTGGATTAGGTACTGGATTAGGCAGGACTCTCTTTGCAGAAACAGGTTCGGGCTCCAAACTACGTGTGAGGCAGGCAAGTATAGATGTGCCTGGTTGCAGACGTCTATCTGCTGCTGCTGGCAGCAAACTGGCAGATAACATTGAGGCCGGGAGGCCTGCAGACGGCAGCTAGGCTGGCATACAGCAGGAAGGTCAGACAAGCCAAAGTCATACACAGATGTACCAATAGCATGGTACTGAAGGAAAAATCTAAATAATAATCACAGTCCATGCAAAAGGTCAAAATGCAGGCAATCACAATGAGGCAAGGTACAAGAGGCAAACACAGAAGTGTAGTCAGATCTAAGGGTCAAAACCAGAACAATTGGATGAAGCAATAAACAACCAAATAATGCAGAGCCAGGAAGGGCCCAGGTAGCTTGGGAGCAACCCTGGTTATAAAGCTATAGCTGTTAGGCCACAGGAATGACAGAGGCTGACACACCCTACACAGGGAAATGGAGGAGACAGGAACCCCAGCAACCACCGAGTCTCTGGTGGTGAAACCGATGCATGGTCTGCAATGGTCAGGGTTGCTGGTTCGTGCCCTGTGGTTTCTGACAACGGTATTATGAGCATTGCATCTCAGGCCCAAACATGAGGTTGTTTTTTCAGACTTTTTTTCTATATAAAACTTGCCTTATAATTGAGTAAACATCATCACAGTATACCTTGTTTATATCTTATTACTTTAAGATGAAGAAACAAATCAAATGTTTCTGTTTAAAAGTATTAAATTCACTGCTATTTAAAAAAATGTGTACTGTTATACACAAATGTATGAACTACAGAGGACACAGTAGCTATGCATTTGCACTTTATATATTCTAAAACAAGACCAAAGACTGATTAACTTTTGAGTACATCAGTTAAAATCGTCAGTCTACATGAGCCAATTGGTTTGTATCTGCTGTTAAATTCTGTTTCTATTCAGTGTGCAAAAAAAATAGATATAAATATTCTACTTTTTGTTTTGTGGCAGAAGGTTGCGTTGTGGACTGTTAGTTGAGCTGTGTGTGGATCCACAGTCCTTTACATTGTGTCTCACAATGCTCTGCACATGTAAAATGTTATATTGCAATGAAGAGGATTGTGGGAATGTACCCATCATACGTCTATATTTGTAGCCTTCATCAATATACTCCATGTACTGGTGCAACGATAAAGAACATACATTTGATAGTACGTTTACATTTTAGCTCTGCATTTACTAAACGGCAAAATGAATAGATGGAAATCAACGTTCATCAAATGCCATCTTATCATCTATATGATGATTGGTACATTCTAAATGATTGTTGCTAGCATAATGAGCGATCAGTGATTTATTTTTTTCAATTTAGTCTAAGGTGTCACTATGTGCACATGTACAGGAGAGTAATCATCCCTCTAAGGTCACCAACAACAATAACAGGAAAAGCAATTTCAATTGCTATTTTAAGTGTAACAGGAATCGTTTGCTACCGTTGAAAATTTATATTACCAATGGCAGTCAACACCATTGCTATTAGACTCTTTGCTCTTATTATAAAATGTCATAACTGCAAAAAGATCTCTGAAATGGATTATAAACATTGCTATCTAAACTGAAAATGTGAGGCAATAAATGGATGTTTTACAAGTAACACATTCATAGGTTTTTCATTAAAAAGACATCCTGGTATCATGACCTTTAATTGTTTGCATACTTAATGTATTGCATTTCTGGGATGATATTCTGTGTAGAACAGTCTATGATTTCTTAGCTCTATAAATTAATGGAAATATACACTATATGGACAAAAGTATTGGGACACCTGACCATTACACCCACATGGTCTTTTATGGCATTCTAAATACATAGGCATTGATATGTAGCTGGCCCCCCCTTTGCAGCCATAAAGTAGGAAGCATAGCATTGTCCAAAATTTCTTTGTATGTCCCCTTCAGCATACCAAGACATTTTAGACAATGCTATGCTTGTAACTTTGTGGGAACAGTTTGGAGAAGGTCCTTTTCTATTCCAGCATGACTGCTCCCCAGTGCACAAAGCAAGGTCCTTAAAGACATGAATAAGAATGGTGCAGAAGAACTTGACTGTCCCGCACAGAGCCCTGACCTCAACCCCATCGAACACCTTTGGGATGAACTGGAACGGAGATTGCGAGCCAGGCCTTCTCATCCAACGTCAGCTCCTGACCTCACAAATGCTCTACTGGATGAATGGGCAAAAATTCCCACAGAAACACTGAACAATCTTGAAGAAAGTCTTCCCAGAAGAGTGGAAGCTGTTATAGTCGTAAAGCGGCAATGTTTATGTATTTAGAATGTGCTGCCATAAAAGTTCCTGTTTGTGTAACGGTCAGGTGGCCCAAAGCTTTTGTCCATATATTGTATATGTCATCAGTTGTTTTTTTCATATTATTTACGTAAACCCTTTATGATCACTGTAAATAAGAACACAGATTAATATTAAAGAAATGTTTTTAGTGAAGTATTCTTTATCATGTGGTGTTTTGCAATTCACTGGAAATACACTGGAAGCTTGGTGACTTTAACCACTGTCAAGCAGTTTGTTAACCCACACTGAAATAATAAAGATTAGTGCTAGAATCAGTCAAAACATAGAGATGTACTTCAGCAGCAAGATACTTTTAATACATGGAACAAATTACCTCCACGTGGACTGAGAATTAACACCCAATGCCAGACAACAGTACACTGGCGCCTGACGCATTTTTTTACCTGTGTCAAAGGAAAAGTTACAGACCTGGTGAGCATATATATGATTAGACTTCTTGTTAAAAATTGTTGTGCATCTCATATATCTTGTATATAAATATTTATTTAGTGTTTTGGGGGTTTTTTTAACCACCACATATGAAATTGCGGGCTCAGACCCACAACAAAAATATTTATAAATTAATTAATTAATTTATGCATATCATAATGCTGCAAGTGTGATTTTTAACCATTGAACCTATAGTATGCTTGTGACACTTTTATACATAACCCCCTTGGAGTGATAACATGCTTTTGCATAATACAACATATTGATAATAGTGATAATTGATTTTTGAATGTAGAACAGATGAAATCCATGTTATTGTGAAATTTCTTTTAAAACATTACATTTTTCATTACAATGTTTTCTTTTGTGTGTTTTTTTTTTATGTGGAAGTTAACCATTCTGTTCAAAATGTATTCTCTGTCCCATACAATGCACCTAAATTGAAAATAATAAATGCGGGAAGAGCAAGGCGGCCTCTAGCATTCCCGCTATCAAATACCCATCAGAAGCTTCCCGAATCTACATCATAGAGTTTATGGTTCATGAGAATGCCACAAATGTTAAGGTTAATTTATGAGCCCGTAGTTGTGGTAGTGAAGCTGGCTTTTTTTCTCCCCAACAACATCTATGTAGACATTTGTAGGTCTACATAGTGTGTCAGTGTTGGCACACTTCAGACTGAATCTTCCTATATCTTTTTTGTCCTCCTCTTCACCGTTCCAACCCATTTGCCCCTACCACAACTCCTAACATCACATTTACCTTAACATGCATTTTACTAATTGAAATGAATTTAACATTCCGTTTATATTTTCTTTGTTTTCAATGCTAATTAAATTTCTCCTGTCCACGACTGGCACATAATAACAATATTTGTTTTCTACATGTTTCATTGAAGGATACGTGAACCAATTCATTAGCCTAATATAATTTCCTCCTTAAGTTGTATTTGTTGTATCAACCTGTATAAACACATTTTAATATGACATTATGTGTATGCATACCCCACACCGGTTAAAGAAAACAAACCCCTCTTGGATCTTAATGGCCCGGTTAATGATACTTACATGAACTTATGGCCTCCATGTGTTGAATGTCTGTCAGTGGAAATGACAGACAGCAGGCAAAGCAGTGAGAATGTCAGCAAATATAGGGGGGTTATTATGTGAGAGGGCTTTAATTACAAGCAGAAAGGATGTAGTTTCCTTAATTCCCCAGACGGTCGGGCAAGTCAGGTTTTCTAGTAGCCTATAGATTTTGACATTAATGGGATGTAAAACATGAAAATGACTTTTTTGGTATATGATTATTAGTCTATGCATTTGTATAATACAGCCAATGTGTGCACACACACACATACACACATACATATATATATATATATATATATATATATATATATATATATATATATCTTCTTTAGATATATAGTATTTAACATTACACAATCTCAAAGCACAAAATATTAAAATGTCTTCTTTCAAAAATAACTAATAATGAACATATACTGGGATTCTAATATTACAGAAAGAACGGAATCATATGTTCATTGAGCAGATGATGCAATTCCTAACATTATTGTATTATATTATTCAGTTATATACACATTTATGGGGATTTGTGGGATATGAAACATATTGAGAAATATTACAAGTATAAATAGGGAGATTTCCTACTTCATCAATGAAAAGAAAATGAACAAATCACACCTCTCAAAACTGGCTAGCATTGCCACAAGGGGACCATTAGTTATCCATATTTTTTATGTCCGGATCAAATAAAATCGTAGCAAAAATGAAAAAGATTGTTGGCAATACATTAAAGAGTTACAATGGGGACAGGGTTAGGAACATATGCTTATATACAGGCCATAGTTGATGCTTTGCCTCATGTTGCCCCACAAATATAGTATGTGCAGCAACTTTATAAATCAGGACACCAAAAAAGCAGTGCAAGAAGAGAGACCATGGACAAGAAAGTACTTTTATTGGGATATATTTACTAAATTCATTAACCCCTTTTTTGAGGACCAGAGACATGGACTCATAGGGAACAAGAAGTAAAAATTCTAGCCCAACTCCAATCTTACTGACTCCTGTCCTTTTCCCGAAATAGCCATTACAAAAAGTAGAGAATGTACAAAAAAAACTACTACTAAAATTACTCATCTACCTATAGCAGACTGATCGTGGAAGTCCATTCAAAGACAATCTGGTGAATGCAGAGGCTGCTGTTTGAGAGGGACTGGAGTTTAGATGAAGACCAAGTGACACTGGATATCTAATAAGTATGGGGACCTTATTTTGGATAAACTGCCTATATCTGATCACCTAAGTCATCCTTTGATTTGCCCCACAATTTAACTGTACCAAAGAGTACAGAGCACATCTGCGCATCAAGCCCCCACAGCCATTTACATAGAAAGCATGATACATACAAGGGGTGGGTGATGGACAGAGAGACCCAAAGAAGGACTTGGTCTACCTAACACTTTATATTCTAGATTTGGTGAGCATATTCATTGATTTTTATTTCAATCACTTCATTTGTGATATAATTTCTCAGTCATGTTGCACCCATAAGAATAACATTTTCTACATGTTTAACACAGTAAAAAAAATTGTAAATCTATCAAATGCTCTTAAATAATGAAGCACACTATTTAAATTTCTCACTAGTAGATACTTGAAATGGAGTGACCTAGTACTCTTCTACCCAATAATCCCATACCACCATCATCAATGAATATCTAGATTATAAACTTGTTTGAGCAGGGTCCTCATCACCTGTTGTTTCTTCAAGTCAAATTGTTATTTAATATCTACTTGTTATGTCCTGTCTATCCATTGTACAGCACTACTGAATATGATGGTGCTATATAAAACAATAAATAATAATAATCAATGATCTGTACCTGTACCCACATTGTGCGTTTAGGCATAGGAAAAAAGCAGGTCTAAGTTATGCTTTATGTATGTTTTTTTACTTAAAGACATGCTACTGTACTAAAACATGCTATCCTCCACATTAGCTCCAAAAGTATGATTATTTTGTAAAAGTGTGTTGAATATTAAAAAACCTAAACCTTAAACTGGAAACCTAGCCATATAAAAAAGTAATTCATTTTGCTAAGCTTTATAAAGAGTCCACTGATGCTGTCAGCAATAAATTGTGATATATTGAGACATATAAAATAATAAATGTTCCCAAATTACATTACATATACTGTATCTCTGTTATATATTTATATATAGAGAGAGAGAAGCCCAGATTTACTTCTGAATGTTTAATGGAGTGTGATCTTTATACACAAATATTAAAACAAGTTACACCAAAGATTGTACGGTTTGATTATATACCAGTAATTAATGCGTAGCCTTGCATGTACAAGCTTCTTTTCAATTAAAACCTCACCTTAAGTACCAAATAACGAGATTTATAAAATGCAAAGACCATAAATATTATATGGTTATATATAATGGAACTTTTCCGAAAATAGTTGCAGAATCTCAAAGGACATTTGTGCTTTTTACTTCACAGTGAAGTACATGAAATGACATGCTGACACTAGAAAACTACCAAACAAGAAAGAGATACTTCTTGAATCTCAAGTGTGCCAGAGATTAGTTTTACCTTTGAATAAGCAGCACAATTATTACATCTGACATATTCAAGTCATCCATTATTCTCCTCCTGACTTTTACCACATTTTGGGTAATAGTGGAAACTAGGAATGAGAATTTCATTTTTTCGAGTACTTATTAAAAAGCAGGAAGAATGTTCCTGGTTGCCAGAAAAAAATTGCAGAGCATTGTTGGATATGGAGACTGAAAATAGAAAGAAATCATGAATGCTATATCAGTGAACTTAGAGGGCTTCTTAGATGTTGTCTAGACCATGGATTCCACCCCTATTACCACCAGTGTCACACTAATTGTATTGTGCCAGTGGTCTTTTCTTGATTAGTAATAAATAATAAGTAATACGTGAGAGTTGTATGTGTCGGGAATGGGATATATTTGGGGAAAAAAGGGGATTCCAGGTGCCGACACACCTTCGTCTAGGGGTTAATAACTTAAATTCAGGTAGCTCGAATAATAGCAAGAAAATACTTCTTTGATAGGAAAATGGAGGGTTTAATGCTGTAATGAAGCCTATGAAGGCTAACACACACAGGGTTACATTGGGAATGAAGTTGTGACTGCAACAATGACGGAAAGATTGTAACAAACTGCAGCAAGGATGGGAAGATTGTGTTAAGACTAAGGACATACAAGGAGTTCTTATAGGGTGGGATCAAAGGTACATTCCATTAACCTTCCTATTAGTTAACTAATTACAATATCAAAAGACAATACTATCACACAACATACAACTTACAATAGACAATACATACAATTTACAAACCTAAGGATTAACTAATCAAAAAGACAATACTAATACTATCACACACTATTTACAAACAGACTATACCTACAATGTACAAAGTTTACAAAGTTGCCCTTTGATGTGGGCTTCGGGGGCTACATTTGCACTTGAATAAGTCTCCGTCTGTCCTTCCTGTGAGCATGTGAATTCAAGTCCTTTTACACCTATAATGACTGTAATTGATATTTTTCATATAATTATGTTATAATGCTCCTAAGGTGTCTGGCATAGTCTGCATGCTACCTCCACATATCACCACTTTTTTTTCTTTTTTCTTTTTTTCATTTCTTTTCTGAAAGCCAGTCCATAAGCACTTATCAAGCGCCTGGCCTCAATTCAGTTATATATTTTTATTAAAGCCAGTCCATAAGCACTTCTCTGAAGCGCCTGGCGTCCTCTCAGTTATGTATTTTCATTAAAGCCAGTCCATAAGCACTTCTCACAAGCGCCTGGCCAAAAGCTAAATGGTGATCTATAAGAAGTTCGAGTGAGTATTAGTAGACATGCTGACAAATGATTTTGACACCTTCCCACAGGAGATAAATGGTAAATATAGTAAATAAATTTAGGAACAATTACAATCACAATAGGTTGCATTAGGGTCAAGGATCACTGACACCAACGAAAAAACATTTTAAATGATGAACTCAGCATGTACTGGAAATAGAAATTATATAACAAATACTACATACAGTACATACATCACATTGACTATGTTCTAAAAAAAATAAATAGAATTTTTGACCATTTATCATTACACACAGATACATACACGTACAGACACTCAACCCAAAAACTATGTGAACAACACAATGAATAGCATTCACACACGCCATACATAAAAAACATCATGAATGCATTATTATACAGTGGTGTAATAAACATATAATTTTATAACTATGAAACTACACATCCTTCACTTTTTCAATGCCAACTGTCCCATCACATATATAGATTTATGTTACAGACAAAAAACATTTAGAGACTCTTGTAACCTAGCCTTTGAATAGACACAGGTATTCATAATGACACAGTTTTCTGGGATAAGAGCTGCAATGTCCAGAACTTAGTTTCAACACAAATTCCAGTAAGCTATTTGAAGGTATCTATAATTGTGGACATATCGGATTGTCAGGAGTCAAATTCATGTTGGTAAAATCCATGACCGGACACCTGGATTCAGTTCAGCCTAGAAGATAAAAGAAAGAGCAGTATCAGGTCTCACCAGAAATATTTTTCAATTTAAATTTACTGTATGACTAAAGTGGGGTTAGGGGAAAAAAATAATGAAAAACTATATGCTAGGCACATGGTACATAATTTGCATCTATAAGTTGTTGACGTAAGGCTTTCACGGTTTCTTGCAAGCTTTTGTTTTCCTCCATTATCTTATTAAAAGGAATCCATTCACCGTTTTTGCCTGCACCTCTCCTTTTGTTTCCATTGTACCATGGACCACTAGTTTTATGATTAAAACTACTTTGAGCTCGCCAACTGTTATTAAAATTAGGAGAGTTTTTTACTTTAGGATTAAACTGTTGGAATGTAGCAATAGGTGTGACATTTACATATTTGTCAATTTCTAATTGTAAAATTTGTAGCCATTTTGGGAATTCCGTATTTTGCTTAATCATCAGATTCATATATTCTGCTACCTTGGATGGAACAATGGCCAAAATTAACTGCCTATACATGTCATCACTCTCATATTTTTTTATTTGAGCTTGTCGCATGGTATAATTTACACTTGCCATATTAGTCGCAGCTAAATAATCAATAATGCGACGTGCTGCAGTGGATATTGACTCACTCGGGAGAATGGTGATAAGCCGTGTCATTTGTACATCACTATTAAGTTTGAATAATTTTTCCCTGCACTGCTGTAAGAATTTTGGAAAATTTGCGGTAGAACCATCAATTTCTCTGCCTCTATCTCCCAGTCCTTTTAATGCCAGATTAATTAAATTAGATTCAGACAGATTACTTGTGGCACCCCATTGAATAATAGAATTGATCCATGCCATGAATGCATTAAAATCATACAGTGGGGCACAACCAACATCTAGTAAAATTTCCTTTATATCTGTAATACTTAAATTGGTGACTGGTTGTGGGATTGGGACTTGTGTAATCTCTTTTAGTCTTAAAGCAGGGGTGTTAGTATTGGGTGTATTATCACTTAAATTTAGTCCTGGTTCTGATGATGGTTCCAAGGGATGCAGTGGTGTGATATTATTATGGTTGCCACTGATTTTTGGATGCATTGTTACAGCTTTGTGAACTTTAAATTCATTTTCCAAATCAGGGTCTATACATATGTGTTCCAGGTCTATGTCTACAGATTCTAAATTTGTAGATTCAATAGAACCAATTTGCATCCATTTATTTTTTAAATTAGAAGGTTTAAGGAATATCCCTTTCCCCTTTTTTAAGCCTCCAAATTTAATACAGGGTTCTCTTATTCGTGTTTGTAATAATTGTAATGCATTTTCTAAAGTGTTATTTTTGTTTGTTATGTCCTCTAGCTTTTCTTGTAAACATGTGGCTGTATATATTGAGTTATGTGCTAGAGTTTTAGCATCCTTTAACTGTGTGAGAGTTTCTTCTAATTTAACTTCTACTTCATCAAATCTTTTACACTCACTTTCCCACATTTCATTTAAACAACACATAGCCTGAAGCAGAAGCTGTATTACACGCCCTTTTTGATTCTTATTTTTTTTCTTATTAGCCAACACCAATTCCATGGCTTCTGAAATCCCTTCTAAAGTATTAATATCACAATCTTTCCACATGAAGGGTCCTCCTAATTCCTTAATCATTGATTCCACATATTCTAAAAATGGTGGTGGTAACCACTGAGATTCATTAGTAGTGCTTCTACTTTCTACAGCTTCACTAGATATTATATTTAAACCCTTCATTTTCTTATCTAAACCTGACTCTGAAAATTGATAAAATGAAGACATACTCACCGTTTAGATGTTCAGTTGTCCAGCCCAAAAATCCACTCTAGGACACCAAAAATGTTGCTTTAACTTGATTCTGTTTCTTCTTGAACGAAAGTCCAAATTCAGAGTTGTGGTTTGCTTGAAGTCTTCTCCTGGGAACAGCACCGAGGACGAGCCCCCAATATGTCGGGAATGGGATATATTTGGGAAAAAAGGGGATTCCAGGTGCCGACACACCTTCGTCTAGGGGTTAATAACTTAAATTCAGGTAGCTCGAATAATCGCAAGAAAATACTTCTTTGATAGGAAAATGGAGGGTTTAATGCTGTAATGAAGCCTATGAAGGCTAACACACACAGGGTTACATTGGGAATGAAGTTGTGACTGCAACAATGACGGAAAGATTGTAACAAACTGCAGCAAGGATGGGAAGATTGTGTTAAGACTAAGGACATACAAGGAGTTCTTATAGGGTGGGATCAAAGGTACATTCCATTAACCTTCCTATTAGTTAACTAATTACAATATCAAAAGACAATACTATCACACAACATACAACTTACAATAGACAATACATACAATTTACAAACCTAAGGATTAACTAATCAAAAAGACAATACTAATACTATCACACACTATTTACAAACAGACTATACCTACAATGTACAAAGTTTACAAAGTTGCCCTTTGATGTGGGCTTCGGGGGCTACATTTGCACTTGAATAAGTCTCCGTCTGTCCTTCCTGTGAGCATGTGAATTCAAGTCCTTTTACACCTATAATGACTGTAATTGATATTTTTCATATAATTATGTTATAATGCTCCTAAGGTGTCTGGCATAGTCTGCATGCTACCTCCACAGTATGTTTAAACTGTTGGAGGATAAATTGTTTCTCAGACAGTTAGAAATGCAAAAGAACACTAGAAGAAGTTTCAGTATCAATATGTCGTATTTTGTTTGAGCCCTTATTCCCTAATAAAATAATGTTAGCAAATATCATCCTAACAAAAATGCATCAACTTATATTTAGTTGATTCGTTTTTTATAAGGCTTGGTACTTTTAGATCAAGTCTCTCCGGTCACTTTTTATGGCACTGAATCCCAGACATGTAAACACATTAATTGTTGATTTGCAATTGTGGCTTTACTTTTATGTGTTTTTCCAGGGAGTTAAGTAGCACACAAGTAATTATACCGCTGCAGTACATCTTCCATTTTCTAAATTATACTTTATGTTAAGTTCCTATAATGATAATGCATTAAACTTGTTTTCTGTAGATTTAACAAGAGCTCTGTTGTTATTTATAATTTCTAAAGTGACCTTGAACACAACCGATGTATTATTATGTATGTTTGAATAAAGTCACTCCGTGTTTCTTCAAAACTTTAAGGCACATGTTTGGATTAAAAATAGTTTCAAGATTCATATTCTGAAATTATATAAGTGACATAGATTCAGCTGTAATATTTCTATATGCAGGATGTACTGTCAGAACATAAATGAAGCACAACATATGGTCAGTGTCAAGGAGTCGCCTGGTCTTGAAGATTAGGTTTGAGGCAACTGTAACGAGTAATGCAATATCCATTAGGGAAGGTGTGTTTCAGAGCCTACCTAGTAAACAGAGCTGGGATACACAAGTTAAAATCTGCTAAACAGGTGGTCCTCGGTGGCATATTCTCAATTAGGTCAACTTGAGCTGGGGCAGCAGGTAAAGGGAGAAGCATGGCCAGTGCTGCTTCACTGGGGACCAATCGGCTTACTGGTTGATTGGCTTAAATAGTTTTTGGTAGCCACCAAGCATGCCATTTGGATATTGTTTATTTAAAGGTTCCCACACAACATCTACTGTAGCTTGGTGCAGGTGCTCCTAGAGGGATCTCCTTGCTTGGGCCATTGCAACCTGCTAGTAGTATAATCAGCCAGGGGAACCTATGCATACCAACTGCCGGCAGCCAATCAACAAAAGGTGCTCATAGAACCATAGAAAGCAATTTAGATAAAGTGTTTGCTATGTCCAGCATGTTTTAACAAGAGCAGCTCATGTCCTAAACAGAGGTTAATATTTACTTAATTTAGTAGGCACGGAATACAATTGATTGCAAAAAGCATACCCATTTTATGTAACATATGAAGAAAACTTCATGCAATGTAGAATCGTGTTTTTTCATCTGATATTTGTTGGTGGTCTCTAAATAAAGTAGGATATTATAATGAAAAGGCACAGTTGATCCTGGTAATAATTAGATTAGACATGCCAGAGGTAAAATCCATGTAACACAATCCAGGTTCTTTCACTGCTTGTGGTTACAACTCTGTGTTGGATCTGGGCATTTCAACAGTTTCTAAGTAAAACCAGAATGGGCGACTTAACCATTTAGTGTTTTCCATATTCATTACTGCCTCTAGCAAGGAAATGAAGAAATGTGTGTCAAGCACTGGTACATTTTAGTTAAGGATGTAAGTTGGAGAATAGGTTAGTTCGCCTGTTGGTAGGAATTATTTCATTGACCTCAGGTGCAATAAATCTAGTGATGGTGTCTCATTTACGGGCAAAGAAAAAACATGCAAAAACATAAAAACCTGTCAAGATCTTAATTATATTTATATTTTATAGAAGAAATAAATGATGTATGGTCATGGGGCTTCTTTGCATTTTCTGTAGTACTTAAGTTCATTCCATCCTGGATCCATCTTGCACAAGCTTATGTCAAGTCAGAAATTTGATACAAGCCTGCACTGGTTACCCAGCCTTAGATTGGACCTTTGTTTCAATGGTATAGTCCCTTTAAAAGCAATTCAACTCGAGACAACTCTGCAAAGATGAAAGCAACCATCATTTGTCTGTTAACTCATTGAATGTCTCAATGTAAATGGCTAGCAAAAAGAGAAACAGCATGGATTTACAACGCACCAATTTTGTTAACCTAACCTAACTGGTTTTTTTTGTTGAAACTAAAATATTAGATCGAAGAGAAGTTTTATGCAGATATAGCAAATCTAGATTTCAGTAAGGCACTTGATAAGGTCCCTTTAGAAGACACATAATTAGATTGTAGCATTTAGTTTGGGGTTAAAATAGTTGAATGGATAAAGCTAGGGCTGAGTGACTTGTGTAAAAAGGTTACTTTAGGGAAATCATATGAGAATGATTTGGGAATGGAACACTATAGTTATGAAGCAAAAGCTAGAGAGGGTTCATTTGTTTACCTGAGACTTGAGAGTAGGAGTTTTTTTTTACCAAAAACAGAAAAATGGCCCGAATGGTTCTTATCTGCCAACGTGCATACTACCTATCATGAGAGACTAGCTTTCTAAAAAGTCCGGGGTGGCCACACAGAGGTTAGTCATGCCAGGGGTAGAGCTAGTCGATAACAAGGGCAGTGCTAGCACCAGAAAGCTCTAACAGGATTAAGAGTGGAAGGTGATTGGGTGGGAAAAGTTCCTAGGTATTCTTGGACCTTGCTTTGTGCACAGGGGCACGCTCATGCTGGAACAGTTGGAACCAAGGGACATAGCCCAGATCCAGAAAAACAACCAAAAACAACTGAAAAAATACAGTTACATGTGATTACATTTAATCATATGCTCCCTTCCCAAAATCTAACAATATAGTTACTATTCTTGGTTCATTTACTTTCTAGCTACATATTATTATTATTATTATTATTATTATTATTATTATTATTATTATTTGTTAACTAGAAAGTTAATGCAACAGCTATACCATTAGTTATAAGAAGACATTATAGTTCAAAATTTCTCAAATAAATGGTTTCAAATATTTTATTCCAATTCAAATGTTTTCACTTTTCAATAAATCTTAGAAGGTAAAGTAGAAAAAAGTTACATACAGACCAACATTATAGTTTTACCCTAAAGGGGTTTCTAAATTTTAAGTTGATACTTTTATGCCTTTTCTAGTTTTATATGCACTATATAGACAAAAGTATTGGGACGCGTGACTATTACACCAACAGGGACTTTTATGACATTGCATTCTAAACACATAGACATTAATATATAGTTGGTCCCCCCTTTGCAGCTATAATAGCTTCCACTCTTCTGGGAAGGTTTTCTACAAGATTATGGAGTGTTTATATGGTATTTTTGCCTATTCATCCAGCATTTGTGAGGTCAGGCACTGATGATGGATGAGAAAGTCTGGCTCATCCCAAAGGTGTTCGATGGGGTTGAGGTCAGGGCTCTGTGCTCTGTGGAAAGCATTTATTAAGGTTTCCTGATTTTTAAAAAAAATGATATTTTCATTCAGAATCAGATCAGAAGTTGATCAAATGTAGTGACCGATAAAATGGCCCATTTTATTTCAGGAATGCAGATGTTAAGCTGGATGAAAACTTTATCTTTATCTTAAAATGAGCAGAAAGTAGCAATTCCACCCCAGTTAAACCCCCCCTCCCTTCACCCCAAAAAACCCCAATGTTATACTGTCTGAGATTCTCCAAATGTATTCATAAGTAGAATCATGTCCATGGGTGAAAATGGCCTGTTTCTGTTTACTTTCATGCCCTTCAATGCTGACAGGGCTACAGCAAAGCAACCAAGCGAAAAAAGCTGCTTTTTGCATATGTATTTTTCTAATATCTTGCCAACTCTATCAAGATATTTGTTGAGTTAGTTGTGATACGCAAAATTGCCTACATGCTGATGAAACAGACATTGCACTTGATTCACTGCTAGCTGAGGGACAAGAGGGAAATGCACTGGGTGTAATCTAACATAAAATGAGTCTATTGGCAAAATAGCTTTCTGGGATATTGGCTATTGACATATTTCTTGCAAAATGTAAGGAACATGCATTTAAATTATTAGAGTGCCATAGATTTTTCACTAGCTACCTTAAGTAAAATAAAGCACAGAAAATGATTGCAATGGCTATTAAAACCATAATAAATGTTAGAAGGAGAAACATTTCAAATTGTGTTCATTTAATAAGGAAGATTTACTTTCCAATTTAATTATTTTTAATTCAAACTGGTATCTTCAAACGAACACATTTCATCTAAATATATATTAATCACAACTGCCTCACTTTGCTTGAATTATTCATGCTTGACAAATAAAAAATACTTTCTGCATAATTACATTTTACAAAATCTGTAAGTTATAGCCTATGCATATCCATTGAAATGTAAAAACATATATCCTCATTGAGGTTTCAGGAAAAATAGTATAACATATACACTCACCGGCCACTTTATTAAGTACGCCTTGCTAGTAACGGGTTGCACATGGTCATCAATAATACTCAGGTAGGCTGTCGTGTTTAAATGATGCTCAATTGGTACTAAGGAGCCCAAAGTATGCCAAGAAAATGTCCCCCACACCATTACACCACCACCAGCCTGAACTTTTCATGTTGTTTACGCCAAAGTTTGACCCTGCCATGTGAATGTCGCAACCGGAATCGAGACTCATCAGACCAGGCAACGTTCCTCCAGTCTTCCATTGTCTAATGTTGGTGAGGGTGTGGGAATTGTGGCCTCAGTTTGCTGTTCTTAGCTGACATGAGTGGCACCCGGTGTGGTCTTCTGCTGCTGTAGCCCATCTGCTTCAAGGTTCGACGTGTTGTGCGTTCAGAGATGGTATTCTGCATACCTTGGTTGTAACGAGTGGTTATTTGAGTTACTGTTGCCTTTCTGTCATCTCAAACCAGTCTGCCCATTCTCCTCTGACATTAACAAGGCATTGTCGTCCACACTGCCACTCACTGGGTATTTTCTCTTTTTCGGACCGTTCTCTGTAAACCCTAGAGATGGTTGTGTGTGTGTGAAAGCCCCAGTAGATCTGCAGTTTCCGAAATACTTAGATCAGCCAATCTGGCACCAACAACCATGCCACGTTCAAAGTCAGCAACGTTTTCAGCAAGTTTTCTTGACTATGTCTACATGCCTAAATGCATTGAGTTGCTGCCATGTGATTGGCTGATTAGCTATTTGCTTACTAGCAATTGGTTTACTTAATAAAGTGGCCAGTGAGTGTATGTCACATTAACAGCATATGAAATTGATTTGATGTAAAAATACTTAAAAGAACATAAGAACATTTACAGTATCTTGACAAAACAGTAGAAGACATTATACAAAGCTGAAGAGAATTCTTGACATTACTATGTTTATATGTGAATGTAAGTGTGGTTAAAGATGTGTTGATTTACACACAAATATATAAATTATCATATGAAACACTTTCCCAATTTTCACAGAATTATATTTTATCTAACTTATCAATGCTATGGAATATGATGGCTATCAAACAATAAATACTAACATTAATAATTTCTTGTTTTTCTGCATACATTTTATTTTGCATCAGAGTTGGATTTATCAGCATTTTCAGGAAAACACCATATCATTTCAGTTATCTATCCAGCATGTCACGCCAGTCGAAACCCTTTGGTAACAGCGAAAATCAATTTCTTAGGCTCATATTGATATCTATCACCACTTTCACTGAGATGGGATTGGGTTTCTTTATAGCATATTTTTTTCGTTTGCCTGGAAGAGGGTTCATTAGCCTCACTATTATCATTTTTCTTACTGATGGCAGTGCTTAACATACGTTTCACAGAGACATTTTAAGCTCAAATTACTTCCAAGTCAGGTTAGTGCTTTTAATCAGGCAACATGTAATGTTGCAAAATTATGTTTTTAGTCCATTTTATCTTAAATACCACACATAACCCTTGCTGAATTCACAGTCTTGAATTTAAAGATGAATTGTCACCTACATGAGGTTTAGCCTAATTTTAATTAGTGTAAGTCCATTGGAAATATTTGATTTAAAGACTTGAGTTCAGTGGCAAACTGTGTGGCTGATTTCCTGTCCTGAAGCTTCCATCTCGCCTGCCAAAACCATTTGGATTCTAGCCAACAGGAGGAACAGCATAATGGGAAGGGATAACCATGGAAGTCTTGAAGTTAACCCACCAAGGCTGCTTAATTATATAAAAAGAAGTTAAAATCACTACTCCATTTGGCAGGTTAATTAAATATTGTAATCTGCAAAACAAATGACAGGTGACATAATTCTTACGAAATCTAGTTACCATTAATACAGACACACCTACCCAGATCCCCCCATATTACTTTACTGGTTTTATGATTATTATTTATTGATTTATTTAGCGCCATCATATGCCGCAGCATTGTGAAGTGAGCAAACAGGACATAACAAGTAAGGCATAACATAACAATCTGGGTTTACTGAAACAAAGGGTAAGGAGGTTTCTACTCAAATGAGTTTATAATCTAGAAGGTGTTAGGGTATTTTACACAAGAGGTAAAAGTGCTGCTTTTTAACACGTTCCTTGTTTTTGTGTGTGCAATAATTAAAGACCTGGAGCTCTTTAATGGAGCTTCTTCATTTTGATTGAAACCAGAATTTGTATGTAAATAGACAATATACTTGATGATTCAATCAGCCTTCTAAATCCAGACGTTCCATGAAAATGCAGTTAAATGCAACTACCTAATTACATCTCTCTGGTCCCAAATGCAGGCTATGTACACATTTATAGAGCATATCTCAATATCACTGCACAGCATTTGCTTATTCCAAGTCTAACTGACTGCGCTTCCAATGAGATCAAATGAATTGAGTAAGCTAAATTAATTTAACTAAGATAGAAAAAGTGCAATCATCCCCTCGATTTATTCTTTTTTTAACCAAAATGTGTAGAGGTCCTTGTAAAACTAATCTTAACTTATACCAAGAATCTATATATATTTATTATTATTATTTTTTTTTTCCATCCCTTCACTTAGACAAGTAACCATGGTCTAATCCACAGTCTGGGTTTACTTTAAAGATAAGTCTGCCCCTGACCTCTTTCCTATGTATTACTTAGAAATATTCTTGTATGGCCATCGACTCAATCTCACAAGTATTTGCTTAAACCCTCTTTACGCCTATTTTCATTCGCCTTTTTTGAAAGATGTATCAATTCAATGTTTTATGGACTTAAAATATTCAAAATGTTTTCTAATCAATGTAACTATTTATACACTTAAGATGGGAGCGACGCAGTTTAATGTCCCTGTCCTTGTGCACGACACCCAAGTTCAACAATAGTTAACTAAGGCAGGATATTATTATTTTTTTTAATAGTAAACCTAACAAATGATCTCATTTGGTTAACATATGGCATGTAGCAATATAGAGTTATCTCAAAAATGATACGCTTAACAGCCGGCCACAGTAATTATATTATTATCTTTGTAGAACTTTATAAAAAATGTAAAGCTATTATATCCTTACACCTGCAACTTTTTATAAACCTTTTCTAATTTCATTTTAAATTCCCAAATCATTTATTACTAATGTGTATCAGGGGAGGGCTGGAACATTTTGTCCCGGGGGTAGGTACAGCTGAGTGGGGCCCAGCCGTTGTCCCCTCCCCCGTAACTAACTGAAACACTAGCACACATTCACTATAATGGACCTTCATAAGGTATAGTGAAGTCAGGCCAGTGAAACTTTACAGCAAACTCTCCTCTCAACACTCTCCTAATAGAGCCATTTGATACCACCAGCCTCTAGAATTCTTATTTGATGAGATCTTTTAAAAAAAATTCTAGATTAGAGTAGAGGAAGGGAAAGCGTCCACGAAACAAACCAGCAGATTTTACAAAACAAAACCGTACTTTTGACACTTTTCCGAATTTTAGTAATCAGGATAGTTTGACATTCATAGTGAAAATATAGAATACTGGATTTCTACGTGAAATAAATAAATAAAGATGATAATAATACCCAAATGAAAAGCAGCAGCCAACAACACTCTTCCTTCAAGTGTTTTAAACAAATAGACGATAGATCACGGCGCGCATAAACATATGGGAAAAAGAAAAATAAACAACAATAGTGTAATATGTACACACAAGTAGTGTATTGGTATGGTTAGAAGTGAAAATATAGAATACTGGATTTCTACGTGAAATAAATAAATAAAGATGATAATAATACCCAAATGAAAAGCAGCAGCTAGTTTGACATTCATATAATTTTCCTATTAACTGCTTTTGTTCATTTCGGGGGAAAAAGAAGTAGAATACAGTGAGAGAATTAAACATGCATGGGATAGGCATAAAGCTACCCTGACTCTAACACAGGACCATGGACCGATTAAAGTTGAGTCTCTACCTAAGGAAAATTGGGCACACTAGATGTTTCTTACCTTATGTAAAATTCTATGTTTCTATGTTAAAGGTAAAAGTATTGCGACAACTGTCCTGTGCTACATTAAGAGTATGTAACACTTATGTTCTAACATATTTTTGTGTTTATGAAAAATATTAAAAAATTTAAACATTAATTTAGTGGTCCTTTAAAAAAAATACAGTTGAATCTTAACAAACATTTGTTAATGAAACCTAAGGATTAGATCAATATTAACTTTCCTTTGCTATAAGGGCAACAAGACATTGAAGCATACATTTTCTTAAGTTATCAGTATCTTAGTAGAACCATGATGCAGTATTTCACTGTATAAGAGGATATACTGATATACTGATTCAGAGGATTGTCTTGGCTCCGTTTCTGCTTGCTTGGAGTGCACAAATTAAAAAAGTGCCCAGCTGGCAACTTTTGCTTCTGATTTATAGGAAAGGTCAGTTAATCCCAAGGAGGCAGTTTGCTAAATATCAAGATATCTTCCCATGTGTTTTCTCTGCCTGTTTAGCTAAATACCAAATAAAAGTAGTAGTGAAGGAATTAGGAAGATTTTTAGAATAAGAATGAGCGTATATCTCATTAAGTCTACATTTCTTCATGTAAAATAATGTGAAAACAATAATTAAGGTTGTACATTTACACAATTTACCATGCACTTACATTACAAAAAATAATTGGTTTATTTTTTTTTCTTTAAATAAGCTTACATTTGTACCAAATAAAGCATCTTTGGATTGTGGGTTTTTTAGGCCTAAGAGCCTACTGAGGGGCAACTTGCAGGAGTGGCTAGAATTAGGATACTTTGGCGCTAAATTACTGCCACCAAAGTGTAATGCTTAATATAATATTAAGGTAATATAATTCAATATCAAAACAATCATTAATTGTGACTATATTGTGACAGTTTTAACTGGGAGGTAGTGGGCCTGCTGGGACTATGAGAGTAACCACTATGGAATAAATGTATTTTTTTCAATTTTCAGTTTTTTTATAAAATCTAGAAACATTTTTATCACCATTTAATTGTAACCTCTTAAAACAATGAGTCAAGGTATTATGCCCCAGACAAAACAGCACTTAAAGCCAAGCAAGTCATATTAGGTCTTCTGTGGGAGGAAGATCTACCCGCTGGTACACAGGAAAAGCAATTGTCTAATGCCAGCCTTGTCTCCTTGGCAAGTTAAATAAAATGTATCCAATTTACAAAAAAAAATACATTAAGAAAATGCATATTAAATTAAGAGTTTTCCCTTTTGCCACTTAATTCCGAAGAGGTTTATGGGAAAATATATTTTGGCAACATTTATTAATTTATAATCTAACAGAAACCTAACATAAAACATTCTCCTCGGCACTTAATTTCATGGGACAAGGTTATGAAACTAACCATGAGAACAAGGTGCTGGTGACCTTTAGCCATCTGCTTGTCACTGCTTTCGCTAAATCAAAACTGACAAGTGAGGATGAGGAGTGAAAGGTTTGATGGATGTCTAACAATAGTAAATCATTATGGGTCCTTGCATGTTCAATGTGCTCATGTTTTAATTAATCCATAATTATTTTTTTATGAAACAAACTTTTAGTAAATAAAAGCAGATTAATTGGGGATAATTCTCCACACATTTCCTTTACAATTATTTTCCTGTTTTAGCTCAATCAAATTTGTTGTTAGACACAGAAACAAATGAGATAAATCTTTCAGATTTTATACTACAAGATTAGACACATTAGAGATTGGTATGTTCATATGAAAGTTTAAACATTATTGGATCAATAACTTTTTAAAAAGTTTTTCATTTATATTTTGCTCTGTCTTGCAGATTATACTTAATAATAATAACTTTAGATAATGTAATCCTTTAACCCCTTAACAACTCTGTCTAACCCTATGTAACTAATCCTCCTCTAACTAACCCCTGCCACACTGACTACACAATATACATTTAAAGAAAAAATACGTATAAAAAGGAATTTTCTTTAAAAAAAAAAAAAAAAAAAAAAAGACCTGGGCAATCCCTGTTTCTTACTGTTTTCTGTCACTCTCCTGCTCATGATCACAGTGAAATGGAGAGAGGCAAAGAAGCACTGCCTTTGTCATTTAAATCAATCCGTAAATGGGACTGGCTATATAAGTGTTTACATGCTTGGAAGTGCAAGGGGGATCTGCTGTAGAGTGACCGATCCAACGTTGGACCATTTTTTGCCAATGACTTACCAGGAACGTCATTGGTCTTCTAAGGATATTTTGTTTCATGACGTATTTGGTATATTATTGGACATTAAGGGGTTAATAGGTATTATTCTGTTAAACCTTAATGATATTCTATGCCTGATTTTTTCTGTATATCTTATTTATTCTTTAATAGTGCCATTGTTAATGATCAGAGTTAATATTATTATATTATCTATTAATAAATAATTAAGAAGTACTGAAAACTAATCTCTGTGCAGAATTGTAGGTCACTTTCCTTTTGTGCCTCTTTGTTCCACTCACTAAGAAGTTGGGGGTTATCTCAAAGTTAGCCAGCCTGGGGTGGTGACCATGTGTGGTGGGGCAATTAAAAAACCAGGTGGATGTACAGAGCCCACTTACAGCCACATGAGCATTAAGGGGATGGGTGTTTTAAAATGTGTTAATACTGCAGGGCACTTATCCTTGGTCACGAAAAATAACAGCTCCACAGTAAATTTTGATTGACGAGTTGGTTTTGTGTTGCCTTAACAAAATGCTAATTCATGAAAGATATCTTATCCATCCCTAAGCTTCCGACTAACACAACAGTAAACTAATGTGATTTCTTAATGTCATAGTGCCTCTGATGATTATTAAATTACACCAATTTACTGACAAGTTCCCAACTTTGTTGTGTGAGACATACAATGCTGATCTGACACTGGTAGAACATATGAGCTATTTTCTTACCAAGCTTTTCAGACAGGTCTACTGCTGCTATTATCCATGATTAAAGTTTGAGAGTCACACAAAGAAGCAACAAATGTGCATAATTATATATTAAGTAAAAGCATTTTAAGATCATTTTTTCTGCATTGTTAATATTATGTGAAAACATGCTGGTACAATGACATTAACCTCCCTGGGGTGTTCACATGCACACTGACATTTGCAACCTCAGCCAATTATATTGTCAATGTAAACTCTTCCACTTAGTTTTCCCTTAAACAACCACACGTTCATGGAAAGCCTAAAATCTTGAAAAATCACATAGAAAATAAGATATTCTTGTTGCACATGCTACCCAGCATGTATACAGTATTTTCTTAGTTTGAAATTTTAACCTCATGTAATCAATTACTTATTGGGCTACCAACCAAGTCTTATTTGCCAAACCCAAAACAGAAAAAGTACAAATATGTTTAATATACATTTATTTCCCTGCAAGAAAAGGATAACTCCTACTGAAGATGTTGCAGCTCCATAGATTTATCATATCACACCCTCATTTTGGCTGCTAGAAGAAATAAATAAGATAATTTTCTGCAGATTCACAGCAGGGGTCTCGTGAGACTCTTTAGGACTTTTAAGCAATCCATGTGTTGGGGCTATCTAGTAGTACTTATCTCCATAGGCACATTGTGCATTGAGTATAAGATGTGTCCGATGGAATGCATTTACTGCGCGACAAATAGTCAGTGACAGGAAAGAGAAACAAAGTTAGAAAGAGGATTCTGATTAATGTGTCTTTGAATTTGCATGAAAAAAAACTGTCTTATGTAGACAAATTGATTGTAAAGATGTAAGCTAAAGGAGGAACCCTGATTATTCATTTTGCACTAAGGTGTTAAATCCCTGGTGTCTCAAGGCTCCAAGACACTATTCACAATCTAACACCAGTGTTGTATTCTGGATAGGGTGACCACATCAGACATGTTTTCCAGGACACGTTTAATTTTTACATGTTGCTGACCAACCCCCGCATAAAGTGCTAGCCTGCAGTATGGGGGATGTATAACCGACTAATTGGTTCCCTTCCATAAATCTATACATCCCACATAATGCAGGGCAACATTTCATCTGAGCTGGTCAGCAATATGTAAAAATTATATGTGTCCTGGAAAACATGGCCGATGTCGTCACCCGAATTCTGGAGTAGGCCAACTGGGCCTACCACAGCTTACATTTCCCTTTTAAGCACACAAAATTAAACAATGTGTGGATAATGAAGCATAGGTAAAACACAGTCAAACTCATTTGGGTAGTTTTACAAGTCCTAATGTTTGTGTGGCAGTTTTTAGTCAATATGAGGGACACTTTTATTGATACAACATTAAATATATATTAAAATATCCCAACCCATTGTGAGGAACTGGCATCGTCTACACATATTTTGCTCTTAACATCAAGAACCGTAACTACACATGGTCAAAACTAGGTATATTACATTAAGAGGAATCCTGGAAAATGCAATGGCCATGTCATTGACAAAACTCTATGCATGTTTTTACAGACAGGAAATACATTAAAAGTCAAATTATCATTTAAAGCAATACCCAGGCATGGTAGTTTAGCAGATAAGCATTAATTTTTTTTTTCGTAAATGCTAACTTAATTTGCTGTTTTCCTTTTTTTTTCTCTCCCAAGAAATATGATGAAGTCAGGTAGAGATGAGTTACTCACATTTCACAGATCAATCACCTTAAAATTATATTCTATCATTTTTATCACAGAAAGCTAAACCGAATCCTGAATTTTATAGATAGCGCCAGTCAATCATGCTCTCTCCAAACACACAGTGTTTACAGCTGCTAGGAAATTCGTGCCATTTATTTTTTCAGTATCCAAAACATTATTATCGTTGTTAACAAGGATTTAAATGCCACCTGCAGTTATTTTTAAGAGAATATTTTGATCATAGAAAGTCTGCTATTCCAGGTGTCCCTTAATTGACCTAGATCCGACTCATTGCATTGTCTGTAGCCAGGTGGCTAGCTCCATTTAGATTGCCCCATGAGTGTACTGTATTTGAGACATTTTTTGGCAGGTAATGTGTGAAGTGGGATAAATAATCTGGATATGTGTTTCCTTTTTGTTTTTTTTGTGCAATGTTGGATTAAGGTAATTTCCTCTCTGTATTAAAAAATAAAAGATACATTACATAATTGTCAGCAACATAGATATGTGTAAAGCCTTGTAAATATTGACTACTTTTTTTTCAGAAATGTGCAAAATTATAGTATGTACGGGATAGTGTTTCTAATAACTAGAGACAGCTGAAAAAATCTATTTTCCTTGCTTTTTGGAAACGAGAAGGGAAATATGTTCCCTGAACAAAACATCAATGCTTGCCAAGTACATTTCTAATCAGTTATTTCAAGTTAAAAAGAGAAAGATTTATTGCAGAGCGTTTTACACAAACATTAACAACACGTTACTGATCACTAGTTTTATAGATGGGAATTTATGTTGTGAAATACTATCTTGCTAAAATACTTGTTATTATCTAGAAAAAAAAAGACTTTAAGAGCTTGCATATCATGAATCAGACTGGAACTGAGAAATTGCTCTTAAAGCTCTTTGTAAATACCGTATTTGTCGGCGTATAGCACGCACCGGCGTATAACACGCACCCTCCCCAGGACCGGAAGAGAGGGAGACGTGGCTGCAAATCTTGCAGCTCTAGAATTCAACGGCGTATAACACGCAGGTAGGGTTTCAGCTTTGTATTTTAGTTATAAAAGTGCGTGTTATATGCCGATAAATACAGTACTTCCTAAATATGTATAAATTTATGTTAGTTTTAGGTTTATTTTTGCAGGGCTGCCAGTGCTGCTGAAGGACATGCTGAGCACCAGCACCATAACGCCGCCAGCGCTCAGTGTCTTACGCAGGACTAGAGGTCACTGTCTCCAGGCTGGAGGTCAGGGGTGTAACTGGTAACCACAGGGCCTCATGCAAAATCAGCTTGTGTGTGCAAACTTTGCCCCTAAACAGCTTTTCAGTGCAGGAGTGGTGTGTCTTTCTTCCACCGTACTGTGAGCAGATTCATCCAGCATGCAGGAAATTGATGTGGTGTTACTTCTTGCACACTGAATCAGTCAGAGGCCTTGGAGCCTGGTACCTTTTGGCCCGGGAGGGCAGGCAAAGTGCCCTCTGTAACATACGCACTGGCACATATTTTACACAATCTCGTATATACATACGCACTTATTCTAAAATATATATACTCGCTGCCTCTCTAACTCCTTTATAAACTCATCCTCTCACTCTCTCCCCCTTACCTTCCCGAAGGCACCTGAAAAGTGTCCCAATCACCGGTAGGATAGTGGATATGCAAAATAGCCAAAGTGGTATTGGTTACTAGACCTGGGGACTCAAATCATATATCTATAATACAAACCAAGGCATGAACCAAGAAGATGGGCGATTATCTGCCATCAAATTCCAAAAGGGTCATCTAAAAAGTGGTTCTGGTCCAAAGTTTAGAACAACATTACATCGCCATCACATTACACAATGGAATACTCTCACAAAGTGCTCTATTCCATTGCCCCTTTTTTTATTACTGTGGTTTTCATAAGCTCTGGCTAGTTCCAACCTATGCAGGGTCTAGTGGATTTTGACATTATGGTAGCCAAAGATGATAACATTGTTCCATTGGTTGCTATAAAAATATGACAATTCTTCAAACTTGCACTAGGATTATTTATTTCTACAATTCACTTTTTATATTTTCCTTTCCCAACCTATGCAATGCAGACCAGGTTTTGTGGACTTTGACTCTAAAACTGGGATTTATATCTCGCCTTGCACTTGCTTCTGGAGAAAAACAACATAGACCCACATAAAAAAATTACCTCCATTTTCTGTACTATGATGTAGTTAGTAGAACAGATTAAAGTAGGAATAATAGTCATAGAGGTCCCTAGTACAAAGCTCAACCTGAAACATCATCTGTACACTGCTGAAAATTGTCATAGCGAGGAGATGGTTACTTCTGTTTTATTACAATAAATAATTTTGGTTATTATATGGCAAACCTCTGAATCTATTCTGAATCAGAACAAAAGTACAACACCATATAAAAAGGAAAACATGCCCTAAACATAGAAAAGATAACCTGAAATACCAGCTAGACACCAGTCACATAAATTATATACCTTAGTAATAGTGGTATTGTCAATATTTTAGAAGGAAAAAACATAAAAACTTTCTTCTTTTCTATGTGTTATTTTCCACTTCAGGTCTATTTTTTTTATTGAGGAGCCCAATTTTACTTAACTTACTTTCTTACTTGGCAACTGTTTGCATCTTGAAAAACATAAGTGTTTTTTCCCTCTCTATTACCTGTGATAAATAATAAGACATAGTCAAGTTGCAGGTGTTCCTTATCATTCTGGAAATGATCTACATTTTAACAGAGCAAGAATCAACTTTTATAGAGTTTTTTTAACAATATTTATGGGCTTAAGCCAACCCTTCAAATATTCACATACACATTCCAGATCTGTAATCTGGACAAAATAAAGTAAAAATAAAATTATAGCCTTGTGAAAAATTACATTTATTGACATTCAGCTTCAGTAAATGTATTGACTAATTATTGTTATTTTGATATTTTTAAACACTTCCTAAAATAAAATCTCAAAGCCCTGTGATTATTAACAACATTTCTTACTGTAAATTTTTTTTGGTTTTGCAAGTGCCAGCATTTATTTACATTTAGCCTTATTTACGTTAGCCTTCATAAACTTTTTGATCAACCAGTGGCCATAAATCCCTCAGGTGCAGTATTACGGCTATCATGGAATGATGAGGTAAACTGCAACCAGCTACACCGATTTCTCTATCCCTAGGTAATGATTATTGCCAGATGTTTCACCTACATATAACAAATTCCATGTGGAGAGCAGCTGTATTATTGGAGAGATCATGACTTCACATGACGAGAAGATAAGTAGTACATTGTGGGTGGTGAAAGAAGTCCTTTTAAAGTGTCATCATTATGTAAAACACTATTGAAGGTAGTATCCAATGTAAAAAATTAAAGGCAGCAAGTGTGTGAAGGGTATTGTTTTTACTGTGTAATTATTTAGTATCTGTAGTCTGATCTATTAGTATATAGCATGCCTTCTTCCCAAGTTTTCTCTTCCCATAAGTCGTGCTAGCATACAAGCAGATATTGCAGCTGTTTTAGAGTACACAGGGATGGCCTTAGGGCTGTTCAACCTATACAGTAGCACACAGAGCCTTAAGGAAAGCACAGTGCAGAGTAACAATAATATGTCCAAGATGCATTTGTCAATATATTTGAATGTGTGTGAGTATATGTATATATTTATAAGAATATGTCACTGTGTGTATGGTGGAGTGTGTCGAAGGTGCAGGTACTGTGTATGATGATCGCAATGTATTCGTCCATGTTTTGTAGAATGGTAGATGATTTCTGTGTGTGTGTAACTGTCACATCGACAGGACCCATTACTGGCAGCATGCACACACCTGATCCCAGCTGGCTGTAAGATCCCGACGGCTAGTAAAGTCCATGACATACTGCTGGAGGTGGGCAGGCAGGGCACCGCATTTAAGAATCCGGAACTGCTCTGTTCAGGTACCCTAGTGCAGTCATGCTATTGGGTTTACTGAGTTTGGATTTCTGTACTGCTGTTAGCTTTGGCTTGCCTCACTACTCTCCTGCCTAGTAATTCTGCGACTTTCTTGATCTTACTGTGTACCATACCTGGCTTGGCTGACTACCTGCTCTGTGAACTGACCCTTAGCTTGTACGACTACCCATTTCATAATCTGAAACCTGACTGAGTCTGACTATCTGCCCGGTATTAACCGCTGGCAACCTGTATCATCTGCTCAGGATTTCTACCTGCAGCTTACCTATACAGATATCCAGGTTCTTTAGAACTTTGTCTATCATACTCTGTGCTGAACTTTACATGCCTATATCTGAGCCTCCTCATCGTTGGGATTGTCTAAGTCACTGTCCTCTTAGCTTGGGTTTAACCCCATTGTTAGGTGTTTCAGGGCTGAAGAACTTCCACAGTGTGTGCTTTCTGGGTGACTGCGAACATGATAGTAACTATTTTTGAATGGGTCCTTTAGAATTCATAGTCTGGGCTGATGTTCTAAGGCTAGCCCTAAGGGCCTTAAAGGCCCAGTACCGGGCTCCATAAATATTTACAGTAAATATAAAAAAAATACATATATACAATCAAAGAAAGGTTAAATGTGTTCATATGAGGCCTTTAAAAACCTAGAGACTGCTTTCTTCTTCCCTAAAACTTCAAATGTTACAAAGGTTATCATAACACCCAATATTTTATAGTCATTTAATGTATGCAGGGAAAGCAGTGGGAAATACTATTCAGGATGAGGAAAAGGACGATGTTTAATAAGCCCTTTGGATGTTTGTTCAGGGAAATATTTGTAACTAAGTTGGATTTGGAAGCTCTATTAATAGAGTACCTGTTCCAGGAGTATCACATTTTAAGCCAAATATATTGGTAATGTTTAGTTTCTAAGTGTGTTCATCAAAATGTTATGGACTGTTTAATGCACGAAATCCAATATCTTTATGGTAACAGCTTAATATATGTTATGGAGTTGGATGACACGTTCATGAAATATCGGTTCTTATTTTTTGAAATGTAGATTCATGAGGCCTTTCGGCAGAATTTCTGCAGCTATGGAGATATAATTCTCTTTTTATAGTGTAGCATATCCTGTGTTTAAGCGCACTCTATAAAACAAAACATGTGCCCTTATTTAAGCAAGTTATTGTTCAAGTTCTGAAAAATAGAAATATTTTTTTTCAGGGCATACGAGGAGAAAAACTGTAATGAGCGAAATAGGATGTAATGCATGTAGTGAACAAAGTTTTTTTTTCAATAAATAGGGTGCGGTATGCCCCATAATAAAGTTCAAACACATTTAACCCCTTCAATCCCCTATAGACGTACCGGGACGTCCAAAAAACGCCCACAAAGAAACCCCTATGGACGTCCCGGTACGTCCAGCCCTTCGTGCAGCGTCAGGGACACATCCCTGCCGCTGCACGGGAGACCAGGCTGTCGTTTGACAGCCTGAACTCCCCACTGACAGCAGAAGCCGGCTTTGCCGGCTTTCTGCTGTCCGATCGCCCGTAACAGCTTCCGGCATGAAAGCCGGTAAGCTGTTACCGGTAAACTGCCCGATCGCGCGATCGCGCAGTTGCAAACGCGCGATCGGGCATTCCCTTCCGGGTTACGTCACTGCTGACGTAACCCGGAAGGTCATCGGAGGACAGGATATCCCCTGCGGGGATATCCTGCCCTCCGATGAGGCACAGAGACGCTGCGATCTCAATGCAGGTCTGTGAGGACCTGCATAGAGATCACAGTGTGATCGGTGCAGGGGGATCGCGGGGAGGGGAGTGAGGAACCATCTCTCTCACTCCCCCTCCCGCCCTGTAAGAGAAAAGCTGAAAAAAAAAAAACGTTAGGCATTTAAAAAATAATATTAAATAAATCATTAAAATAATAATATAAATAATACTAAAAAAAAATTATAATGTGAGCTGTGATGTCACTGTGACATCACTGGTATGTTCAGGAGGTCCCTAGGAGGACCTCCTACCATTACTGTGTAAAAAAAAAAATATAAAAAATACAAAAAATGTAAAAAAAAATAAAATAAAAAAAATATTTAAAAAAAATATATAAAAAAAAATTCTTAAAAAAACCTTACATCCCATTGCCCTAGCATAACATCTAGCCAGTATAACCCTCCTGCCCCCGTTCACAAACCCCAAACCCGTTAAGCCATAGGCATAAAAATTATACAAAATTGTACACCTAATAGTATGCTCCCTGGTGCTGGGAAAGTCTGGAAAATCTATATAAATTAGGTATTTCTGAAATCAGGACACCTGAATTGATAAACTTGGAGGGGATTTTCCATCACTTTACCTAATTTTGTGAGGATTCAGAGGGAAAATGTAAAAAAAAAATAGTTTATTTTTCTAATCTCCGCTAGTTTTTACTAAATTTCTCATTCTAAATTTTCAGCTAATCATCCAACTATGGTATCAAACGAAAGCTCTATCTCTCCTTGAAAAAACAATATATAGTTTACATGGGTACACTATTCACAGGAAAAGAGAATCATCGCTAAACCGACATACCCCAAAAATGGCAAAATTGCTCTGGGCTTTGAGGTACCAAAAACCCCTGGGATTGAAGGGGTTAAGCTGATTTGGAGAATTAAAGAACAAATTTGTCTAGTCCACAGTCCATATTCTCTGAGGTGAAGCTAACCTCTTTCTAGGCACAGTGAGAAGAGGTTCCATACCTTCACTTTCTCCCTTCTGTCTGACTCTACGAAACATGTGTTTTTACTTCTAACCCACGTCTAATATTACTGTAGGCTACATTCTTAAGGGTTTATATTTGTGGCTCATCATACCTACAAATATCTCCTGATGTCTGTTCAGAAAGTGGTGTTTGGTTGCTTTGGTTTAGTCTGACTACATGGTATTCATTAACGATTAAACTTCTAATACTGACCTCGGCTTATCCCTCAGCTCTTGTTATTCTTTGTGATCACAGACAGTGGCTACTTGTTGTGGCCATAACCATTGCCCGTATTTATATTTTAGCAGCTTTCATTTGGTATCTTGGACTACAGTGGTTCTATATCATTACATTCATATATTGTATCCATTGCACCTGGACCCCCACTCCCAGTGAGGTGCATATGGACACAACTGAGAATATAAATATGGTTAGTCCCAAAGAAAAATAGGTATTAAGATCATATCCACATATCTTAATTAAGATAGGTCTGTGGAACATTAGACACTTTGTTGCAAAATGGCAGATCTCTGCACATATAATCTCAGCAAACAAAATACACTTTTTATCAGACGCATAAGTGAGCTGAGGAGTTCTGCCAAGTAACATTCCTTTCTGGTTTTCAGCTAAAAATGGCAAACAGTTGCACATAAATAAAACATTGAACTTGTTAAGTGTTGAATGATCCAGCAAGAAATAATTTGCTTAGTTCAGGAAAGTTCATACCTGACAGGGCCGGCCGAAGACTTAACGCCGCCTTGGGCAAAGTTTAAAATGCCGCCCCCCCCCGCCGACGCCGGGGGGGGCATTTTAAACTTCGCCGACGCCATAATCTACACCCCCCCCCGGTACTTACCTTTAAACAGTCCTGCGGCGAGTCTCCCTGTTCTGCCATGGTGCCGGCTTGTAATGCTGAGCGCCGGAAATTGACGTCACTTCCGGCGCTCTGCATTACAAGCCGGCACCGGAACCGAACAGGGAGACTCGCCGCAGAGGAGAGAGAGAGAGAGAGGGGCGCCGAGCGGGTAAGCGAAAACCACTCGGTGCCCCTCTCTCTCTCTCCTCCGCTTCAAAAAAACAAAACAAAAAAAAAGCGCTTGGGGCGGCAAAGAGCCGCCCCTTCTAAAGTGCCGCCTGGGGCAATTGCCCCAGTCGGCTCCATTGTAGGGCCGGCCCTGATACCTGAACAAGTCAACTTATGTGATAATAATAAAATAATAAAATATTTTTTTAATTAAACAAATGATGAGCCCCTAATTAAGATAACAAGTGATAAAAAAACAACCAGGTAATACCTTTCCCAAGAATATTTTTAAATGTAAGGTAAAAAAAAATGAAATAAAAGTTTTGCTGGTAACAATATTAATATTTATGACATGAATCAAATATAATACATTTGGTGCACACAAATAATTCATTAGCAACTGTTCATATCAAATACATATTGCAAGACTAATTAACCACTTCTGCTTTTAATTACCAACGAATAATTAACCTAGCTTGAAAGAATGTCCTGCAATGAGAGCTGTATCAAATGTGATATCTACTGCCTGAAAATACTTGAATTTTATGTTGTAACAGCACACAAGAGTATGAAAGAGGTTCAAACTGAGATCAAACTGTAGTCTGATCTATTATTATTATTATTATTATTATTATTATTATTCAGCCTTTTATTAAAGTGATAGGTCTTGCATTGTAGAAAAAGCATGAATGAGAGTGGAAGAGATGTTCAATGTTGATTGAGTCATAAAAATGGAATTTTTTCTGGCTTTAGCCGAGCTAAAATTCAAATCTTAAGTCACTGACAATAAAGGAGCCTGGAGTGCCCTAGACATATTATTAATATGCCCTAGTCAGATGAGTCCCTCCAGTTGTGGACAGAGGCAGTCCTTGCAATTATAGGAAAATATAGTGGAATTGAATTTATAAGTTGGGAAGAGGGCTAAAGCTCATATTTTGTACCATTACTTCCTTTCTAATAGGTGTATAGCCATCCCAGGTTTGCAGGACTTCTAATGGAAGTGCAGTCCAACAAACAGCACTCAACCCAAGCACCCCAACCCCTGCTTATAACCTGGTTTTGGCCATTATCTTCTGATTTGTTTTTTTGCATGTGATTTTGCTTGTTTCTTTACCTTTTTTTCTAGCCAGCCTAGGTCATATACTAGTACCAAGGCAATAAGGCATTGTAGAGGCCAGATAGTTCCTACGAGCTGTTGGAGGGTTGGCTAATAAGTTGGTTACATATCTGCTGGCAAATTATTGATTACATTTATCTCCAGATCAGTGTCCTTTGTCTTTCTTTACTGAAGACGTTTGGCTACAGGTATGGGTTTATATAACTTGAGACTTCATCAAAAGCTTAATAATAAGCTAATAGCAGCCCTGTGCCTGCCACAAAATGGGTGGAAATGCTCAATTCCTTAATATTTCCATATATATTTGAACTTACTTAACAGTATTTTTTGGAAAAGCTGAATTTAAATTGAAACATTACCATCTCATCAACCTGACCATTTCCTAAGAAACACAAAAATGCTACGTTATTTCCTTATGCAGTTTCTACTGCTAAGCAAGAAAATTATTCACACACCGTATTTAAGTGATTTTTGTAGGAAACAATGCTTTTTATCAGAAATAGGGATGTATTAAGTCTCTTCGGTATAATATAGCTCATCTAATTTATTATTCTTTGTCATTGTTAGCAAAAAGAAAATTATATTCTTACCATATTGCCCTTTATATCCAAACCAACTCTTCTTAAAATTACAAACTCAATGTTAAGTTACCATGTGGTAGTAGGTTTGACCCATATGCAACTGTCATGACCACAGGCTGACGGTACAAGGTGAGTGACTGTGTGTAAATCCATGTGCAAGTCTCTATTGTTTGTGTGTTCCTTAAGGTGGGGAGCAGTTGGCTTTACATGGCCTTTGGGCCAGAAGGTGCCAGCCATACTCTGCACAGGGGAAGGTCATGATGTCCGGTGTCCATGTTATTGTGGTAGCCTCTGTTATTGTTTCTGTACGACATATATAGTGGATATAGAGGCAAATGTGATAATTGTTGACCTTATTTGCATTCACCTACCCAGAATCCCTTGTGGTTGTGGCAGCACCATGATTTCTGAGGGATAAAGAAGCCTTCTGGCTTGTCTGGTGTCTGTAGATGAGTGTTTAATAATGCTCCTACTACTCCCTTAATTTTACATGGAAGGGTTTCCATCACTGAAACAAGTGGATTTCACAGGCTAGCTCTTCTTTTATCTACTGCTATTGTTCACCTTTTGTAAGGTAAACCTTGTGGACATTCTTGTACTTTTAAAAATATATATTTATATATATATATTTATTTCAGTGTTTATAGAGCTACAGATTTGGCAGGCATCTTAGTAAGTGCAGCCATATGCAGGGCCTTCATATGTAATCAGAGAAAGAAGGACAATCTGTTGTGATCTATCTGTAACACGTCTGCAACTGGCGTACTCGGTCAACTGGACATACCCAATGACTCAATAGAGTCTCTGTGGAATTGAACATATGTTATTGTGCGCTCCACCCTGCTCACATTTCTTACATTAATCGGATGTAAAGAAATCTTATAATGATGCTTAAGAGACATGACATTCCTCATTCCGGGAGCAGCCAAGATCTTTTTGTCAGAGATCCTCTAAAACAATTACATAACTGTTAGAGGGAATCCCTGATATGTTTGCTCATACAGTATGTTCTTACATATAATGCATTTCTTTATTTAAAACACTTAAGGATCGGTGTCACTCAAGTATTCAAAATAAAAAAAATTACTCCTATATATACGAATATTATAAATTTGTATCACATTCCACCAAATTCCCTTTTTTTATTCATAAGGTGTTACAATCCCCTAAAATGAAATTAGGGTTAATAAATGTGCATAACCCGGTGATATATTCCCATTGTATTTACATGGGTATGTTCACATACAATGCATATACAGATTGTGTATTGTGTATCTAAATTGATAGATAACTGTCTAGATATACAGCTAAGTGCATTTATATTAAAGTACATTCAGCATAGACATAAATACGTCTAATACCAATCCTGCTCTGAATTCAGAGATATGATACGATTCCAAAGTGCTTTAAAAATATTATTCTTCGACATTGTGATAGACACATTCTATCACTTTATTATTCTTCCACCTATGTTAGGTGGGTGTTCCCATTTCAATTTTATTTTATATTAGGAATGAAATGAATGTTTTTATTCTTATTTTTTTTTATTCTTTTCCAAAGAGTTTTTTTTCACCATCTTGCAAACAGCAAGAGTTTCCAGAATTGTGACTTTAACTCACAGAATAATTTATGTGATATGAGTGTCCATAACCTGCTTGTCTGTATTAAAAACGGCAAGTAATAGTGTAATTTGTGTAGATAAATATGTTCCTGGTTGGTTTAGTAATGTAAGTCTTGGCGTATTTTCAGAACTAGTGTAGAAAACAGGAACTAGTAGGAAGGCTATATTTTTTGGTATTTTTGTGCCCAAAACATGCTTAATGACATAGGCAGCTGTTTAGCAGTTATTACCTTAAGCATTCTGTTTGTAGGAGGCACCCCATCTTGGACACATTTGAAGTAGTAAGTATTCTAAGTAACTCATTAATGGCTAAATTACCAGCTTCTGATACAATGCCGCTAAGATAACTATTTTCCATTTACTGGCTCGGTAAAGGGCACCTTGCAGACTGAACTACTTTTTTGCAGTAAATTTGCAAAATAGACCTTTTTTCAGAACTTAATTTGAATATGACCTATATTATGTAGTGTTCTTCTGTATCTCTATTGATCAATGATACTCCTTTAGGAATGTGGAAGCAAGGTACAGAACTGATTAAAATTTCATCAGATCCTTCTGAAATTCATTTGCATATTTATCCTCATTTACGCAATTCTCTTGTTTTTCATGCCTTTCTTTCTATTTATTATGTTTAATGAATCATTCATCAAACAGGAAAAGAGTTTTTGTGAAGCTGCTTTTCAAGTATTTGGAAAGAAACAATAAAGGTGATTTACTTTGAATCGGGAAAACCTAGGAAAAGATATCTATACTAAATCACGGAATTAATATTTTAAACACAATAAACAATTTTAGAAAACTGTAAAAGTCAAGACATTGAATGGTAAATGTATATAATGTTTATCCATAAAAAGGCATCAACTTTTAATACATTGAGAAAAGCATTATTTTATAAAAAACATAAATTGGTAAGGAAATACTTTAATCATTGATGAGATTTCAGGTGTCAGAAAAAGTGAGAAATGAATAACGCAAAGTAGTCATGGAGCGGCACAATAAAACTTAGATTTTATGAAAGCTACA
The DNA here is from genome assembly GCF_027358695.1 of Spea bombifrons. Classification (NCBI taxonomy): domain Eukaryota; kingdom Metazoa; phylum Chordata; class Amphibia; order Anura; family Pelobatidae; genus Spea; species Spea bombifrons. Next base: position 132,922,961 of record NC_071087.1, on the reverse strand, counting down.
ACCAGATGCTGGGCATGCAAAGAGACCGAGATTACATGTTTGCGTGTACAGGTTAAGTACAGCCATCCATGTAACTTGCACAGCATGATGTCACGTCATATCAACCTATTCAATGTAGCCATTTCCATATGTAACATCAGACCCTTTCTCAGAATCCTAAAGGGAAAAAAACAGTATATTCAAGATATAACATTTATACAATGACTCCAGGCTCGGGTGCAGTGTGGCTTTTAGTACAGGGTCAGTTTACCTTCAATTACATGACCATGCAGGGCCCTATAACACAAAATCATGTGAATCGCCTGTAGTACCGGCTGGACAAAGTGATACGGAGAGGAGAGCTATGGGTGATGAGCCAGCACTGGAGTTCAAGAAACGGTAAATCAGAAAAACAGATGGGACGATTGTTAATCCGGCTGAAAGCTGGCTGAACAAGGAAGCGTCAGGCATTTCTAGAGCCTTAAGCTATGAGCCAGCACTGGTGTCCAAGCCAAGGTTTAGCATTGCTTACATTTACATGAATGGTATATAATAATGTAAAGTAGCTGCCTTTTCAGTAATACTGAATGTTGGATGAAGTACAACAATCCTATATTACTATTTATTTGGTCTGATAATAAATAATTTCCAGTGAACTTACAGATAATTGGTTTTATAAGAGTTGTAGTCTGGAATTGAGAAATAAAATATTTAACATGTCCATTATTAATGTAAATCAACATTCATAACAATGTCACACAACGTCAGTAGCTAAATAAGGCCAACATAAATTAAAATCTATATTTTTGGTTCTTATTATGTAACTGCAACCATCTGTTTTTAAAAGGAAACTTGAGTACCCTATTCCTTAATATATCCAGGTTTGAATTTTTGACCAATATACTAACTTTGGTATGTTTGAAATGACCATGTATCCTGTTTTTCTTGGACCTTAAAGTTAGACAGCTTACAAATATTGCATCTGCATTCTGGAGTTGTTTTTTCTGATTCTTATTAGGTATGCTGTAAAATCTCAATGTACTGTATATTCATTATTAAAAAGTAACCTGGAAAAAAACTAGTTACCATATAACACAGGGTTAAAATGTACACTCCAGTCATCACTTTAATTAGTGGGATAGGTGAGTGCCCCTGTATCATTGCAATATTCTAAAAGAGCTAAACTAACTGGCACTTGATTCTTGATATACCCTTCACCTACCTCGCCTAGTGCACAAAGCTGCCTCCCTTCCTGAGCGGTATACTCAACCTCATCTCTCCACATTTCTTACAACCTCTAGTGCACTTTAAGTAACTTACTCATGATCCATAGGAAGAGGGAAGCAGGCAGACTCGCCTTCTCCTACAGAACTCCCAAACGTGGAATAACCTTCTAGAAGGCCTTAAGTCTTCCCATACTTGGAATCCCTGACGAAGTCTGCTTCCTTTGTTCATGTTCAATTTTATGTCTGCATTTATTTTAATGTATGTAAACTTGTATCTGTATTCTCTCAAAATGAGATAAGTCTCAATGTATTCTTCCTGGTCAAATTTTTAAAACATGAATGAAACAATGAATGAAAAGAACCAAGAAATAAGCATGTTTAAAAGACCACAGTAATACAACATTTAAAAATAATAATAATAATAATTGTACATTTACAAATCCTATAGTACTCTATATCACCTTGGAACTACTGAATTCCCTGAGGATTTTCCTTATTTTTGGCTTGTTATGAAAGTTTTGCATAACTGGGAAAAACCACAAGAACCTGGCATCAAAATATTGACATCTTCAGTAAGATACCTGTCCCTTTCTGGAGATATATCATACGCTTGAGCAGAGTAGCCAAGTATGACACTCTTGTCAAAAAGTGATACCTCTCCAGCAAAAGTCAGCACCTGCCTGGAATATAGAAGTCACTGCTGGAGATATAATAATGTATTTATTTGCAGGCTATACAAAAATGGTTGCTTTGCAGAATAACGTGAGATTAAATGGTACATAATCTGGTTTTGAAGTAAATGAATGATTGATATCAGAAAGTTTAAGAAAGCCAGAGCTTGTGAGCACATATTCCAAAATTCTCAATACATAAATACTTAGATATGTCTAGTGGAAGCCTGAGGCTATTTCCGCCACATACTATTGACAAGGGAAATGTTTCTAGTAGCTGTGGATTCATAAAGTTTATGCTTGCAAGGACTGTGTTTTATACGTGTGCATCCATCTTTCACTAATCCGTCTCCACACAGAATAGCTGTCCCAGGAGAATTCAAATAGAATGAATTCATTCTCTTGGAAACTAGTGACCCACAGAGTATAAAATTGTGTTTTGTTGTAATCTGCCGTAGAATACCCAAATCTTGCTTCTTCCATTAACAAGTAAGGAACACAACGTTCTACATTCAGAAATATTTAGAAAAAAAACACTTTTTCTGTGACAGGAACATAGAAAAATGTGTTATTAGTATAACATAACATTTACGCAGTATGCCAACAGAAGGCCGTTGGCATGAATCAATCAATACAAAGCATCGTTTTAGAAGCGTAGTATTTAAAAACTGTACAATTTGTGTGACATGACTTAGCTATTAGATATATCATTGCCGTCATTCTTTTATCACATTTTATCATATTTGCGCTGTTTTAGATGGATACAGGAGTAAATTACAGAAGAAACATAGCATTCAATCTATATTACATAATGACCTTTATGAAAGACGTACAAATAATGTTTTAATAAGTTAATTAACTTTTTCATTTGCAATTGGTGCTAAGGTGCCAATCTGATCGGGCGATTTTGATCGCTCTCCTCGTCCAAATTATGTAGGAGGATTAGAGGAGATCTTTTGAGTTGATGGTTTCTTCATTTTTTTTTTGCATTTGAGGCAAAGGAGGGTTACCTGTTCCCATATATAGTTAAAATGTTCTTAACATATACATACCTTCTTGTTCCATGTGCAACTAAAAATTGTTTTAAAATTTAGTTTATTATTTACTAAATAAGCTGTACTTTTATTTCAAGCATGAAACTTTTATATATACTGCATTTCATGTTACTAGTGTAAATTTGTAAAACTACTCCACTTTGCATTTTTTTCAGAAAATTTCAATTTTTTCCTCTTTTTTTCCATGGCTTCAAAATTTCCAGAAATGTTACATCTCTGGCCAGAAGTCACTGCATTGACATCTCATCTACTTCTAGAATCAAAAAGATGAGCAGGGCATGGCTTAAGGATGACCCACACCTTGCAGTCCCTTGCCATTTACAAGTTACAGCCCCATATAACCAATACTTTGGGTTAATAGACATTTAAGTGAGTAAAGTACAACGTGGGGAGAGGCCAGTATTCATTCCTGATGATATGTTTAGTAATATAATGTTTTATTTATATTAAACTAATTAGATAATCACATGTTTAGATGTATACCTGTAAACAATGTAATGATGAAATTGTTTATCAAAGTATTGCAGATTACAAATACGGTATATATTTTCCAAGGTTGTGTTTTTTTTTTTTATATATATATTTTTTCATTTAAAAAAAACAACTTTTTTGACTGTTCCAACTTAGTGCTGTGACTGACATTAATTAGACTTTTTAAACAGACATTCACTATGCTCATAAAAAAATATTTTTTATTGTATAGCACTAGATGATCACTTATGTACATGTGGTCAAATAAGATTTCATTTCTAGACAAGATTTCACTGTAATGTGTGCAGAAAAAAAAAATCGAATAGTAAACAAAATAAAACAAGGAAAAATAGTTTATTTCACATTTTGAAAAATCATGCTGAATTTTTCTCTTAAAAAAGTGTTTAGCAACTGGTATCAAAATAATATGTACAGATAATGTAAGTCTGTGTAAAAGCTTCTGCGGCATGAAGGAGGCCTTCACACCAGCTGCCATTCCTTCTTTTGGAAGACTCTGCCTCGCTGCTTATTCTTCATCACATGTGCGTATTCTCAAGTAGCCCTAGATTCCATTTTCTGTATTTAGAAAATTCACCAACTGCATGGCGTAAATTTATCAATTAAGGGCCAGTATCAGCTGTTAACTACAAGCACAATTCAAGGCATTCAAATATTGTCTTCACTTTCCTTCTGTATTCAGTTCGCTTGCAAAAAAAATGTGAATCATTCTCTGCATGTATAACACATGGGACATACTAAAGGTCAAATCGGCCAAATAAATCATTAATGTTCTCAGAAATAGATAGCAAGGACACGATTTGCTAAGCTTGTCCCCAAGACGATCTGAAAAAGTACACGCAGCAAACCATAGAACCCAGTAAAATACATAGCTCAAAATGAAACGCTCGTAATATTTAAAAAAATAAAACTCAAAGCCTTCTACGCTTTTTAGGTTGTGTACTCCCCTTTCTGTATATATACATATATAAGTTTTGAATAAATCATTATTTATTATTATTTATTTATTATTATAATATGTCATGTGTTGTTGTTCATCTGAGGTTGTATTTACCTAATTTTTAGACCTGCTAAGAAACAGATGATTATTATTATGTCCTGTATGTAAAACCATAGAAATTGAGTTTTTTAATACATTTTAAAGGATGTAACCCTTTATCAGTTTTGAATGATGTATCCCTGATACACTTTATACTACAAACCATTTACCTTTTAAGTAGCACTTCTATGGACTCTCTCCAGAACTGTACACAATACTCCACATACCCCACATTCACGTACACAATGGGTCCAGAGCTTGTATGTAAAATGGAAATGTACTTAAAGTGAAGCACTGAATGTACAATGAATGTACTGCACTCCAATCCTCAACATTTCCACCACAAAACCCTCAAAAGACGTGTAAAAGACAAACAGGTGTGTGGGTGTCTTGCTGTTATGTGTTCTTACTCACAAGTGTCCTTAAACTGAAGGTCCTTAAATGCCTCCATATAACATTCTGTCTTTATCTTTTTTACAACCCAAGTACTTTAGGTTTATCAACAAGGAATTGCTGCTGACACACTCTTGTCTATTTGTCTACTTCATTGGTGTAATAAGATTTATTTTATATTATAACATTTCTTAATTCATACAATATCTAAGAATGCAAATATTAAATTGAGTAATTAGCTCAAAACACAAATATATAAACTGAGAAATAACTTATTTTTTCATTGTTGCTCAAATAAGTTCCTTACAGAGGTATTTAAATAATTAATAATTAATATTTAATAATAATTATGATCTGGTATACACCTTTTCTTTTAAAACAGCATCAAAGCGAAATGGTAGAATATGATGAGTGCCATATTTTATGTCGAGCTTTGCAGGAGATTTTTTTCATATGTAACTATTATTTTCTTCTCATAAGCAGGCGTATTTCTTAATTATTTCAAGAGTGAAAGTTTACATGTTTCAGTTTGTATACCGATATTAACATATTATATTACATACAATACAATATTATTACAATATCTTGTGTATGTAATACCAAAATAAAAATTGCTTTTAGATAACACTAGAAAAAGTTGATTAACTATTTAACAAACTTAATACTTTCAAGTTGCCAGCCAGATGTGAGCAACACATATTAATCATAGAGAGGATGGTTAATATGTTTCATGTTTCACTCAATGGATTATAATTACTATACTTTTCAATTTCGAGTGTTTAAACAGACATTTCATTATTTTATTTTTCCTGTACTGATTAAATCATCCTCAGCATTTATAATGCATCATTACATCTGTTTTGCACATAGATAATATTCACTATTGCTGCTCATTAAAAAAATATCTTGTCTCATCACTCTGATTAAATTGAATTTCTTGGTATTAAAACTTCGTTTCAGAAATAGTAATTAGTGCCTTCATCATAATTTGGCCTTTCATTTAAAAGGATGACCTGTGACTTGGCAGATTAAGACACAGACGGATGTGTGACATTAAAATGTTAAATTATATCAACATTGAAAATGTGTAAATTATGGAATATTTACATTGATGTGTAATATTAAGGTTGGAAAGGCATCATTGAACAATAATTTTTTCTAGGATATTTTTACTGCTAACACCACAGATACTTTCATTCAATAATTTTGGTACTTCTAATATAAGTATTGCAATTCCATAGTGGCATCCTGGGCGTTTGCTTGTCCAAATGATTATGTGATGCACAACTTGTTATGTTTTCTTCATCCATTATACAGTGGACTTTTATGACATTGCATTTTAACCCCTTAATGACAAAGCCCGTACATTGTTTTCAATGGGTTTAGGGACCGCCCATTGTCCTTAAGGGGTTAAAATACATAGACATTAATATGAAGTTGGTTCCTCCTTTGAATTCAAACAAGTATCTTACCATGTACACACACCTTGTGAACTTCACCGAACTATATATCCGATTATTGCACGTATATTGAACATCTGCTTTACACATCAAACCTTGCATGTATGATTATTTAACAATTCACTCTAAAGATGTTAAGTCTATGTAGGATAACTGGCAAAGAAAAGGATAACTTCAGGACTGAGAAAAAGTTGTATGAACAAAGCCCAGTAAGCTCAATACCTAAGCACAGTCGTCAGTGGGGCATAAGCAGGGGAGATACAGACAGGCCCGGACTGGCCATCGGGCACACCGGGCATTTGCCCGGTGGGCCGGGCCACGGCAGGGCCGCATTGACTTAGGGGCTGATGGAGCTGCAGCTCCAGGCCCCTACCCTACCAACTGCGACCGGGTCCGCCACTCTAAGGGGCCGGGAAGTCCCCACCAAGGCCGGCCTTACGGGTCTGCGGCCGCACAGGGCTTAAATTAAAACATCGGGTTTTTTTTTTACTTTATTTAACATGGAGGATGTTAAATAAAGTTGGAAAAAAAAAAACCCCGATGTTTTAATTTAAACCCTGTGCGGCCGCAGACCCCTAAGGACAGCCCTGGTGGGGGCTTCCTGGCCCCTTAGGGCAGGGCCGACCTTTGGGGTGTGCGACCGCACAGGGCGCCACACTCCAGGGGGCGGCCGCCACACTCCAGGGGGCGGCCGCTCATCAGGGGCTGCCAACTTGCGGCACCCGGCACCCCTCCAGAGACGGACAGTAATGTCCGCCGCTGGAGGAGCAGGCTCGCAAGGGAGCAGTATCGGAGGTCTTTAACAGACCTCCGGTTCCCTTGAGTGATTTTAAGCCGGGTTCAACCCGGCTTAAAATCACTCAAGGGAGCCGGAGGTCTGTTAAAGACCTCCGATACCGCTCCCTTGTGATCCGCGCGGCAACAGCTGTTGTGCGCCGGGGTTTGTTTTCAGATCCCGGCGCACAGCACTGAAGCCGCGCCCACCGCTGTCCGTGCCCTCTGACCCGGAAGAAGACAGAAGAACTGAAGAAGAGGAAAAGAAGCTGAAAGAAGAAAGGAAAGGTAGGAAAGCATTAAGTGAGAGTGGATTGGTATGTGTGTGTGGATCAGTATATATGTGTGGATCAGTATATATGTGTGGATCGGTATATATGTGTGGATCGGTATATATGTGTGGATTGGTGTATGTGTGTGGATTGGTGTATGTGTGTGGATTGGTGTGTGTGTGTGGATTGGTATATGTGTGTGGATTGGTATATATGTGTGGATTGGTGTATGTGTGTGGATTGGTATGTGTGTGTGGATTGGTATGTGTGTGTGGATTGGTATATGTGTGTGGATTGGTGTATATACGTGTGGATTGGTATATACGTGTGGATTGGTATATGTGTGGTTTGGTATATATGTGTGGATTGGTGTATGTGTGTGGATTGGTGTATGTGTGTGGATTGGTGTGTGTGTGTGGATTGGTATATGTGTGTGGATTGGTATATATGTGTGGATTGGTGTATGTGTGTGGATTGGTATGTGTGTGTGGATTGGTATGTGTGTGTGGATTGGTATATGTGTGTGGATTGGTGTATATACGTGTGGATTGGTATATACGTGTGGATTGGTATACGTGTGGATTGGTATATGTGTGGATTGGTATATATGTGTGGATTGGTGTATATGTGTGGATTGGTATATGTGTGTGGATTGGTATATATGTGTGGATTGGTATATATGTGTGCATTGGTAAGTGCGTGAGAGTGATGGGTGTTATGCTGTACCATTTCCAATGTCTTTTTCATGATCTAATTATGCTCTAAAAGTACATCATAACTCCCATCACTCTATACTGTTCCATACAGTGGCAGAGCTGGGAGGCAGAGGCCTTGCACCCCCACCGCAGGACTCCTGAAAGGTAAGTGAACTTCAAAGAGGGAGAGGGTAGATAGTTAGGAGGGGGTAGTTGCGGCGGGCTTAAGGGGCTCTGCGTTAATGCGGCCATATAAGACCAGTCAGTCCGGTCCTGACTGGGCCTATTTTAAGGTGGGGGCCTGGAGCTGCAGCTCCATCAGCCCCTAAGTCAATCCTGCCCTGCCGCGGGCCCGGTCGCAGTTGCTGCTTGCTCCGGCAACAAGGTAAGTAGGGTGAGGGAGGGGGGTGCAGTGAGAAGGGGCAGAGGGGGGTTAGATAGTGAGAAAGGGGGAGAGGGGAAAGATAGAGGCGGTACATATTGAGAAGTGGGGAAGGGGGTTACATAGTGAAAAGGGGGAACATAGTGAGAAGGGGCAGATAAGATGAAGAGAGGGGGTAGTGTGAATGCGTATGAGAATGAATGAATAAATGTGTGGAGGAGTTGTGTGAATGTGTATGACAATTAATGAATTCATGTGAGGATGAATTGCTTGATTTGTGAGACTGCATTAATGAATGTGTTAATGATTTGTCTGAATGATTAAATGCAAAGATGGTACATGAAGGGTGGGCTTTAACAATAAATAAATAAATAAATAAATATGGGCTGCTCAGGCTTAAATGCCCGGGCCTATTTTTTGTCCCAGTCCGGGCCTGGATACAGATCTGCAACATATAGTGTCTGTTATCTGGCCCCTATGGCCCCCTAATCATGAACACTGGCAAAGCAGAATGAGAAAAAATGGCTTCTATGCAATTACTTTTTATTCTTCATAAAACATAATGGAACTTTTCATGAGATAATTATTGATTTCCCTTTCTTTTCAAGGCATAGCCTAAACCTTATTCATCCATTAAATCTGCCATCCATTTCAAAATAAAATTAATTTGGCACCTAACACGGGAGCATGTGAATAATCTATAACTGATTTGTACTGGTCAACAATCTCATGACCTCTGACAATAACAGAAACTAATTAAGGCCATTCAGACATACGGAAAGAAAATTGCAGGAAAATATTTCACAAATTAGAAAAATGGCTCTGCCCTAAGCCTACAATATTAACATACATTAGCTAAAGGACATGCTATCTTTTTTAGATTCAATATTCACTTATCACAGAACATTGGTGAAGCTGAATAAAAATGCGGGGTGAATGTTGCACACCCACCGCAAAGCATGTTGTTATCCTTATTCAGGAATAATATTAATATATCCAGATAAGACCGATGCTTCGTGGATCAATGGTTTTCCAGGTGTTAAAATGGAAGGTAGCAGATGTTTCCAATTAAAATAGACTTGGCTTGTGAATGTTGCATACAGTAGTTTAGGGAATTGGGAAAGAGCAGGGAGACAAACAACAAGTGAAAAGAGCTAAAGGCCATGTTATCTGCTGGTTTATATAAAATAAATATATAATATATATATATATATATATATACATATATATATATATATATATATATATATATATATATGTATATATACATACATAGACTCAAAAATCCCTATTAACAATGAATTTGTCTAACTCTTTTCGGACATCTCTGGTGAGACATAACAAAACTATAAATACGGCAGATTATTTTACGTCTGTCTCTGATTCTAATTCTAGTTACTGATAACAGCCTAAGTGGGTTTAGCACAAATACTAGCTTCATAGTTGGAGGGTTCAATAGTGGGTTTCTTTTAATTTATTTTAAACCTTTCATATCAACTGTAAAGATTTTCTCCTGGGAATGCATTGAACTCTATCAGGATTAGAGGTCCATTTTAAAGATGCTGCAAGAGGGGCACTTGTAGGTTTCATACAGTATGTGTTATTTACCCTACTGCAACATATCAGTAAACAGGCGAGAGCATCTGAAAATGGCATCAGAAAACCACTTTTTTTTCGGTTTCTTATAAGCTTTTTTTATGAAAGATATTTTTATTTCTTTTTAAATAAGGACAGCTACAGACTTTAGTGAAACTACTAAACCAATAACTTACATGTTGAATAAATGTAGAAGCATATACTAATATGTAATTATTAAGACTCAGTAACCAGCACAAAAATTAATACAATCATGAAACATGTGCTTTGCATGAAATGGGTTAGAGAGAAAACAGCATTCCCTTTCAGCTAAACCGCTTCAGTAGTCCTCAGTGCCTTTGAATGTGTGCAGAACAAGGCAGGTTGTTTGCTTCTGTTTCTTTGAAGGTATATATAATATCGCTGCAATATCAAACTATTTCATGCTAGTTTGCAAATTGCTGATTTTTTTTCCCTTTGATGAATTTTATGCAAAAATCACTTTGAAACTAATATCCAAGAGCAATTGGAGAAGTCCAGAAGCTGTCTAGGCTTTATCAGTGAAATTGAGAGAATCTGGTTTGTTATGTATAATCTCTATTGGATTCATGACCTGAGGCTTAATAGTGGGTGGGCAACAGCTCCCAAAAATTAGGGCAAGGTGAGACACCATGACTCCTGCAATTGATGGAATGCTTTCCAGACAGCATACGTCTGTTATTTGAGTATTCTCTTTTACGTGCTGTCTGTGAAACTCATACATGTATCTTCTGCCTTGCTCTAATTAAATTCAAATGTTTTAATCTCCCCAGTAACAAATATGAGGTTTATATTTAAGATTTTACATTTGAGAAGTAAATACAAATAATAACGTTATAACCAAATAACTAGAAAAATATCCCCTTTCAAATAAAATTCACTGCAGAAGACCTAGACCTATTTTATTACACAGTTATTTAAAATTATTTTTGTACTGTTTACCGTAGGTAATAATCACATAGCAAGCAACTTTCAGAACCCTAACTTGCCAACCAAACGTCCATACAAACCAACAGGGTTAAAGGCACATGTCAAGGATGAACTCAGACTCCAGTGGAGTTACTTGACTTATATGTCAATCACAGATGACAACCAATTACCATAAAAGTTTGTGGAAGCATATTAAACACACAGTGGTGATGAAGTCAGTCCACTCGTTTGCACTTATAACAGCTTCCACTCTTCTGGGAAGGCTTTCCACAATATATTGGGCTGTTTCTGTGGGTATTTTGCCCAAAGGTGTACGATGTGGTTCAGGTCAGGGCTCTATGTGGGGCAGTCAAGTTCTTCCACACCAAACTCATCCTACCATGTCTCTATAGACCTTGCTTTGTGCACCACTATATGGAGAAAACTATTGGGACACACCTCTTAATTATTAATTATCAGTGTTTGAGATAGGCCCAGTGAAGGGAAATCTTAATCATTCAGCATACCAAGGCATTTTGGACAATGATATGCATCCAACTTTGTGGGAACAGTTTGGGGAAGACTCTTTTCTATTCCAGCATGACTGCGCCCCAGTGCACAAAGCAAGGTCCATAAAGATTGCAAGCCAGGCCTTCTTGTCCAAGATCAGTGCCTGACCTCACACATGCTCTACTGGCAACAACTCCCACAGAAATGCTCCAAAACATTGTGGAAAGCCTTCCCAGAAGAGTGGAAGCTGGTATACCTTCATGTTAATGCAAAGTCCCTGTTGGTGTAATGGTCAGGTGTCCTAATACTTTTGTCCATATAGTGTGTATATAGTTCTAGAAAGTGTTCACAGCAAAGTCATTCACACACTGCTCCTTTTGCAATTTTGTTTATTCACATTTTTTTCCCGGCAACACCTCCACGCCATAACCCACCAGGGAATCCCAAAAATCTACAACTTATTAAGGAGAGGCTGACAGCTGTTTATAATTTCACAAAGTGGACATTGGTTTAAAACATTTCTTTCATGTGTCTTTTGGACACTGCTACGACAACGGGTTCCATAACCAACAGTCAGTTGCTTCATTTGGACAGCAATCAACAAGCCTTAGGAATAATAATGGCATGACATGCATATTTATTTTATAGCCAACCAGCTCTCAAATTCCCCCATATTGCAGGTTATCATTCTGGTCAGAAAGCCAACACTTTGCTTGTTTCAGAAGACATGGGAGGCCTCCAGTCTGTAAGGTGTACTTGTGAATTAAAATAAGGTACTTCTGTTAAATATCAGTGATTTAGAGAGTAAAGCAAATTTATTTTTAATATAAATCCATATGTTCCTGTAGTGTTACAAAAAATGAAGTTTAACTTTTTAAGGGGAAATAATAACATGATTTTATGAACTTACATTTACAGCAGTGTAGAACCAGAAATAATTTAGGAAAAGGAAAGATTAATGATGTTGGGAATAGGTGAGAGTTCAGGTGTTACTACTATATTAATGCAGTTAGCATTATGAACTACTCAAAAACTAGGTGGAAATCCATTAATAAAATTATTTTAAAACTGAAGAGGCTTTTCAATAGTGGAAGTGATTAATTCACAAGCATTTTAAACAGCTGAATTTGAGTGAATATTAATAGGATGTATTATACAAACTAATCATTTATAAAGAAACACTATACTTAAACCAATGCTTGAACAATCTAGTATGTTAAGTAAACTTTTTATTCTTTCATATGAAGGCTTTGTATCTTAAAAACAACATAGAGTTTATTTATTTTTTATGTCACATGGTAATTAAGCATTTAAAATTTGTGACCAGGATTTATTATGGGAATAGCATTGGCTTTCATCAGCATATTGTTTGTAATGTTGCATTCAATGATTGTACTTACAGTAGGTAGAACAGCACCTTTAACATCATAAACTGGTATTATGATCTTGAGTAACCATTACAGACTACACAATAGCATCATAAAAACATTCATATCAACTGAATAGAGAGGAAAAAAAGAAAATAAAAAAAGATTTAATTAAACAAAAAAACAGCATCAATGGAGGGAAGAAGTAATCTGTGCTGGAGAAGCAGATATCGAAAGATACAAAGCAATGATGAACCCGCAGGGAGGCTCCTTAAAAGTTAAAGTAAATCATTCATTCAATTAGACCCTTCTTTTTTTTTACTAATTTAAATTTCTGCAGTGTCAACTCATTAAAAAAGAGCTTATTTAGCTGCACCATCTAACTAGTTGCCATTACTTTGCCTTTACATGTATTTGAAGCATATGGCTGAGGAGGCATTCAGGGCACTTGTAATTGTTCCGATTGGATTTCTTTCCTCTAGTGAGACAAACGAGTCTACACACAAGTCAATAAAATGGCAAGGGAGGTGCATTAAGTTAAAATATGCAAACTATGTTAAGGAGCAAAATCTGTTCAGGTTACAGAAGGCGCTAAAATCTATGATGCGGATTTCACTGAGGTCTACAAGTTTTGCTTTGTTATAATTAGTAATGTTATTAGTTCCTATTACAATAATTAAACACTTTTTAAATATAAAAAGGTCTTAAAGATAAGATAAGAGACCAAACACAATTAAATTATATATATATATATAATATAATATATATATAATATAATTGTCATTTATTTATATAGCATGAACAATTTACGCAGCACTTCATACAATACATATATTCAAGGGCATAACAAAACTACATTCGACAGACTAAGACAAACTGATACATTAGGTATTGAGGGCCCTACTCACAAGCTAACTATATATATATATATATATATATATATATATATATATATATATACAGTATATATATATATACTGTATATATATATATCCTTTGATTCTTTATAGATTTTTTTTATTCACAACAGACTTAAAAAATAAAATGTCACATTTCTGAGGCTGAGATGTATTATGATGATATGTTGTGACCTTTGAGGCAGACAGTTTTTTTTTGGTTGTTGCTTATACCAATATGAAATGGTACAAAATGTGGTTATTCACTAAAAAAGGGAAATCGCAGGTGACCTGATATCGCTTTTTTTTAATATAACAGGTAAACGTCAATAAGCTGCATCTGGAAGAAGAGCTGAACTTGCCCTGTATGATGCATAGCTAAATCATCACCTCCAGTGCATCACAATCGTATTCTGTATTTCCACCAAGGGCTACTGTTGTCACCAAACACATGGGCATCCAAACCTTGAGTAGGGCAGCAAAACAAATACATAAGGAATTAGTAATACGTAAGTATTTCAGCTGATACACAGTCTAGTAATTACACTTTATGTTCTATGTGTGAGAAGCGGGTGAGCAAGGAGAAAGAAGGTCTCATATCAAGTGGCCTCTCATATCCAGCCTTTGGCTGCACTTACTTCATTTGGCGGCTGTTGGCCATAAAGTTCCAAGGTCGCCTCGGCATCCGCAGTCTAGCTCCGATTCCACCTATATATTTGCTACCACAAGGATGAACATTATATATGGGCATTATGTGATGTTAATGATGTTGTTGTTCTTTATTATTACAAACAAAAATCACCTTTGCAAAACGAACATATTAACCGACACTATAATGCAATAACCCATCTTAATCTAATTTTTTAAAAAGCTGGCTACACTAGCATATCAGCAAAGTTTTCCACCACAACATCTACAAATCAATGAATTATGTCCTCATATCAAGCTAGCTTTTTCCTTAAATGTAAATCTTACTGTTTCTGCATCTCATGAATGTTAACTACTTCTTTCAATGAAACTGTCACTGTTCTGTGATCTATGTACATAGCCTGTGCTTCCATAAGTTATGGACATGTCACTTATGAAAAATGGTTATAAGTCTTTATGAGAGAGTTCATGCAAACAGCCTCTTTAGCTTTATGCAGATGTAATGCGATGTCATTAGCATAACCCGGGCTCTTAACCTGTAGTGAAAAATGCAGCATTCTGAGACCTGGTAAGTGATAATCACAGGTTCTTATACACAGTTTAAAAAGTCCATTTAATGGACAATATGGTAATTTCAAATAATAATAATTACTTTATTGAATATGTTTGGGGCAAAAAAAAAATAATTTGGCTAAACTTATCATATAAGCAAGTTGGGTGTCCATACGCCTTTAAATGACGACATCTATAATACAAAAGATCCATAGCTGCCATCTAGAGGTGGGTTAAGTTAAGGAAAAAAACAGGGATGTGATGATTCCCATGTGAATACTGCTCTGAATTTGTGATATATAGCAAGGGTTAAACATGACCTAATACTGTTGACGCATAATGAGCGCCAAGATAAGGGCAATGTCAGTGACACTCTATGTGGGGACGACATGCGCACATTTGAAGAATACATATTGCTAATGGTATTTATTGACCGTGACTGACCTCTAAGTTGTATTTAGAGTAAAAGCACACATTTATCAAATAGTGAGAAAACCCTCCACAGGGTTCTAAGTACAGATAAAAGCATTCCAGTTCACATTACAGATAGGCTACAAAACATATATGGGGTTAGGGATACACTTCCCGCACTAGTTAAGAAATGGGTCCAATTTGTCATTAGATTTTAGTGCCGATATAATTTATGGATGTTGATGGGGTGGCCGCAAGGTCAAGTAGACATTGTCTCATGTGACTTTGGACATTGGAAGTAGATTTAGCATATGCCAAAAAATATATGCAAAAAAAAAACCATGTAAATTATTCAATGGATACAGTAAACACCAAATATTAACAGATAAATTTAGAGTAAAACGTTAGAAACTACAGAAAAAAAACTTTGGGTTTATTATTAGTATTTTTTTTAAAAAAATAGGCAACATGCCCCCTAATATGAAGAAGAGATTGATAATATAAATTAGTGGGAAGGAGCAACCGGGTAAATCTTCTTCTGAGCAACCTACAGACTTACATAGCCCCTTGGTATAATTGTCTGGAATTTACCTTCTTGGCTAAATTTAATGCTTGTTTCAGCCCGAGGGTCTATTTTTCAAACCTTACACCTCTTGCAATTCTCCGTTTTCCTATTCTTGGTCTCCATTTACTCTGTTCCTTATCCTGTGGTTCCTGGAACATGGTGGGCTTGATGGTGCTATGGACATAATTGGACAACTTGTGATTTTTATTTTGGAAGTATAATGTATATATACATCTGGCAAACTTTAATAAACGTTGTCCTACTCTCAAGCAACTATACTACACATAGGTGGTATATCATCAAGGTCTCACAGATTTAAATAAAAAAATGAAAAAATAAGCAAAAAGTTATTGATAGCAACTTTTCCAATAGCCTAAATGGTTGCCAATATGGCTTTTGACTGAACTTACTGCTGTTCGTGTTCATTCGTGGGAACTCTCCGGATTTCAGTCTCAAGGTGAAGGGGCAGATTCTCAGGGTCACATCGTCTAGAGAGGAAGATATAGAACTGTGTTAAAAAACCCCTTTGTTATTAAATTTAACATTACCCCCAATTAAATGTTTTTGTAGTATGAAATAGAAAATGTTGAGCACAAATCGTGCCAATATCATTTACATTAATGCTCTAAAACAACTAGCTCCACTAATCTAATGAAAAGCCAGATTAATTTTTAATGAAAAATATTATATAAATGCCATATGATAGAATCTATCAATTGATGGAGACACACATGGACAGATTATGCATTAAAAGCTAAAAATGCATATTATATTTTTAATTTGAATTCTACATCTGGCACCAAAATAAGTTGTAATTATTTTTTAAAATAAGCAATTCCTGTGTATCCATATAATTTCTAGTCTTTAATGCAAAACATTTAAAGTACACATTAAGATTGTGAGAACCAAAATAAAAATATAAAATTGTTTTCATTCAAAAAATAAAAATGTTAAATATGTATCCTTCCATGCTGATACATCAGACGTCTTTCCTCTAATGCTAATCAACTGACCAAGGTCATATTTTCTTCCTTCCTTGGTTAAAAGGGATTATTCTTCCTTCTCATTAGATGAGGAAATCTTATATTACTTATTATAAGTGCACGTTCTTCCTGACAGCATCAATGCAATATTATTCCCAGACTCCAATTAAGCATCTAAGGTTTTTAACTGACTAATCATTGTCCTTCAACTTATCCCAATTTTAATATTCAAACCTTTATGACTTGGCTGGTGTTAAAATAGTGGATTAGTTTTTTCTTCCTTCCCTAAATTTAGCAATATCTTTTATATTCTAACTTTAAAACAAATTTAACATGGGGTTTACAAAAAATGTCAGATATTTTATAACTAATTACTTTTAAAATTCCGGAATACCTGTAACCATTAAAAATGTTGAAGCATTTATTTTCTACATTTAACACTACTTTAACTTATATTTCTTTCTTCTTGTTGCCTTTTCACACTGTAATAGTTCAAGTGCCACCTACTGGATTTTCATTGCATCGCAGCTCAAACATTTACCAATCTGGTGTTATTAAGCATTATACTGAAAGGTTCCAAAATGTAATGATACATAAATCCAAGAGCCTCATTGTCCCAACAGCCTTAGAACAGCTTTATTTCATATCATTTTTTTTTCTGTTGGTCATACTGCAGACATGGTAGCTACCAAAATGTGGAGCATTTTTTGTGTTGTTACAACAGTTTGAAACAAAACATACTCCATAATGCCATCCATTTCAGAGTGCATTACACACCTCATTGTAAAGAATAATAATGTCAGATCTCACATTTTTTATTTAAATGCTTAGCTAAAGGTTAGGATTAAGTAGGATAACGTAGTTATGAAAGATGGTTATATCTGATGTGCAGTATACTGTATATAACATAGCTGTATATAACATAGCTGTATTGTGTATTGGCGTCCCGATTAGCTGCATAGGAGGTTGTACAGGTGAATGGACATGTGAACCTACTGGTGAATGGTAATTACCGGCAGCCCTGTATAATCCCATCACACCCTTTAGTCAGTGCTCAGTTGTCTGAAGCCCTTGTTACATATCAGCTAACCTTTGCTCTGCTTTGTCTTCTGGTGACTGCCCCTGTGACTGCCCCAGTATTCCAGAAACCCAATTCCTTACACCGTTACTGACAATACTGCTATGGTAAGCACATTTGGCTATGTCTAGCCACATAAAATCAACATGGCCACAAGCTCCAAGTTTTGAAGAGCCATTCCTAATTGGGTTTTGGGAAAACAAAATATGGGCATTACTGCTAATAAAAACTTTGAATAGTTATCTCAAATCAAATTTCCAGATTGTATCATCAACTGATTGATAATTTGAGGTACTAAATGAGCCTTGTAGTCCACCGTATATCAATATTTGGACCTGGAGCATATTTCGTTAGAATGACCCTGACTGGTAAGATCCAAAAGGTGGTGATCATCATTACTACTTGTCTAAAATATCCACCCCACTAGTGATAATCATTCATGTTTCTCAAGCAGTAAATAATGGAAATACTTGTTTTATTAAAATGAAAGCATGATATTGTTCATTTAATCACTAAAGCTCTTTACATTAGCCTCACATATATCACTGTCAATTCGCAAATTAAGGAAAATGCAGTCATTATGATAGACACTTACTGATTTCATTACTATCTGTATGATTAATTTCAAGGAGGTAGCAATTTTGTCTCAAGGAAATGTAACAACTGAAGATGAATAAAACTTTTTTTTCATAAACAAAGTATTCTCACTTGCATGACTGTTCTATGAGCTACCAATTTTGGCGTGAAGAGCATTTGAGCTTTTTAAGATTAGCTATAGTTATGAACAGAGACATCAATCACAATTTGCAAAGGAGTCCTGTATATAATATGGTGAAAGAGGTTAAAGCTATGTTTCACATGGGTGCTCCCAGTACTACTTGAATAGGTCAGCTAAACAGGAGAAACCATTTAGCATTTTAGAAATTAATAGGGTCTCTTGACATATTAGTTTTACAACTGATTAAACATTTTAACAAAAATATATATTGTTGTGTGTTTCTCAGCTTATTTCTTGGATAGCATTTTACTTCCTTCACTGAAGTCTCTTGCTGATTGAAAAAAAACCCTGTCTGGTGTCCGGCAGATAGTGCCCCATACTATGCAGCGGCAGATCAGTTACAGGAGTTTGCAGCCGCTGGCTTGATATGCCCACTACAAGAGCAAAAAAAAAAACGTAAAGTGGGGTGGCAAATATCCATCCATTGGCCAGACTTCAGATGCCTGGGCCGTCAGTTCATCGCCAGTTCAGACTGAGGGTGCAAGCGACCACAAAATGTCAGCTGAGTAATCTGTGACCTTTGAGAATCTGCCTTTGAACTAGACTTGTGCATTCGTCTTCGGGCGAACATGAAAATGAACACGAAGAGTGCACTTTCGTGTTCGTTCCGAAGACACGCCGAAGGGAAGACAGCGGCGGTAAAACGTAGGCGAAGACGAAGACACACACCACGAAGATCTTCATGATCGTCTTCGTCTTCGCCTACTAATCTCCCCGGTCCCTTCCCCGTCTAACTCACCTTATCTTCACGGCATCGCGGCAGTTCACGGAAGCAGAAATCCGTAGGTTCGCCGTTAGGGGTTACAGGGCACTGCGAATGAGCCTATTGGTCGCCTACAGGGTCCAATTGGTTGATGCCAGAGGAAGACCCTGCAGGTGACCAATAGGCTCACTCGCACGGCCTTTGTAACCCCTGACAGAAATCCGTAGGTTAAAGGGCCGTGCAAGCGACCAACAGGCTCACTCGCACGGCCCCTTAACCCCTTAAGGTGCAACAAGTTACGGCATCAGGAGCCTAAAAGTCTGTACGACCGACCAACAGAGTCGCTCGTACAGACTTTAAAAAGTTAAACCCTAATGAAGCAACTTGTCCGGCAGATCCCACTGGTCTCCACTGGGTCCCACTGGCAGACGAGCCCCCTGCTGGCGACCAATAGGGTCGCTCGTACAGACTTTTAAACTCCTGGTGCCGTAACTTGTCCAGCAGATACCATTGGTCTCCCTGTTCTATCATTTAACTGATTGGCAGACGAGCCCCCTGCTGACGACCAATAGGGTTGCTCATACGGACATTTAAACTCCTGGCGCCAGAGTTGCTGCGGTACGCGTTAACCCCGTATTAACCCCTTAACCGGAAAAAAACGAAGAAAAACCGAACACGAAGAATGTCCACAAATATTCTTCGAGAAGACAGGAACAGGCGAATATTCGCGGAATACGAAGATTTTTTTTTCCCAAAGACGAGCACGAAGACGAACACGAAGTCTACTTTGAACTAAGCTCATAGGTATGTCGCTGGTCACATTTGAAACAAAAATGGCCACATCTTTATACCATAAGCAAACAAATTCTATGGAGTTTAAAATATAAACTCATTCTCTCGGATGTTGGTGAATTTAGAATTTTAAATCTCATTGTTTTACATTAATTGTGGTGAGAAACAGCAGATACATTAATAAATTATTCAAAACAGATGGTAAAAAAATCTTTATTGTAAAGGATACTTGAGGACAAAATAGATGGTGCTTTGAATTCAATAAGAATGGCTAGACTAGACTAGAATGGCTCAGTATTGATGCACATGACACAGTACGTATGTGTATGTTTTATGGATTACACTAGCTCAGTTGCACAAACCGTTTCCTGCCTATTGAATACCAGCCCTTACACTCTAGACAAGCAAAACTAATTCTTATCCAGCTCATGGGCCACGTCTGCATGGATTCTGGTGATTACCCAATAAACCATTGTGCAGGGATTTAACAGGTTTTACATAGCAAAACATGATGCTTTCTGTAATGTGCAAGAACTTGAGAATGTTTATGATCCCACTGTAAAGTGGGTAATGTGAAACTTTGACACTGGAAGAATGAATGACAGAGGGCTTTTAAACAGGTTGGTAGAGAAACAGAGATAAATAGAATGTGAAAAACAGATTGAAACAATATGTACAAAAACAGACTGGAAAAATGTACAGGAAGAGCAATCTGGACTTATGGCATATAGAAGAAGAAGCATTTTCATATTTATGATCTTGGGCATAACCTGCATTGAATACGTTAAACAGATCAACATCATCCCAGATACACATTTGAAGACGGATTTCTATAATTATTTGATTTATATGTCCTCTGACACCTCAAATTAAAAAATTTTGTGCACCAAATGAGTGACTTTTTAGGACAGACTTATAATTCAGGTCCTCTGGCATGGGGTGGTCTTCATAAAGATTTTTTTTGTTGAACAATGCATTTTAATAAATACCATGAAATGAGGTAACTTCTAATATATATATATGTATGTATATATATATATATATATATATATATATATATATATATATGTGTGTGTGTATATATATATATCTATATATCTATATGTCTAATAAAGCAGCGAGAAAATAGTCTGCAATGCAGAATATAGCTTAACATCTAGTTAAATAGATTAAATACACCCATACCTTAAATTAAACCAAGCTCAATCAATCTGACTAATGGATAGTGTAACACTATATTTTCTTAACATGTGTTTCAGTAATACATGTTTATTGTATCTCTCCTCTGTAATAAAAATGTTAAGAAATCTCTTAGCCCATTGTCTAACTTTTTATCCAAGGCCCATCTAGGTAATGCTAACTATAAAATTGTGGATATAGGCCATTTCTGATTAGCTATTATGTATTATTAACCTCCCTCCGATGTGGGAATTTCTCTCATAACTACATTTACTAGGTCTTAATGACTTTTTCCTGGCTATGCTTTTAATTGGCATGCTATCAGTGTAGCTCCAAGCCAACGAAATGGGTGTTTTTTTATTATTATTTTCAATTTACAATTATCTCAGCCAGAATCTTAATTTCTCGTACAGCTAGAAAGACTACTGTGTACAAGGCCAGTTCTTGCACATCACCTAATTTTCTACCCAATATATTCTAATAGGATTTTAGTGACAATGTAACATGTATAACTCATTATAAGTACCGCATATACTTACAATAAGAATGTATATTTAATTACTCATTTTAGTAACTGCTCATTTTCAGTAACTGCCACAAATTTGTGCATGTTATTTTGGATAGTAAAATATATTACAATGTTGGGATTTAGCATTTTGCACGCTAACATGCCCCTTGTATTATGCTCATGTTTGGCTCCCTTTGTGTTAAAACTTCATCAAAATGTAGGTTACAGGTGTTATATCGGTAGTAATTGAATGTGAGGAGACCCTAGATAAGGGACACCCACACAGACCAAATTACAGGTCCTATTGTGATTGTTAAATGTGATTAGTGCCCAATGTAACTGATAAGATCAAATGGCTAGAGAATATCAATTACTACCAATTATTCAGAGTGGTATAGGGTGGCACGCTCCTTTCAGACAAATTTCTTGTGGAACTAATTCCCCTACCTAGGATAGATACGTTGTAGTCATTACATATTTCTGTGAGGACAATCACTAGTACTACTATATCTTCTTTTGTACAGGTGTTATGTTCCTATAAAGCTGGGACACTGCATCTGCTGTCCATTACCTCAAACTATGTTAGATGTATGCATTATTATAACAGATTAGTGACAGAATATCTGAAAGAACCAGAATGGAACTGTATTAAAATTTGAGTAAATGACTGTATGTTGAGCAGTATTGGACAAAATGGGTGCAGATCTCCCTGGCCACTTCCCTAAAATGTACTATACTTTACCTCAATTAATTCCAAGTAGGACCTCCATCTAGGCTAGCAAAACACAATATCGTGGGGGGGCGGGGGCTTGCTTTATAAATATAGAAATAAACCAATGTTCCATATATCTGAAAAGAATGGATGACAGGCAATGCTACAAATTACTCAAGGTCAAGGGAGCAGCAGCCAGTGGTTAATCAATTACGTGGCAAGTTGAAGTTGCCAGCTCTGTGTTTTCTTAGGGTAATCAACTATCTGACTCATATAGTCTAATGAAATTGAATTGTTATTTATGTCTTTAGTTGACTGATGAATAGGTATTGCATAGACCTTGGATGTCACAGCCTAAAGCCCCCCTAAATGTCAGCAAGAAAAAAAGTTCTATTTATGCTTTCCCTTGATTTCATTAAATGTATTACAGTGTCATTCTGCTATACCATATTTCCTCTTTTCACCATAAAATACAGGCATTATATATTAAGTAAACAATGATGCATCATGCTTTAGAAAAAAATACACAATATACCATACAGTGTACGTATTCTAAAAAATGGTTATGGCTTGATTTTTTTATGTTTTGATATGAAGAGTTAGTTAATTCAATGCATTTGACTATAAAATTGCATATTTAGATTTATCCCTGCAAGAGTTTTGAGGCTCTTGTTTGAGGCAAGAGATGTGCCAGTATATCTAAGAGTAATATACCTTTTGTCTGTATCTGGTACACAGAAGGTATCATACATCTAATATATAAAGCTAGATGGTTAGGGAGAGTTCCCAGGAATTTATAATCAATGTTGATTATATTCCATCTAACCTTTTTTGGTTTTCTTAATACAGATTCTATAGGTGAAAATAAACCAAACAATGACAACCAGTAAGATGGACTAGTGTCCAGTATTTGACTGGCTTGACTGTTTTGTTTTAAAGGTCAAGCTGGCTGCCCGTTGTATACCCTAAAGGCTATTTTCTGACCTGGGCCGGCTTTTGAGATGTGCGAGCTGTGGGGCCAAGGCCAGGGCTGCGCTGAGGCGGGTGCACGGGTGGCAGGGAGAGGAGGAGAGAGAGGGGCCACGAGTGGTCGCACATGAAAAAGTTTTCAGCAATCGCTCGGCCCCTTTTCTCTCCTCTGCTCACTACCACTGCCCTGACTTAGGTGGTGGGAGCGCGAGGCCTTGTTCATGGTGCGACGCTTCATGACGAGCGCCAGAATATGGCGTTATATCGCCAAGCTCAGTGCTGGTATTTAGTTGATCTATACCTGCAGTGCTGTTTCCATGTGCTGTTTATTTGATCTTTACCTTCAGTGCTGAGTTTACGTGTGATCCCCAGTTGATCTATAACTGAAAATCTGGGTTTGTGTGTTATTCTGTTGGACTGTACCCACAATGCTATACACGCAAGTGATGTTTACATGTGTTGTTTATTTGATCTATACCTGAACTACAGGGAGGAAGGAAAAGAGAGGTGTGGCTTAGTGAATGAGGGGACAAAGGGACTCTGGGGATGATTATGGGGGAGATGGCCTCTCAAGTCACGGTCAGAAGGAGAGAAGGCTGCACTTCTCATAGTCTCACAGTCTTCCCCTAATCTGCAGTCAGTGTGGCAAATATTTTTTTTTTTGGTGTGGGAGCGGAGGGAGTGATTGCATGCTAGGGAGCGCGGAGGGGTGCAAAGGAAATAATTGCCTAGGATTGGCTGCCCCCCCCATATTTAATGTATTTAAGGTACATTATTGTTACCAGTGTTTCTAGCTTTATTTTATTGTACTTGTTTGCACTTGCACATAAATAATCTCTAATTAAAACTAGTTGTTTTTTACAAGATTTTTTCCCTTTCTTTTTTGTCAAGGGGGCGCCAGAGAAGTAGTCCGCACAGGGCACCTGAACACCTAAGGCCGGGCCTGTTTCCGACAGCCTGGTCCCCCTCTCAATATAACAGTACTGGCATACAATGTAGGAGAGACAATGTTACTAAGCCATACAGTTCAGCAGTCATAAGTGACCATATTTTGTATATTTGTATATCCAAACAGTCATCTCCTACAGTTTTACTTCCCCATCAAGCTCACAAGAGCAGGGTTGTCTTCTCCTTTCATGCCAGTTTGTTATTGTTTGTTTTTTTAAATTTATTCCACGACTCTAATTGTAAATCTGCTGGTGATAAATAAATAAATGTGATGTAATGTAATTTAATTGTTTGGTTATGGCCATTTTGTTGACCACTCTAACATTCTAACCATCTTATTCACACATAAATTCCCTTATAATTAAGCTGCAATCCATCACTAGAATACAGTTTGTGCCTTAGGAAAAAATCAGGAACTCTGATCCCTGCTACCCAGACAAAGCTTTGAACCAATCATTTAGCTGCCTAAACTCCTGCTGCCTCCCCGGAGTAGTCTAGGGTACGATTACTACTTATAAAAATACTACACTGGAAGTCATTTTCTGAAGTGAAAGACAGAAATGTAGAGCCAATTTGTTCTACTGGGAAAACCAGCCCCACTCATGGAACCATTTTACTGGTTGTAGGTCAACTGTTAATAAAGGTCACATAAGTCTTAAGTCAAAGGTGATACTTCTGATTAGTCCAACATAGAAAAAAATGTTGAGTCACTTTATGTTTCAGCAACAACATTTTCTGTACTTTAGATGGAAAAAACTGACATTATATGTTAAACTAAAAGGGTTGATTATGTTGCAAACACTCAATAAAATAAAACACTTCCAACCTATTTCCTGGTACAGACTGCTTAATAAACTTCCAAGCATTAAGGTTATCATATGTTTTGCTTTGGTACTAATTTTATTTACTCTATGGAATCGCTGCGCTGTTGAGTACACGCATCTGTAGTGGGTGAATTATTTATAAAATCTTTCACATTGAATTAACTGAAGCAATCACTCAGTATTAAAGTCGTGTTGTCATATTAAATTATGTCCAGGTACCTCAAGTCTGTTTACTGTAGCAGTGCCATAACTGTATATCGCAAATCTGGGCAGAGATCACAGTTTCTAAAGGCTTCTTAAAAGCATATTATTGTAAAGCACATATATGAGAAATGTATGATTCATAATAGCTTTGGTACTTCAACTTATTTAACTTTTTCAGTTCTAACCCTATATGTGATACTTGCCTAGCAAAGCGAGCCACAGGATCCAACCACGTATCACATATATGGTGTCTCCTAGTAACGACTGTGAAGAAAACATTTCAGTAGTACCACAGTAGCGTAATAGAGACAGCTGATTGGCTACCGAGCCGACTTGCAACTATCTTACCCAAAGAAAACTGGATTTACTGGTTACTGGCTTCCTCAAGTGGAGATAAGAATGCTGGTAATTGGACGTATACAGATTGTTGGCGCCTCTGATTATTTACAAAAATAAAATTAAGTTGCGATTGCTGGCCTTAGACAGTGATCAGTCCACGGAGCAGACAGCAGAATATGGCTGCTTGCTACCATGGTAACAAATTCTATGGTTGATTTGGCAGATAATCTAATGTGAAATTACCTGGTTGATCCATGTTATCATGATAACAGTTAGCATGTGTTTTGGGCAGATTTTTTAATGTGCACAGTCTATAATTTATGAAGTCTATAATTTATAATTTAACTTATGAGAACATAAGGGAACATACTGATTTCATTAATCCATACAAACATTGTAAGCAGAAACAAGAGGAAGATAATGGAATCAATTAAAATAAAATCATTAGTAAACATTGCACTGATTTTTTTTAATCTCAATCTGTTTGATAGGTTGCCTTTAATTCTGTCAGCATAATGCTTTATTGTTAATGCAACAATAGTAGATAAGGGACAATCTAGCCTTCAAGAGAATTCACAAATGCCAGTTTAAAAGACATCCTAGATTTAATTAAAATGCTAAATTTCCCCTTTGTATTGAGCATTAAATCCAAATGAAGTCATTCTTCCAAGACTTAAAAATTCATACATTGGGGGGCATTGTTATGATTTTTTTGTTTGTTTGATTGTTCTGTGTTTCTGGGATAAGATCCCATTATCATAAACTTTTTTCCTCTCTGCAGACTTAAAATATGTGTTCCAATCTAACATATGTTTACCCAAGTAATGATCACTGTCATCTTAAACAACTAACCCAAGTTTTGCACTTTAGCTAAACATATTGTCCTTTAATGTCTTTACATGTCCATAAGAATGGATGGCAACTGTGTAGAGGGTGCTGCCCTGGGTTGAGCGTAGGGTAGGGTATAATGTAAATACACCACTGATAACCTCCCCTTTCTGCTTCAGTTGCTGACAGATCTTCACTGCATATCACACACAGGGTACCCACAATGAAACAATCTCTTGTGGACACTAGACTTGGATACCAGGGGGCTCTTCGTGTTTGTCTTCATGCTCGTCTTCGGGGAAAAAATCTTTGTATTCTGCGAATATTCGCCCGTTCCTGTCTTCTCTTCGGGCGAATATTCGTGGACATTCTTCATGTTCGTTTTTTCTTTGTTTTTTTCCAGTTGTGTATAATGGGTTAATACGGGGTTTGGCGCCAGGAGTTTAAATGTCCATATGAGCAACTATATTGATCGCCAGCAGGGGGCTTGTCTGCCATCAACCAATTGGTTGATGCCAGAGGAGGTCCCTTCAGGCGACCAATAGGCTCACTTGCACTGCCCTTTAACCCCTGATGGCGAACCTATTGATTTACGCTTCTGTCAACTCCTGCGATACACAAAAAAAGCTTGAGTAGCGTCCAAATTAGTCAGATCAACCCAAGGGGCAATTATCCCCCCCTGCCCACATTGCTTTCCTCCAAGCTCATCACATACTGCTTGGAAAACCCTAACTGGCTCGAGGTGAAAAAACCTGTCTTGAAAAAATAAGTAGAGACTTAGTGACTCAGACATGCGCCCTATATACATATAGACTAGTCAATTGCATACCTATATCATTAAATGATCATTTGTAGCCTATGTTGTACAATATGGTTTCTCAAAACCGCTATAACCTTGAACAAGATAACCATTCTCCAAGTCTCATTTTTCAATTCACACTTTGTTAATCATCAGTAGCTTGTATTTTAAAAGAAATATGTACATTTACAGCCTGGAGGACAATGTGTTTCATGTTTTTCCCAGAACTGCTACGAAGTTATTTTCAGATAAAATACAGTAAAATTTGTATCATCTCAGGGTGAGACTGGCCTAAACCATATGTCATTTTTTAAGGGACAAGATTCACTACTCAGCAGACATATAAAACCTTTCCACCATGTAAAACACTGTAAAACTATAAAGCTTTAAAAGAAGATCCAAGTTGTATAATACAAAACATTCATCAGAGTCACACATTTTGACATATAGCTAAAGCGTATTTGTTCTTTGTAGTACCATTGGGCTTCCCGGATTTCTGTACATTTTTTTTTTTTGCATACAATGGAGGTAATTAAAGGTTATCAAAGTACTTCATGAACATAATAGGTGTAATACATACAATTGCATTTTCTCCATAATAATAGATATTATTATGTACATAAAATGTACTATCTATGGCATGATTGTGTACCTCGTTTGTTCACTGATCTACTTTGTAGAGTGACTGTCACAATCTGGAAAATGTTGTTGCGAAACCATTTTTTTTAATGTATGGCACTAATTCTAGCATTCAGTTTTGAACTCCCCCTTTCACAATACCCAAGACATTGTTGTAAGTAACCCCCAAGGTTTTGGGATTTTAGCCAAGCTATACCTAAGTGTAGGACTGGACATCTAGCACACCTGGCCAGCCAGCATTGCTCCAAACACACCCGATCTGTTGCTCCAGCCCCTGGGTATGCCAAGCCACACGTTGCACAAGCATAAAAATGTAGAGTACGGTCTCTCATACTCAGCCCTTGGCCGCACTTAGGTCATTGGCAGCTTTCAGCCTTAAAATGTCATGGTTGCTTCATCGTCCCTAGTGCAACCCTGTGTAACTGTTAACATACTGTATATCTCAGTTTTAGATAGCACTTAATTATTGTATTTTTGTACCAATTTTACTTTTATTTATTTGCTTTTTAAATGCTGTCTTCAGAGCTTCTCGACCATTCTATTTCTTCTTAACATTGCCACTTTTTTAATTAAAATTAGAGTCATATATTCACAAAGCCTCCACAGACTAATTAACCATGAGGATTTTATGAGAATTTGATAATTGGTGTTAAAATGAACCTGGCATTTTACCAAATGCTACATTTTACTGTTTAAACACTTAACCCTTTAGGAGTAAGCATTCATTTTCACTACAGGATCAGAACGGGTTGTTTTTATGCCTTTGTTTGTTACTCAATATGGCAACATAGGTATACTTTTAGTGATCACAAAATTCAAAACTTCCCCACAAGCGTACCCAGATTATTGCATTGGGACAATTTAAGTGCCATTTTAAAGCCAATATTAAAACTTTTTTTACGAATATGATTTTTACTAATGCCACAATGTTTCCTTTAATTTCTTGAGCAGGGTAAGATGTCCATCTTACTATGCAATCTGCTGGCACTCTACAAGTATACTGTGATGTAAGAAAATGCAATGGGTTTCAAAGGTTTCAAAGGCAGGTAACAAAACTGATTAAAGGGATGAAAAATCTGAGCTACAGACCTTACGTGAAAAATGTGAAACCAAGTGTCAAAAAGTGAGAATGAAGAAAGAAAAAGAATTACTTTCCTTTCTTGAGATCGGGTTTTTAGCTGCAACCCTATGTACACTCTCCACGGAATGTAGAAAAAGGGAACACAAATATGACTTCTGTCTTAGGGGCGCTTGCAAACACACGATCCAGAATAACTCATATAAAAAATAAACAGGAAAAAGAAAAAATAGTGTGATACAGTAAAAAGTAAGTGATTCCGGCACGCAGCTTCAATGAATACACTCACAATGTGAATGGATCTTTGGCACGTATATCAAAATCCCTCCTTGGTATGTATGTTGCTTCCTTGGCTCCACGTGTATGTAAGACAAGAGATATCTAATCGGGTGATACCTTTACACTCTATATGTATGCTATAAGGTAATGCACTCACATTTAGTTAAAAGATATCAAGCCCATCTGGTTTGTTGTCCTGGAGTGGAGCCGGTCTCTTGATGAAGTTCCTGGGGAGGCTTTGCTTGGATTCCACGAGAAGATGTCTTCAAAGATCCAGTGTGGGTGTTAATAAAGTGCAAGTGCTATATATAAATAATGTATGTTCAGTAGTTTATGAACTAATAGTGTGTGCCTTAAATAGATAAAAAACACCAGGTAGAATAAATAAATGAATAATTTAATCTGGGACCAAGCCCTTACTAGACCCTGGTGGGCAACTACACCATATAGGTGTTTACAAAGTCGTCCGAACAGGATAAAATATAATATGAATAATATAAAACATGTAGGTAAAATGAAATAATTGAAAGTCCAAAAATAAAATAAAATAAAACAATCCTCAACGCGTTTCGCCAGGTAAAAAGGCTTCCTCAGGAGGTATAATAGTGACCAAATGGATGGTGTTCATTCTTTTATGCTCCCCCGGATACGTCGTCTACATTTCTTTCGTTCCGTCTGCTGGTGTGTCTGTTCCCGTTACGTCATCGCGTATTCATTCTGCCGCGTATATGCGTGCGTGCGTGCGTGCGTGCATCTCGTTTTCGTGTTGTCCCTCGTACTTCGTTCCTTCCAACCCGTACAGTGTATCGGGTATGTGGTTTCTCTTGTGTCTATGTGAGATGAGGGATCACGTATCCCGGGAACAAAATAAAGGTTAAAACCATGCATGTTACGGCGTTTGTTTTGTTTGAGTCTCGGGGGGCGGTTTGCAAAGGGATTATTCGTGTATAGGTTAATATAGGTTGGTGAAGATGATGTATATATAAATCATAAACATATCAATAGGAATTAATTAGTGGGTTTAAAAAAGGGATCAGAGGGAACCCTTATATGGAAATCGCTTGTAGAGGGATAAAACAAACATCCATGAGCATTGGTTAATGGGTTTAAGAAAGGTTCAGAAGGAACCCTTGTGTGCCCAACATATATAAAGAGATAGAATATAGAATTAGGATTATTTGTGGTTCCATTTCAAGTGTCTATATGTATATATAGAGTGATACAGATGGAAACCCATAGGGAGGACGAAGTTAGATTGGAAAAAAGAAAGAAGGGTCATCCAGTGTATAAATGATGAAGTGCCATAAAGATGGAATAGAGGAAAGTATAATCCAGTGTGGAAATTATTAATGTGCATATATGATATTTTGAGTGGATCTTCTATATCCACAACCAAAAAGGAAAATTGGTATTATAATAAAAAACCATATGTGAAAGGTAAGTGCATTGTTTGAATGTCATTCTTAATTTTTCTTTCTGATACAAGGTAAGTAAAATCTTTTTTAATTTTTATATGTATTACTGTGTATTTATGAATAAAGTGGAATATTTTTAAACGAACAGAACATATTGATTAGAAGTGGAAAACTGAGATGGGGGGGCAAAAATTGATAAATGCATATTCCTACAGGAAGGACAAAATGTCTATTTCTAGATTAAGATCACCTTTTTTATAGGTCTTTAATTTGAAAATCCATTCGGTAAACACCTATATGGTGTAGTTGCCCACCAGGGTCTAGTAAGGGCTTGGTCCCAGATTAAATTATTCATTTATTTATTCTACCTGGTATTTTTTATCTATTTAAGGCACACACTATTAGTTCATAAACTACTGAACATACATTATTTATATATAGCACTTGCACTTTATTAACACCCACACTGGATCTTTGAAGACATCTTCTCGTGGAATCCAAGCAAAGCCTCCCCAGGAACTTCATCAAGAGACCGGCTCCACTCCAGGACAACAAACCAGATGGGCTTGATATCTTTTAACTAAATGTGAGTGCATTACCTTATAGCATACATATAGAGTGTAAAGGTATCACCCGATTAGATATCTCTTGTCTTACATACACGTGGAGCCAAGGAAGCAACATACATACCAAGGAGGGATTTTGATATACGTGCCAAAGATCCATTCACATTGTGAGTGTATTCATTGAAGCTGCGTGCCGGAATCACTTACTTTTTACTGTATCACACTATTTTTTCTTTTTCCTGTTTATTTTTTATATGAGTTATTCTGGATCGTGTGTTTGCAAGCGCCCCTAAGACAGAAGTCATATTTGTGTTCCCTTTTTCTACATTCCGTGGAGAGTGTACATAGGGTTGCAGCTAAAAACCCGATCTCAAGAAAGGAAAGTAATTCTTTTTCTTTCTTCATTCTCACTTTTTGACACTTGGTTTCACATTTTTCACGTTCTACACTTTAATTCACTCCACACGAAACCTTAGTCATAAAAGTAAAAGCCAATGGCATACTCATCTAACTCTTTCTCCACATGGAGAGAAGAGAGAACTAAAAAATTAGAAAATATTTTTTCACAAACACCGGTATATCAGGAACCTAATAACTTTCTGTTTATTAAACTTGAAAGACTTATGGAAAAAGAAATTAAAAGATGGTGGGAGATTACCTTCATAGATCAATATATAAAGACTAAAACTATACCCAGAGGCCTAAGGATAAATAAAACTCCAGCATTTGGCCAGGATGACCAGATCTTTATGCAAGAATGGGATAACATTTTAGATGAGTGTTCATTTAATCTTATGAAACTCATAGTAGCACAACAAAAAGAGCAATTAAATAAAATAGAGCAAGAAATTCAGGTTATAGAGGAAGAAATAAAAACTCAAATAGACCCACAAACAATTACCACTAAACATAAGGATATAAGGATTAAAATCAACAAAATAGAGGGAGAAATCATCGAAAATAAAAAAAGAAAATTTTTTAGAGATAAAATGGAAATGGAAAAAGGAATACATAAACCAACACAGAGTCACACAGAATCCAATTATGGGAACTATTGGAATTCTGGTATGCATAAACACTCCAATTTCAGGTCTAGATCCAACACAAGGAGATACATAAGAGACACCAATTTTAGACAAAGCACATACCCTAATAAATATACACACACACAAAGATATAGAAATAATGAATATAGAACACGCTCCCCTGCGTGGCGCCAACAAGAATACATAGCAGAAAACGAAACTAGAACATCCCCTAAACCTAGGAATATAGACCATAACAATGAGGATTTTTTAGACAGGGAGCTATCCCGAAAAGGGGGCACGAAAAGAAAAGAAACACCACCCAGACAAGAGACACGGGAACTAAGAAGTCGCCTCATCCCATTAGAACAGAATCCATGGAAGAGGGGAAGGTTCCAAAGACAACCAGGGGACAAAGAGGAGGAGGGAAGAAGATAAACCAGATTACACCCTTAACACCAGAAGACGGGGGCATCATAAATATCTCTAAAGTAGAGCTCACCCAGGATGAAATTAGATTACTTAAAAAGGGTCTCAAATTCGCACCTACACAAGGTCCAAATCATTTTGAGCTATTTATGGACACACAAAGATACCTTAGGAAACTAATGGTAAAAAGATTCTTTAATAAAACTGATAACCACAAACAAGAGGTGATTGGTGAAAACAACCCTACACCCACAATAAACTTTGTACACACTCCACTCAAACCAAAATCAAAATTTTACCCTTTAAGCGAAAAAAGTGAACATTTAGAAGTATTCACAGATCTAGTACTTAAAGATCTGGAGAATCTGAAGAGTAATAACAAATACTCTAATTTGAATCAAAAAGAAAGACAAGCACTTAAAACTCTCAAACACAAAAACGAATTAGTAGTTAAACAAGCTGATAAAGGGGGTGCAACGGTCATTATGGACCGGACCTACTATATAGATGAAGCGAATAGAATCTTAGGAGATACCAACACCTATAAAAAACTCAAAGGGGACCCTACTAAAGACTTCAGCGTTCAACTTTATAAAATACTCAGTAAGGGCTTGGAAGACCAGATCCTAACCAAACAAGAATTTCATTATTTAAAGAAGGAACACCCCAAAATCGCGGTTTTTTACTTCCTTCCTAAAGTACACAAAAACTTGAAAGAACCCCCGGGAAGACCTATAATAAGTGGACTGGACTCACTCACCTGTAACACCTCGGAATATGTTGATCACTTTTTGCAAAAATATGTAACTCTAATGCCCGCCTATCTGAAAGATACTCCACATTTACTTAATATCCTAAAAGAAGTACAATGGTCACAGGGATGGATATGGGCCACACTAGATGTATCATCCCTATACACGGTGATAGAACACCAGCAAGGCATACAAGCCATCGATAACGTGCTCACACGGGATGACAACATGAACCCCACACAAAAAGACTTTATTTTAGATTGCATCAACTTCATACTCAAATTCAATTATTTTTGGTTTGAAAATGAATTTTATCTACAAATGTGCGGAACGGCCATGGGCACCAGGTTTGCACCAAGCTACGCTAACCTATTCGTAGCCGAGTGGGAAAGGGATGCCATCTGGAACAACAACCCCCACGGTGCAAACCTGGTGCTATGGAAAAGATACATTGACGATGTCCTCATTATTTGGAGAGGAACAAGGGGTGAACTTAACACATTTGTGCAGTATGTTAACAACAATGATTACAATCTAAAATTCACCTCCAATATACAAGAAACACACATAGAATTTCTGGATGTGGAACTATTTACTGAGAACAATATCATTTGTTCCAGAAACTACACAAAACCCACAGATAAGAATGGGTACATAGAGTATACAAGTTGCCATCACCCGCTGTGGCTCAATAACATCCCTAAGGGACAGTTTATGAGAGTCAAACGAAACTGCTCAAAACAAGAGGATTTCAACCATAAAGCTAATGAGATAACACAGAAATTTCGGGAAAAAAACTATCCCTCCGAGAGGTTACAAAGCAGCCTTCGGCAGGTACAACAGATAGATAGAAACCAGTTGTTAGAAGGAAAAAAACAAGACACAAACGAAAAAGACAAGAAAGACTTCAGTTTTTCTTTCTTCACAAAATACAACTCACAAGCACACAAGATAAAAAAGATAATGGGAAGCCATTGGCACATACTAAAAAATGATTGTGTCCTAGGAAAGATACTCCCGGATAAACCCCAGATAATCTATAAAAGAGCAGACACCTTAAAAACCATGCTAGCTCCGAGCGTACTTCCTAAGAGTACTAAACCACAAATTATTGGCAATTTTTTGAGTACAAAACCCAAAGGTTTTTTTACATGTGGTCATTGTAAAATGTGCACACACTTACCCAAAAAGACAGAGAGCTTCACTGGCAATAATACAGGCAATACATATAACATCAAACATTTCATCAATTGCAACTCCAAAAGTGTAGTATACCTTTTAGAATGCCCCTGCGGGCTACAATACATAGGAAGAACCATCCGACCATTGAAGGAACGTATCTTGGAACATATAGGCAACATCAGGAACCAAAACATTAAACACAGTGTACCGAAACACTGTAACTCTTGTCCTCGTTTCTCTTTAGAAACATTAAAAATCATAGGTATAGATTGGGTGCCTCCTAACTGGAGAGGGGGCAACAATGTAGAATACTTATCCAAGAGGGAAACCGAATGGATTTTCAAATTAAAGACCTATAAAAAAGGTGGTCTTAATCTAGAAATAGACATTTTGTCCTTCCTGTAGGAATATGCATTTATCAATTTTTGCCCCCCCATCTCAGTTTTCCACTTCTAATCAATATGTTCTGTTCGTTTAAAAATATTCCACTTTATTCATAAATACACAGTAATACATATAAAAATTAAAAAAGATTTTACTTACCTTGTATCAGATAGAAAAATTAAGAATGACATTCAAACAATGCACTTACCTTTCACATATGGTTTTTTATTATAATACCAATTTTCCTTTTTGGTTGTGGATATAGAAGATCCACTCAAAATATCATATATGCACATTAATAATTTCCACACTGGATTATACTTTCCTCTATTCCATCTTTATGGCACTTCATCATTTATACACTGGATGACCCTTCTTTCTTTTTTCCAATCTAACTTCGTCCTCCCTATGGGTTTCCATCTGTATCACTCTATATATACATATAGACACTTGAAATGGAACCACAAATAATCCTAATTCTATATTCTATCTCTTTATATATGTTGGGCACACAAGGGTTCCTTCTGAACCTTTCTTAAACCCATTAACCAATGCTCATGGATGTTTGTTTTATCCCTCTACAAGCGATTTCCATATAAGGGTTCCCACTGATCCCTTTTTTAAACCCACTAATTAATTCCTATTGATATGTTTATGATTTATATATACATCATCTTCACCAACCTATATTAACCTATACACGAATAATCCCTTTGCAAACCGCCCCCCCGAGACTCAAACAAAACAAACGCCGTAACATGCATGGTTTTAACCTTTATTTTGTTCCCGGGATACGTGATCCCTCATCTCACATAGACACAAGAGAAACCACATACCCGATACACTGTACGGGTTGGAAGGAACGAAGTACGAGGGACAACACGAAAACGAGATGCACGCACGCACGCACGCACGCATATACGCGGCAGAATGAATACGCGATGACGTAACGGGAACAGACACACCAGCAGACGGAACGAAAGAAACGTAGACGACGTATCCGGGGGAGCATAAAAGAATGAACACCATCCATTTGGTCACTATTATACCTCCTGAGGAAGCCTTTTTACCTGGCGAAACGCGTTGAGGATTGTTTTATTTTATTTTATTTTTGGACTTTCAATTATTTCATTTTACCTACATGTTTTATATTATTCATATTATATTTTATCCTGTTCGGACGACTTTGTAAACACCTATATGGTGTAGTTGCCCACCAGGGTCTAGTAAGGGCTTGGTCCCAGATTAAATTATTCATTTATTTATTCTACCTGGTATTTTTTATCTATTTAAGGCACACACTATTAGTTCATAAACTACTGAACATACATTATTTATATATAGCACTTGCACTTTATTAACACCCACACTGGATCTTTGAAGACATCTTCTCGTGGAATCCAAGCAAAGCCTCCCCAGGAACTTCATCAAGAGACCGGCTCCACTCCAGGACAACAAACCAGATGGGCTTGATATCTTTTAACTAAATGTGAGTGCATTACCTTATAGCATACATATAGAGTGTAAAGGTATCACCCGATTAGATATCTCTTGTCTTACATACACGTGGAGCCAAGGAAGCAACATACATACCAAGGAGGGATTTTGATATACGTGCCAAAGATCCATTCACATTGTGAGTGTATTCATTGAAGCTGCGTGCCGGAATCACTTACTTTTTACTGTATCACACTATTTTTTCTTTTTCCTGTTTATTTTTTATATGAGTTATTCTGGATCGTGTGTTTGCAAGCGCCCCTAAGACAGAAGTCATATTTGTGTTCTACAGACCTTACAACAGGGCTGAGGCAAGCATTTTTGCTACCTTAGACAAAAGCAAATTTTGCCACCACTTATATCCCGCCCAGTTTGTGCCCTGCCCTTGGGCATGACCCCCCCACTAGGTTGACATAACCTAAGTCTCAAGTCTTCCTCCATTACAAAATGGAAGAGATGAAACAAGGAAGACTTGCATAATAAAAAGCAGCTGCCCGGCACACTAGTTGAGCTGTGTGACGCTCATTCACTATGAGACCCCTGCCTCCCTATAATGCCACCAGGGCAGTTTGTCCCCTCCTTTATTGTGCTAGACCTCTCTTTTCCTCCCCCATGTAGTTCAGGTATAGCTCAAATAAACCCTCCCATGGAAACACAGCATAACAGGTATAGATCCACTGAATAACACACAAATCCAGATATATATCAATTGAAAAATATCAAGCAATTCAGGTTTACACACAGACACAGGAATTGCCCAGATTGCATCCACGGGATTTACCCAGCACCCAGATGACACACTCTATACCCTTTAGGCCCAAAACAGTAGCAGTAATAGATAGACTGTTGGAATACATATATCCTACCTTTACAAATGCTTGCCTATATAAACACACAAGCCTGCCCATACATACACATGTGCATTAAGGCTTGCACTTACACATAAACATCCTGTCTTACCCTTGCATCCACACACTTTCTTGCCCTTAGACATACTTGTCCTAACATACAAATAGTTTCAAAACAAAAACATAATATATCTTCCCTTTCTCATAATTTCTCCCCTATCTCATTATCTCTTCCCTCTCTCTTTATGTTTCCTTGTCTTTTTATTTTCTCTCCTGTTTCTCCCTATCTTTTCCCTTTCTACTTATCTCTTTTTCTCCTTATTTCCTCCTTTTTTTCCTACTTCTCACATCTTTATTTCTCCTCTTTTTGCTCATCTCTCCCCCTTCCCATTACCCTATGTACCTTTCTCTTTATCTCTCTCCTTTAGTCTTTAATCAACACCTTTCTCATGATATCTTCACTTTATCTCTCCTTCTCATTCCATCCATCTCTCCTGTTTATGTCCTTACTCCTCATCTCTCTTTCTTCTTTTTCTCAACCTTTTCTTCCTGCCTCTCCTCTTCCTTTTTCATCCCCCATTTCTTTTTATCTCTTTTTGTTCTCTTTATCTTCCAACTATTTCCCTATCTCGCCTCCTCTTTATCTCTCCTTCTATGTATCTCCTTTTTCCTTAACTCTCCCCTTTCTGTTTATCTTTCCTCCTTTTTCTACCTAACTTTCCTCTTTTATCTCAATGTCTTTTCTTTGATTCCCTTTATTATTATCTCCTCTTTTTCTTTATCTCATCTCTCCTATTTTTCATCACCTCTCTCCTTTGTCATGATATCCCTTTCTCTCCATCTCCCTTAGTTCTTTATCTCTCCTCCTCTACATTTTTTCTTTCTCTCTATCTCTGCTCATCATCCCTCTCTCATTATTTCTCCTCTTTTTCAATATTGTCTCCCTTTTCCCCATCTCTTTTCATTATCGTCTCATTCTCTTTTTCTCCCCAACTCATTATCTCTCCCCTAAATCTTTTCTTTAGTAAAATATTCTTTCTCCCTATCACTCACAATTCTGAAGTCCTGTAGTGGGAGTTCATCCGTCTCACTGCTGAGTGATGTCCTATCCAGTCACTCAGCATTAATTGCCAGCAGCATTGCAAGGGAGCAGTGATACGTGAGATCTGGGAGGCCTTGGGTTTGATTACCTCTTAATGCTGCCAGCATTTAATGCTAAGTGCTAACTGGCACTGCTACTCCAGCGGTTCCCAGTTAATTCTGCCACAGAGGAGGTACCCCCAACTGATCGGCGTTTTAGTTCATAGAACTTTGCATATGATATGGGGGCATACTCTGAGGTTGGAGCTAAACCTTAAAAAATGACTTGTTAACCAAAGGATTTTTTAAATCATTATTATTATTATACAATCACAGGCAAAATATGGTGCGCACTGCCAAGTGACATTGAAATAAAGATTTCAGTTTAACCAGAATAGAATTTTAAACCAAATATCTTCAAAACAATTACACTGACAAACAGAAGGCACAAATCTAGGTATAAATTATGGCAGTGACAGTTTAAAAACATTTGGATTGATCAGTTGAGCAAAAAAAAATCTTATTTGTATTGATTTTAACAAAATCAATAATAAGATTACAAATATACCAATACCACGTTGTGAGTTTTGGGAATTATGTAGTCGAGTTCTCCTAATACTATTTTTGCGCACAGTTATAAATTGTGTTTCAAATATTTAATAAGGTGTTTAGGGACCAGAAAAGAAATGTCAGGTGGATATTGGCATACATCCCAATTATAATAAATTGTAACAAAAAAAATGTTACAGACAGCCACGTAGTGGGTATTTTGTTAACAAATAAGCATTTTGAATAAACTGTATTTATTAATGTCTCTCTTCTCAAGGCAACAGGAAGGGGAGGACTGGTAACATTCATGGGACAAGTCCAGCCAAGTGGCCTACTAATTAAAGAGCCAATGACATACCTGTCAGACAACATGGTATGTCAGAGGATCCACTTAGCATGTGAATACTGCCTTTGGTCCTTTGTTACTCTAGATTTCCTGGTGGACACTGACGTTAGAACACAAAAATGTTTAAAACATACAACTGCCCTTCCCAACATTCCCCTGGAGACGGGACCACTTTAATTTCAAGCATGCCCTATGAAAATGGTTAGTATAAGATTTGTGTAAGATATAAAGCCATCTAAGATTAACTGAATATAAGGTTGCTCTTGATCAGACTCTGCTAACTCTGTAATAATTATCTCTGTGAAATGTCAAGGAGAAAGTAAAGGATGCCCTTTGGAATCTATGAACCTATATATCAAATGGAATTGCATGACATCTAAAAGAGTTGTCAGAAATCTTATTAATGTTAATGAAAAGTACCGTACATTTGCCGGTCATGTTGAAAAACCTTATCAATCAAGGAGCAATAGAAATAGAAGATTGTTCATAATATTTCCCATGTTAATGAGTGACATCAACTGCCTGACAGTGATTGATGAAACAGAAAAAATGGCTGCCTAGTTCTTGATTTCCAAAAAGCTAAAAGCCTAAATTGTAAATTAAATATATAATAAATATTCATGTGTACACCATATTTGTATGACATTATTTGATTTATAGCAAGGCTTGTAAAAAGCACATAATGTGTCTTGGAAATTAAAGCAGCTTCCAAGTATTTGTAGTGAATCTGTTGCACCTACATATATTGTTAAAAGTAGTACTAGGTTGTCCAGAATTTACACAAAACATGTTTCTTTTACTCCACCACAAAAGCTACTACTTAGTGTACTTGCTCTTAAAAAAACAACAAGAATACACTTTATAGGAAAGTTTATTAAGGGAAGCACCGTATAGCTATTGGTGAGCAACATGTAAAAATGACGTGTGTCCTGGAGCACATGGCCAATATGACATCCCAAAGAGAAGCTCCTTTTCGGGGAAAATTGAAGGGCGCATAAGATTATAATTTTTGTTAAACTTGTTGAGATGCAGTTTACTTAATATAACAGCAACCAAGCTACAACAGCAAATCAAACAGAATATAAGACCCATCTGCATCCCAATTTTCTCACAAAGCTTCTAAAACACAAGATTTCAGGCTCCACTAAACAAAAATAAAATATTTTCTTTTTAGGAAAAGAAAAAATAGGTGAATATGTTTGACTTTTACAACGTATGTATATGCTTTACCTTGCTATTGCACTTTAATCCCCTCACGTAGCCTTTTAAGCGGTTTATCAATAAGGGAAGAAATACATGAGATATTTGTCTCACTGATGCACGTCTTTCTGTGAAATGAGCAAAGTTAATCTCAGACTATTTTTTTTATTTGGAGGCAGCAACTTTCTGCTTCCAGAAACATCAATGTGTGATCATTAGCGCTCTTCTAATGCATTCTCTCCTAGAAGAAGAGATTAACTGTGGACCCTGCCAGTACCCATTCGTGCCAATAGCGCATGAGCCTGCTGACCAAGCATAACTTCCCATTATCATGAAAGGAGGGAGCCATACAGATCTGCAGAGGGTTTCACACAGAAAAACTCTACGTGGGACTTTTTATATCTCAACAAAAGGACAGGTGACGTGTTGTCATCGAAAGGATTACATATATGTTTTATATAATTAGTATAATAATGCTATGCATACAGTACTTTTGAAAGCATTCAAGCATTTTACAAAGCAGACAAAAAGATACTTTGTAGTGCTAATCTTCTTAATGTCATGCTAAAATCTGTGTTGGTGGATGCATCAGCCACACATTAATGAAGTGGATTAATTGGCATCTGACCTGTACTTTGTTCACAAATTCTGCAACAGTAATTAGAATCACAGTAATCTCATACCATAGGAAATGGCATTTTCAGCACTGAAACTGCACAAAGTCTTTCATTAAAAACCAAATGAATATGACTGATTTATGCAAGTAACTAATTGTGAGTGAAGATTTCTTAACAGTGCATATCCTTAAAGACAAAGTCCAAACCTGGAAATTTAATTTACAAGCCAATTTTCTCAATCAATAAGATAAATACTTTGCATGCTCCACAATTTTCAAATATGAGACATAAGATTGTTTTAAACATAAAAATACTCCTTTATGACAAAAAAAACAACATTATAAAACATGGTTAAGGATAACGCTTACATATCTAATGTTGCCAAAAGTCAACCAGAGAGAATCAAAGTAAACTTTTCAAGTTCTTGGTTAAAATTGATACAGTATCAGAATATATAACATGGGTAGGCACGACTAAATTACACCTGTGAGACTTCTTCTGTTCTTTTTAATTATGTGAATATTTTGTAGACAAAGTATTGCATACTTGTGTAGCTTGTCTCAGCCTGTCATTTGGTTCACTGAAATGCATGTACAGTACATAGTAGTTGTCAGGGATCCCTGTAGTTGGCATTAACCAGCTGGGGACACAAAGTTTGTTAAACCAATCCAGACAACCTTGGTTGTTCCTGGTGTTTATGTTTACACATCTATCTTGCTTCCTACGTTGTTTGAAGCTCCAGCTAATTGACCCAACCATCAATTAGAAGACTTCTTGTCATTTCAGGCGTTTGTCTTTTCCCTAGAACCTTTTCTCATCTAGAGGTCCAGTATCCATTTGGTAGGAAATCATGGCAGTAATAACCCAGAGACTCAATTAAAGTGGAAAGGGGGCTGTTGTAGTTAAAAACCTTACCTGGGTCTTTGGACATCCCAACCATAGGGTGTTATTAGCTAGGCAGTATATCTCTTGACAGGGATGTTTCCCGCACTTTGTGGCTTTTCAGG
The DNA here is from genome assembly GCF_027358695.1 of Spea bombifrons. Classification (NCBI taxonomy): domain Eukaryota; kingdom Metazoa; phylum Chordata; class Amphibia; order Anura; family Pelobatidae; genus Spea; species Spea bombifrons. Next base: position 132,880,517 of record NC_071087.1, on the reverse strand, counting down.
CTGAAGTTTTCACTTATGTGTACTAAGCACCTCTCATAATCTTTCCAGCTCTACCAACAGGGTGGAAAATGTTAATGGAGATGAATATTACATGCCCTAAGTGAGAGATAGATGGCTAGGCAAAATTAAGTGTACTTAAAGTCCAATTAGACGCAACAAAAGTTATATGTATACATAAAAACAAATTATAAATAGATTTGCGTTGGCTAAAACAAAACAAAAGAGCAGATGGTTTAAGAAATAATCATGCCTATTTAACAAATCTCACAAATATCCTAAAAATAGATCTCATCTAATCTAAGAGTATGTGCTTTTACGTAATGATGGAGCCCTGTTATGTGTACATTTTTCTTAATATTATTTCTGTCTAAAACAGACAAAAAAGTAGCATTTACTGTAACTGGCCGTTTTCACCCCCTTTCACAGTCACCATTACTTCTGTAGGAATTACCACAGAAAAGCACAATTTTTTTAAAAAAAAAATTGTGTTTCGCACAACCCTTTTCACAAACTATCAGGTTCAGGAAAATGAAAAGTAGGTTCTCCATTAAGTTCTATACAAGCATCTTCATTTGTATGGGGTACCATGCCTTCTTTTTTGTTTTTGAACAGCTAAATAATGACTTATTTCTGCTTGAATTACAGTACCAAGGTTAATTATTTTTACAGAGCATCTAATGAGTCACATTAAAAACAGGCCTTAGAGATTATGTTTTCCTAATGATTTGAAGAAAAGACTCAGCAAGTCTGTCACCGGCCTGCATCCACTTTTTACAAGCTACTATTTTATTAATAAATGCAAATGAATTGGAAATGCTTATAGTTTACATTTCTTTTTACTAGAAATTATGGTGTTCATGAATAACCTGAAAATATATTGAATTTATGTCAGAAAACTCCACACACATCAATGAAATCCTTGTTGACGAAGAATATTATTGCCAAGTCATAAAACGCATTGATGCAATCTTATTCGGGATAGATTGCGGTTGCTATGCAAATGGTAGTCACTTAGACATAGATTGCCTGTCCATTCAGACAGAGAGCACTAGCCTTGAATCCAAGCTGAAAAGACGCTAGTTGAGGAAAAACAAAACTTATCATTCTGGCTAGAAGAGGTACGTTTTTTTTTTTTCTTTTTTACAATCTGGCGGATTGAAAGAGAAAAGGAGCATACCCTGCGTGCATTTCAATTGGTAGAAGACAACGTTTCTTAGAAAAATACAAAAAGGACATGAAGACTTGGGTGGGCCATTAAGTGAACACATCACTGCCAGGGCCATACAATGCATCTAAGATAAATTCATCACATCATGGTACCATCACCCAGACATCAAACACATATTTTAATGAGGAAGCCTCCATCAATATGCAAATATGTACCTAAATCTCCAAGAAAGTTTACAAACCATTTTTCTCAATTTTTTATATCACTGCAAGCGCTGTGTTTCAGATATGTGCTTTTTAATGTTGGATGATGAAATGTAGTATTTTAAGAGATTATTGAATACAGATCCTCATTTAGCTTTATAACAAAAGCTACTTTATAAGGCCTGAATAGTCAAAGTTAATAACGTAACAGAAAGCTTTTTGTTGCTTATTTTTCATAATGAATCCTAATGCTGGTATATAATTAAATCACATAAGCAGTGCTCTATATTGAACATTTCAAATAAAATAAAAATACAAATAATAATATATAATTATAATAATAATAATATCAATCTGACAATTGAATACATGATCATGAACCTAAGTAATTTTTAAAATCAATGTTAAGGTACAATGTTATTCCCAGAATCTATATAATTAATTCTATAATATCCAATAATAAAGTGAGTGACCATTTTCTTTTTCTTATTTAGTGTCCAAGATCAGGTTTCTGTTAATGTAAAAAGTCTACTGACCTCCAAGAGATGCGCTTCAACCTTTCTCCACTTTATGAACAAATTTTCTTTAAAAGAAATTCTATCCAGTCTTGAGATGTATCTTGATCAGTTATTTCAAAGGGCCTATACTGATATAATAGCAAGGGGTGGTCAAGGGTACCTAACCTTTCCGTAGGAATAGATGTAGCCCGAGTGCTGGAACAAATTTGTTGTTATTGGGAGAATATAGTCCACATAAAATTGGGTAAGTTAGTTATAAAAAATGCATTTTATTATTACTAATAAAACATTAAATAGTACAGGTTTTTTAGTATTGAATGCTTCCATTATCTTTATAATGTCATAGGAAACGCTGAAATGAGTTTGGATAATAAGAGTGCTATGGTCAGGTTTATCAGATGTTTTCCATGAACTTTTAAATAGATACAATAATTCTTTAAAAGTTCACCATTTTTGTGGAGATCTGTTATATATTTTTGAAGATTGAATGTTATTTTAGAAAGGGATTTCCAGAGACCTTCTGATACTATCTGCAAACTGATCCAGGGACAATTGACAGGTTTCTAGAGGACAGAATATTTAACTACTCCACGTACAGGTGGTGTTATTATGTATACAGTGTACTGTATTACAGGGAAAAGAAAAAATGTTGGTGCACTAAGCTAGTCTCAGGCTCAAATAATACAAATGTATAATATGAGTTTAATTTCACCTCCCCCAACACATCAATAAGGTTTTGGTAGCAGTATAAACTGCTTTGTGTGCCCACTATGTAGGAGGTGAGAGTAGGTTCTCACCCTATTGAGAGTGTGCCTTGATGTGGCGGGTGAGCTTAATTATGCTTTGGCCAATTCATATAACCAAAACCTCTCATTTATATTATGTTTATATATTTGTTCCCAACTTTATTAGGGTGAGAAGCGCAGATTTTTTTTACAGTGTACTGTATTAGTTGGCGAAGTACTTTAAAATAAAATTGGTAACTGGTATAATTTTTTCGTACAGATAAAACATGGACATTCCTGAATGATAGGAGGTTAGACTCAAAATAACTAAGCATATCCTAGAACATTAAATCTGAGAATTTCAAGAATAAAAAAGTAGCCTTTCCTTATTAAATCAAAAGCAGTACTAATCACCTAAAAATACTGCAGTTACCCCCACTGTCTGTTCTATTTGGTATAATGGTTGAGTTGGGCTTTCTTACTGTGAGGTAATTCTATTAGGCCTCCAATGTCCTTTTTTCAGATCTTAGTAAAGCTCAATTTCTTTGCATGAATAAAGAATTGTAGAGCTCTCTCTATATTAGCTACTTTAATAGACAATTCCCAGGGGGAACTATTACATAAACCTCAAAAAGGTGCCTTGAAAAAGGCGCAAAGGGTTTGAGTCAATTTTACTTATTGGATGAATTCTGTAAGCTGTTCAATTACTTTAAGAGATGGCTTGGTGCATTGGTATTCTGTAAAGCAGACAGTTTCTTTTTGGGAGATCAAAGCATTTGAAGATAAATAATACAGTGGATTAACATAAGATTGTTTTAACCTAATTAATGTATTTTTTGTTCTCATGCAAGCGAAGTGATCACTCAAATGTTTAAGAATCTGAATCTAGGCTTAACATGTTGATAAAGAAGGTCTGTTCCACATAATAAACACCATTTTCTGTAAATATTGAATTATATTTTCAATAGTTTACCAGTGATAATAAAAAGACCTGCTAGTTGTGATATGATTCATATGTTTATATAGTTAGTGAAAGACGTTTAAATTAAAACCATAACACCTTTCTTAACCGGAAAAAGGGTACCTAATTAACGTTCACATAATGTACAGAACTTTTTGTCATTAGTTTAATGCACTGAATGGATATATTTCAGTCTTCTAATACGTACTTGTCTGTCTAACATAATGAGGTTATAGGGAGTAGTTTCATTTCTTGCCTCTTTTGTTAATTGTTTTTGGTGTTTCATGCCAAGCAAGGGAATAATGTACTGTATGACTATTTACTGGTATCCAGATAAACTATATATTGCATTTAGAAACCACCAATAAAAAAAACAAGGAATCAATACTACCTTGAATATATGAAGCTGGTAAACCTCAGGGACTCTTTCAAATCCAAAGAAAACAAGTATCTTCAGAAAGAATTTGATGAAATATAAGAACCGTTTGTCAAACTAGTCTGTGTATTTTTTTCCTGCTGTAAAGACTCAAGCCTTAATCAGTCCTTGGCCCCATCATAGATTCAGGACGACCAAATAGATATCCCAGGCACAGTTAAATTACCTCAGGGTATTAGCCTCTACAACTGGAAAGCTCTTCCAGTCATCCGCCACCCTCTCACTAAACTAAAACTTCCTTACATCAAATCATTAGTCATTTGGCTTATTCCATAAGCAATGCCTACTCTGTTGCAAATATGTTTATCATTTACAAAAAATATGAGCAAAGAAGGCTGTGAAAAATCATTTTGAATTGACATTTTGACTCATACTACCGTGTGGTAAAAATAGATTTGCTGAGTCTTGATCACTCAGCCATTGACACGGTCACTAATGAAAGTGTTTAGAGGAAAGCGTTTTATTATATAAAAAGTACATAATTAGCACTACCAAGAATCAGCTTAGTGTAATATTTTAGGAGGGAAAGTAACCTGAACTCATGTGACTCATGTGACTGACAACAATGACAGCTTCCAGGTCTGGAGATAAAGGATGTTAAAAATTAACTGTTTTAGTGAATACAAATTTAGGATAGGTAATAAAACCATATATAAAGGAATAGTAGATTTTATCAAAATCATTTCCAAGGTAAAGTCAAATAAAGCTATATTTCTTATGATTTTTGAATCAAATGTATCCTGATGTTGTCCAAAGGATTACATTAACTGACATTAGCTACTTGATATATATTGAATTGTGAGAATAATATTTAACATTTTGATCGCCAATTTTGCATTTCTTTATTTGCCGTTTAAAGTTAGAGCAAAGTGTAAAAATCCTTCCTTTACTTTGGTATTTCAGTCAGTCATATAGATCTGACCTTAAGATTCTTCAGAGAAGTTATTAAAAAAAAAGAGAAACTAATCTTACAGTTCTGTCCTTATTTAATTTTTTATAAAAATATTTTAGAAAAGATTTTGAAGATTAAAATCTCTCTTTCTCTGTTGATTTTATCAGTATTTTATGATAGGTTTATCTAAAGGTTTATTTTTTCCCATTAGATTTTTTTCCAGGTAATCTCAAACAGCTAACAGTTTCTTAAATGACATTATTGGGTGTTTACAAAGACTTCAAACTCTATAAGAGTGATTATCTTTATTGATGCAAATATATAAACTTCCTCATTCTTACTGTAATATTTCTTCCATATTATTTTTAACCAATGTTATCTTAGAAAAGAGTGCAATTCCTATACAATGACATTTGATTGTCTGATAAAACCTAGAAGAGCTGTGTAGCTTTTCTTAACACAATTAAACACTGAAAACATTTTTTATTTATATTTATAAACATGTATATATATATATATATATATATATATATATATATACATCCACATATTTGTTTCCCAAATTCACAGAAATAATTACTGATTTAATAAAAAAAGTAAGGCACTGTGTGTTTCGGTAAAATACAGGTCACTTCACATGTCATGGATTTAGTAATGAAAAAGGACAGTCAGGTAATTAGCTCATTTATTTTCTGTGGTATGCATCAAGATCTAGACTGGAAAGAGGTTAGTGTGTCTCTTCTAAAATAATTTAAAATGAGATGTACTTAAAATAGCTTCTCCCAGAATAATACAAGAAGTAACCTTGTGGTGGACATTTCACTAAATGCTCCATAGGCACAAATTAATTCCATACGCCTTGTCACTTGATCCACCGATAGTTCCTACAGTTTCAAATATCTTAACACGTAGAAACATAAATCAGGTGTCACTGTTAGCAAGGATTTCATTACATTACACTTAGTGCCAGCAGATTCCATAGTTTTATCACAATCGAGGGACAGTGAAAATGAGCAACAATGACATTATACAAAATTGACAATGACAATACCACTCATTATGACATGCAGGTATGGAAGAGCCCTGCTTTTGCAAGCTTAAGATCTATTACAACGTTGAGGGTAATGAGAGAGAAGTAAAAGGACTGCTCAGGTGAGGACGACTTTATTGTAGCCAGGATGATATGAAAACATTAGTAGCATGGAGATCTTGAAGGTGGGAAGAACAGATGTATTCTTTAAACATGCAGGTGGAGGTGGTAAGGGGCTATAGTGAATTGGAGTATCTCAATTGAGATGCAGTATAAAAGGTATGCCACATTAATCAACATACAACATACCAGCGGAAATAACTATATGGGCACTACTCGTGATAAACCAGTGTCCTTGAATTAGAGAATCCCAGTGGAATATTGTCCATCTGCCCCAAGGCCAGCCACTTTATTATATGTTTTGTGTTCTTTCATGCTCCAATTATCTTATTAAACTGACACGGACATACATTATGTTTTTATGGTATTCTGCAATTTTATAAGAATATACTGTATCTATTTCCTTTCCAAGGTCATATTTCACATAACAAAGCAAAATGAAAAAGTTACAATTTTACAAGTGTAAGTGAATATAATTATACATTATATAAAATAACAAAAGTAATATTCAGTTGAAATCGTAAACTATTTTATAAACTAAAGTTAACGTTATCAATTCATGGTAGGACACAAGGGATACGGTGAAGCTGAATATTTCTACGTGTTTGAAATGCTTTACGTATTTATCCTTGAAAGTTTATTGATACAGAATGCATGATAAACAGTAATGGATCTGAAGAGAGGAGTCACATCAAAAATGCATAGCATCAGGATGAACCACGCAAGTTCATATCACTGTTTGAAATAAATATTAAAGAAGCTAAAACGTGAATGTTATGACTAAAGAAGAAAGAAAAAAACCTTCAAAATATTCATGGAGTTTTTGAAGAAAAAAAAAATGAAAGATGCAAAATTACTCTCATTTGAAAAAATATCTTAGCACCATCTGTATGGAGGTAATAAATGCAACAGATAATACAGATTGGGTATTTTACCGTCAATAATAGCAGTTTAAAGAATGGAAAATAATTAAGGAAATATCCTTCATGTATTTAGCAAATAATATAAAAAATACACTCAAACATAACTGAGAAAACAATCATGACATTCAAACATTACTGTACTTTTGATAATCAATAGCTTCATTGTAACTTTTACAATTATTTATTTCACAGCTCCTAGCTTTTACAAACATGGTAGGCAGTGGATGGCACCTTCTGCCCCAGGGGCAGGAAAAACCAAGAGGATCCTTTCAATGTTGGTGAATTCCTTGTTAAAACGCATTTAATTTGAAAAGTAACCTATTACATTCCTAAGGTTTAAATCATAAACATCCTGTCATAAAAAATATTCACGCATTTTTAGAAATGTATGAAACTGCATACAGTAGGTGGCGATTGGAGGTGTGGTAATCAGAATTGAAGAGATTTGTAACTTTTACCGTTTTTGAATTTGTCTAGAACATTTACACTGACCATACAACAGATGCTTATAGCCGGGGGGGGGGGCATTATGGTTGCTTCACCAATAAGTTATAACAATAAAACCCTACACGATTAGTAGGTTAGCAATAAGTGTGCCAGTCTGGTAAAACTGCCAGATTTCTGTGTCTGTAACCACAGTGCAACTTAGTTATGAAAAAGGAAAGGAAAAAACAAAACTTCATCAGAAAAATACCACTTATTCCTATTCATATAAACACAGCACAATCACTGTGCTAACAGGCAGGATTTGTGGACAAAATGTCATAGATCATGTTTTTATGTACCCCCTATAGTTCCTTGTTTTCTGCCACCAATGATCCTGAGCTCCTAAGGTCAGCTCTCTGATTACCATTCTCTTCTTCATGTATTTTGTTACTAACAAAATCCCAATTTCCTTACAAATATCCATTGTTTAATACAAATACTCTCTCAGCTACACTAGTGCCTATTATGAATGGTCAGACACACTATCAATAATACCCCCATGTTTCTGTCCCCTATTTTTAAATCAAAGGATGTGCTATTGCCTCCGAGACAAAATAAATAAAAGGGAAACAGTGGAACAACAGAGTTAAATCTAACAAACTATCACTCAATAAGCAGATGTGTTGATATGTCTCTGTTCTAGCCTTTCTGTAAGATCCAACTGAGCACTCTTACAACATTTAAACATCAATTAATATGAAATGCTTGTTGACCTAAATATGGTGTAACATATGCCCAGAAAGGCTTCTGCTACTGCTTTAGTTTTGGTTGAAATCCAACACACAGACCAGAGGGGATCATAAATATATAATGTTTGAATTGCTGGTTGAAGAACACTTTACAACAGCCTCAAGGAAGATAGCTGAACAGGTTCCAAACCATCTTTCATTAGAAAAAGCTGAAACAAATTTGGGATATTTAAATTTTTCATAGGGTTCGGTCTCACATAAAAATACAACGTGTGTATTTATACGTACATTTTCTTCCAATATGAGGATACAGTTTAGTAACACACGGTCCATAAATATTATGTAACACAATTTGTTTTATATACAGTACTACAATATAGTGGTGTTTCAACAAGATAAACACAAGTAGTCCATGTCTACAGGTTTTAACAGTAGTAATTACATTTCTAATGCTACATTGTTACATTACATTTATTTATAAAGCGCCGGCAGATTCCACAGCACTGTTACAGTCAGTACAACAAGTTCACATACAAAAACACATACAATAACAAACTGGTGCTAAGGAGAAGAGGGCCCTGATCTTGCGAGATTACAATCTAGTCGGTGGTTGAGGGGGAAGTGATACAATAAGAGAGGACTGCTTAGATGGGGATGAGTTGATCAGGTTCCGATGATGTGTTGTAGCCGCTTTCTGCATTTGGTATGTTGATTCCCTCTGGTTTAACTCCAGTGTAACTCTTAACTATCCACTTATGATGGCGAAAACTGTTCCAGAGTAGGTGGAACCGCACCATTAAGACCAGATTGCAAAATCCTAATCGAGGTTTTTAATGCCCCAACTGTCACATTCTTGATTTCCAGAGATGTCACTTGACATTGGATGCATCTGAGAAGACACTGATTGGGTCCTCACAACTATCCCAGCAATCAGGAAAGTTTAAACTTGATTCCAGAAAAACACAGATTCCACTAGTAATCAGACAAGAAAGGCACAATTTATGGAGGGGTGAGGCATAAAGCACGTAAAAGGAACACAACAATATTAAAGGTGAAATGAGAAAAAACAATACATATGAATAAAGGGATGAATAAATAACTCAATAAGGCAAATCAATTCAGGTTGGGTATAAAAAGGGATTCTGATGTAAAGTTAGAAAAAAACATATTAAGGCCATGAAGAAGCAGTAACGTCTGCATGTCTTATAATGAAAATTATTGGAAATGTGCATCATCTGGGTCACCTTTCTCTTGTGGTCATGAGCTGGGTTAGGCATAATTTACCCCATTAGTTTTCACTTACGCTGCGAGAGGGCCAAGTAATGTATTACTGCACAATGCATGACGGTGACTTCTAATACCAGAGACTGAAAGCTAAAAGCTATAATGTGATAGTAAAGTCCATTCCTACCGCTGAAGAACATTGTTTATTTGGTGCATAATAGTGTTATAATATTATAAATAATAATAATATAATACATAATATGTATGACCAGCACACTGAGCAGTACAATGTTCTGAGATTGCTAATCTGTTCCAAAACAAATCTATTCCAAAAAGCAACACTAAAGAAAACAAGTTCTGTAAAAAAAAGTTTTTATTTTTAGAAACAATATTTTCTTTATGTCAACAAGAATTATATTGAACTGTATTGACTTTGTTAGCTTTTTTAAAAAAAGACATTTCTAATGCAGGAATTTAAGTACTGTGAATAACCACTTAGAATTTCATCAATATTGGAAATAACAGCTATGGAACTGGCTAAATGTCCCTAACAGTGAACAAATTTTATCTCTAATATTTGACAACAAAATAATTCAACAAATATAAGGTTTGTCTACAATGTATCCTAAAAGTAGCTATAAATGTTGCTATTGGAAAATTCAATTTATTAATCAGAAATGTAAGGCTAAAAGAATAAAATATGCATCAGATGCATTTCTACGGTCAACGGTGATTCTGACGCACTTCAAATACCATAGGTTGTGAGGTACATATTATACCGGCTAAACTGCTGGCAAACGTACACGAAAAATGTAAAAATCAAATCTTGCTTTTATACAGAATATTCTTTTCTTTTCGTATAGATAAGTAACTGACCCTGTGTGGTTGAATAGTTTACCAAGGACACATTTTCTTATCGAAATAACACTATTTTCAGACTCACAATACACTGAATTTTGGGAGTAGGCAAGACGCTTTATGGTCTTATGTGTTCATTATGTTTGCTGACACATACTTCTCTGGGATCTGTAAAATACAATGTGCTCTACACATCTGTCATCGATGTACCGATCAAGAACTGTAGTTTATGATAAAAATCCTTCTACATTAAAATGACAGGTTAATTTTGAAGAAAGTATAGTTTTAGTTATGTGGGATATATGCCCTCTGTTGGCTTTATTGTTGGAGATTTATTTCACAGTTATAAACTTTTTGATATCAGACATATAAATAACTGTACGGCGCTTAAAAAAGTTTTTTGTTTCTTAGCACAATGTGCAGATTTTCTTTAAGTCTAAATTTTAACATTGTTAACCAGGAGCTCCATCTTCTTCAGTTTGCGTTTGTTCTTTGGCATTGGTTTGGCGTACTGACCACTTTGAAGAAGGTGCTGCTTGCTGTGATGAATCTGAGCTCCATGCTGTAATTGGAATGTGCACAGTGCATGGAGAGGACGGAGGATAGTCTGCCAAAACAATATGGTAGAAAAAAGAATATATATGTATATATAAGGCAATTCAGATGGGTCACAAAAAAATCATCCTGAATTCAAATTATGTCCCAGCTTCAACTGTCTCACTTTTATCTATTCCTTACACAACGCTACATTCTACTTTTCAGATGCGTGCTGTTGACACTGATTAAATAGAATGTAATACCTTAGACATACAGGAGATGCTAAGTGCTTATCTTGGGTGGATAAGGACATACTTATATTAATATCTGCACAAATACTGGCTCGTGCACATTACTATGCAGACTAAAACATTGAGATGGCCGAGACTAAAGCGATAAAACCAGACAAGGACTTTATTTTGTGCATTTCATTTAGCACAAGCATATTGTTTGTTAATTTTAGAGACACGTGAGTGATGTGACTATGGATTAGTCATTAATATGTTTGTTGCTCTATCATTGTTTACCTGTCATTACCTGGCCCTATCACTATCCAACTACCAATAATGTGTGCAGTCTAGGCCCAAGTCCAGGAGGTTATTAAATAAGGACCTTTTAAGGCAACTTGCCTCCCTAAGGGCTAGTTGGGAATATAAAAGATCTCCATTGAAACTGGCCCGTTTATACAGCAGATGTCAATGTAGACCTCTATAGCAACTTCTCAACATTAACTAATAACCAGCACCTTGATATGGCATCATATCACTGCACTCCTCAGGAAGAAGACTTAGAGCAGGGTGAGAACCACAATAGGTCTGTCCTGGGTCAAGCCTTGGGTTGCTACTCCCATAAATACATCACTACCTATTGCTCTCCAGTTGTTATCGGTATGTGTGGGCCCTACCTCCATCCATCAACTACCGTTACCCTGCCTGGCCCTTTTACTGTCCAACTCTCCCCTGGTGAATGTGTCTTCTTTTTATGTAAGTGTCAAATCATTTACATTATACAGTCACTGTCCAAGCACCCCTTTTGATGTTTCGCCTTTAGAAAAAATGTGTCAATCTGATGAGCAATTCTGCAGAACTTTAATGTGACCTAATATTTTATATAAATGTATTGTGGTCAAACATCGAACGGTAATTGACAGATTAAGTATATCTCGTGTTAAGTACATGTAATTTCTAGCTCTGTTTTAAAAATCTAAACAAGCAATCTTGATTTGGTGAAAGTGAAGTTGTAAATTGTAAACTGTTCCTAAACGTTAAATAAAGAAGATACAGTTTCTATAAGGAGAAATGGCAAAATAAGGATGCTATTTTGCCATTTTTTATGATATATAATTTATAATAAAAATAATAGCAATACTGGTACATCACATCTTTATATTAAAGGGTAAGTCCCATGAGAAAAAAATATTTTTCTCTTTCAGCGTGAAATGCACTTATGTATATAGTAATGTAGTTTAACTATATCAAAAACCTGGTTTTATTTGATTGTATTTCAATAAACTTCCTTTAACTGCAGACCTGGAGGCTGCTATTGTCATCATAGTTTGGGTCCCTGCTCAAACTCAACCCTAAGCTGATTTTTTATGGCTAACAAATGCTGACAAAGTGTCTTCCTCCACAGTCTTTCATTAGTGAAAATATTCAGATGGATGATTAAGACCGTTTCATTCTATTGTTTACCACCGGCAGTATGACAAAGAGTCAGTGTGTTTGTCTATAAGATAACAGAGCTAAAAGATATAGAAATATGTTTATATACAGACTGTGCCATGTACAGAGATAGAATGATATCTATTGGAATGCATAGTACCTACTGCAAGATTTTCTGGAGGATAATGGTCTGGGGTTCTGTCCAGGGTTTGGGCTAGGCTCTTTAGTTCCAGTGAAGGGTAATATTAATGCTACAGCATACAAAGACATTTTAGAAAATTGTATGCTTTCAACTTTGTGGCACCAGTTTAGGGAAGGCCCTTTCCTGTTCCCGTATGACTTTTCACCTGTGTACAAAGCAGGGTCCATAAAGACATGTTTGACTAGTTTGGATGTTCTTGCCCAAAATCAGTGCCTTACCTCACAAATGTTGTTTTGGCTGAATGGGCACAAAGGATGCCCAAAGGAGGAGCCAACTCCATATTAATGCCCATCGTTTTGGAACGGGATGTCCAACAAGCTCACATAGGTTTGATGGCCACATTCCTTTGGTCATATAATGTACATGTCAATCTATGAACATTTCCTTCTTTTTTTTATCGTATTTTTTTTTAAAACACCTTAAACTAATGTCTTACATATATAAATATTAGGGCTGCAACTAACGATTATTTTAATAATCGATTAGTTGGCCGATTATTTTTTCGATTAATCGATTAATCGGATAAAAAAAATGAATGTAAATTTTTCATTTATTTAAAATAATTTACTAAACAAATGATGTTAAATACAAACAGCAGAATAAAAAAAACTTTGATAATACATTTCTTGTCTTTATTTCCCAACCAGCCCCCCAATATATGCACATTTGAGCCCAGGCTTGCTACGCTGCCTCCCAGACATGCCATGCTGCCCCCCCACATCTGCCACACCACGCTGCCTCCCACATCTGCCACTCCACTCTACCCCCCACATGCCACTGTGCCTGGTACGCCTTATACCCCCTGAAACACCACTCCATCCTCCCCAGACATGCCACCCTGCCCTCCCCACATATGCCACGCCATGCTGCCTCCCACATCTGCCACTCCACAATGCCTCCCACATATGCCACGCTGCCTCCCACATCTGCCACTCCACGCTGCCTCCCACATCTGCCACTGTGCCTGATACGCCTTATATCCCCTGATACCCCACTCCATCCTCCCCAGACATGCCACCCTGCCTCCCAGACATGCCACTTCTCTACCCCCAGATATGCCACTCTACCCCCAGATACGCCTTATACACCCTGATACACCACTCCGTCCTCCCCAGACATGCCACACTGCCCTCCCCACATATGCCTTATACCCCCAGATATGTCACTTCACTGCCCCCAGCATTTAGATTCCCCTAAATTAACCCTAAACTTCCCATTAACCATAACTGCCCCTAAATTAACCCTTAACACCCCCTTAACCACAGCATCCCCTAAATTAACCCTAAAGACCCCATCAACCACAGCATCCCCTAAATTAACCCTAAACACACCATTAACCACAACTGCCTCAAATTAACCCCACACCCCATTAACCATAGCTGCTCCTAAATTAACCCTAAACACCCTATTAACATAACTGCCCCTAAATTAACCCTAAACACCCAATTAACCATAATTGCCCCTAAATTAACCCTAAACACCCCACTAACCATAACTGCCCCTAAATTAACCCCCACCTCCCCTAACTTTCAGTAGCCCAAATATATATATATATATTACATACATATATACACATTATATATATATATATATATATATATATATATATATATATATATACACACACATACACATTATATATATATATCTATACACACATACACATTATATATATATATATATATATATATATATATATATATACACACACATATATATACATATACTTACAGTTAGATGAGTGTCACAGCCATGTGGTTCTGGCCTGGAGAAGGAAGGGGGCGGGGCCAGTTGTCACAGTGATTACAGGGAGGGGGAGTAAGTAGGAGCTGCTGCTGTGAGACGGTGAGTCAGACTAAACGGATTATATAATGAGGGGGATTTTTCAGAGCGTTTGCTCTGAAAAAACCCTCATTTTATAATCGATAATAATCGATTCAACTAATCGATAATGAAATTCGTTGCCAACGAATTTCATTATCGATTATTATCGATTTTATCGATTAGTTGTTGCAGCCCTAATAAATATGGTTTTAAAAAAGCCAAACTTGTCCCAGAAAAACCAACATATAATTAGTGTGGGTAGACTAAATCAGAAAGAGGGAAACAGCTATTGGAGACAGGTGACAAAAACACAAAAATAGCTTTGGTCCCATAACATAAAAGAGCTTCGGTCCTTAACGGGTTAAACATCCTTGTGGTTCAATGAATTAGCATTTATCTGTTATTCTGTGTTGCTTAAATTAATAAATGTATTTATTACATTACCAAGATGTACACCTACCTCCTGGATATCGTGGTTCTTTTCCATGATAGAAAGTGCTATAGCAGCACATTCCAGGGTAGAGAGGCATGTGTTAGTAGGTTGCGTTCGGATTACGTATTGACTTGATATGGTGGTCTTTAACTGTACCTATATTTAAAGAAAAATAATTCCTGTCAGTGTTTTCCAATTGTATACAAAGAAACCTATAAAAACAAAAATACATACAAATTCAAATGTAAATGTACAATGCTCTGAACACTATGTTTTTATTTCAAGTTTTCATTTTATTAGCATATCATATTTTGTGAAACATAGTTTGAAATAGCATTCAATTGATGCCTAGGAAAATACATATTTAAAAATGAAAACAAACAAACAAACAAAAAAAAACCTCTACCCCACTACTTTCAAGTAGTATATGTCAAGTGTACCTGGTATTCCTGTTCTGGATAGGACATGGATTTCATATTTGAAGTTGCACTTTTCTGTTTTGTTTATGGCTAACCTTTGTTCAAAATAATAACTATAAAATGGTCAAAACAAGGGGAAGAACTACCTGAAGGAAGAAACTAAACCAATATAGTATAAACAGGAGGAGCGTCCAGGCAAAAAGTAACACTTTTGAATATACCCAATTAAAAGATACAGAGCATTCTAGGCTTGTTTGGGGAAACAAATAAAGGAGTTCTGGTCTTATGGTTCAACCTACTCCATGGAACAAAGTCTTTTAAGATTAGCATGTATAAATACACATACCAACAGTGCCAGCTGAGGTAAAAATTAAACAAAAATACAATGACAATGAATTCTCCTTCAGCTATTTTGAACCATCATAAGCCATCTGCTAGCAAAAATCCGAAACAAGCATCAGAAGTGTTCGCCCAGTCAAGATGATGCCAAAGGCACAATGCAGAACTCCCAATGTGGTAAAAAAAACCCTAGAGTAGAAACAAAAGGCTTGAAGGAATCATTGAAGCTGGTTAACACCTATGTTTATGAGTCTACCATATGTAGAACATTGACACAAGGGAAGAAGCCGGTTCTCTCCAGTTTAACATCGCTGTTCGTCTGATGCTTACCACAGAGCAAATTAGCACTCCACAACATAACTGTGAAAATGTTTTGTGGATTGATGAAACTAAGGTTGAATTGTTTGGGAAGAACACAAAGAACTACGGATAGTGTAAAAAGAGCACCGCATTCCCACATAAAATCATCATCCCAATGGTGAAGTACGGTGGAGAGATCATTATGACTTAAGGCCGCTTTGCTGTCTCAGGGCATGGACAGCTTTCTGTCATCGAGGGGGACAATGAATTCCCAAGTTTACTGAAGCTCAGTAGAAGTTGTGTAATGCAGCAGGACAATAACCCTGAACATCAAAGTAAATCTACTACAGAATGGTTTAAAAAAAAGAAAATCCATCTTTTGGATTAACCCTTTAGAGATGCTGTTGCATTACCTCAAGAGAGCCATTCACAGCGGACATCCTAAGAATATGGCTGAGATTAAGCAGTTCTGTAAGGAAGAATGGCCTGATATTGTATTGTGCAGGTCTGATCTGCAGCTACTGAAAGCGCTTGCTTTTTACCAGTTATTAAATCCAAGGGTTTACTTACTTATCCCATCAGCATTCTAAATGTTTAAAGTGTATGTTATTAGCTTAAGCACAATGTGTTTGTCTTTAGTTGTGGCTTAGATGTAGATCGCATGACATTTTATTAACAATTAGTGTAGAAAACCAGGTAATTCCAAAGGGTTCACTTAGTTCGTGTGTGTGTGTGTGTGTGTGTGTGTGTGTGTGTGTGTGTGTGTGTGTGTGTGTGTATATAAATATACATATAAACTATTTCTCCAATACACATTTGAAATGTTACCCCTGTGGAGATTTAAAGTACAAAGTTTTTATACACTCAGTAGGATGTATACAACCATAGATTATATTTCTATTTATATTCAGTGTTACACGAAAAAGCTTTCGTTCACTTATACCTGCTTTCCCTGCTGCTGCCAAAAACAATGTGGCAGAAACTCAGAAAGCAGTTGATATATAAACACAGAGGTGGTGTATGAATTCCCAATTCATTAACATACTGGAAGTTTGCAGACTTACAAACTACTATCCACCAAAAATAGTGCATTATCAGGAAAATATGTGTGTTTATAAAGACAGAGCATCTTCTGGGATTGTTATTGAGTCTAAGTGTCCTACCAAAAGGCATGAAGTCTTGTGAGTATGCACATGTATGTATAACACACACACACACACACACACACACACACACACACACACACACACACAATAACTGTAGACATCAGCATACATATATTTGTAACATAATGAGATACTACTTTGTTAAAAATATATATATATGGATGCTCTAGCATTCTGTATTTCACAGTGAGTCTTGACAGTTCTCCCCTTACAATATGAAACACGCAAGCTCTTAAGCTGTCACTATACATTAACAACAGAATGGGGGAACTTTATGATTTATTTATACCTGAGATGTAAATTTTATTAGCATGCTTTTACACCATGAGATTTAATGTCACGGATATTCTGCTTGTGAGGTGTACATTTAAATAATACATTTTACATATATAATTTATGGTTTGCATTTTAGTTTAACTATAAACAAAGGGTACTTTTTATTGCTGCTCAGAAAATGTATAATTACTCCACTGAGGTTTACATGAAATTTGTGATCAAGGTCTTTTATTTGTTGATGTCTAGCAATGTCACTTTTCTAACGAATCATAATTCACAATGGGAAAATAAATCAATATGTTATTTCATAAGGTCTATATTGTTAAAGGTTTGTCAGTTAGCACACTGGATTACTTGGACAGAGGATATTTTGAAAATGTGTCATTGGAATGGTAACCATTAGTGGACAAAGTATCTTCTGTGATTGTTGCTGAGGCCCAGTGTCCTATAAAAAAATGTATTTATTGAAGGTGAGCTCTTCAAACAATGCATAAAATACCAAGGTTTTTTTAGGCATAATTACGTTACTGCAAATTACGCATTAGGCATAACAAGGCCAGATAGATAGCGCAAGATCTCTGCAGAAGTCATGGATCAGCTCAGCAAAGTTAGGAACCAAAGAGACACTATACACTATCACAGGCATATAGGCATCCTGGCTATATATCTTGAAGGTCCCTAGTGAAATGACTTCATTCCAGAGCAGACACGTACCAGAATGCTGCTGTATGCCTCAATGGGTTATCTGGTGTTCAAACAGCATACAACACAGGACTATGATGTATAGGCAGAATAGGTGGGTCAAAAGTTCTTTTGGCACTGACTCGGAGTGCAAATGGATTCAAAGACAGAAAATATTGACTAGGATATATAGGTTTAGTGTTGTATTTTTATTCCATTATTATTACATTGTTTCAAACATTAAGTTAAACAAAAGCTTTGATGGTTTATTATGATTTTATTCTTGAATAAACTTAAGTGATTGTGAAGGACTTCTCTTAAAATGTGTAATGATGTGTAAAATTATATGCACTTTTTTGGAAATAAAGAGGAGCATGCAAGTATATAAATTTAAAGAACTTCCAAATTTGACTTTTAAAATTTAAATAAATTGTAAAATGTGCATCCCATTACTTCAAGACATCTTTGTCAATGAAACTTTTCCAAAAAATAAATGAATCTTTTTTTTTCATTAATAATTTTGTAAGGGGAAGAATTCTGGGAGCACTTATAGGGGAGAATTAGGGAGCTCAAATAAATGTAAATAAATGAAAGTAGAAAAAGTCCTAGGACTAGTTGGCTTGGGTCATGATACATCACTACAGTGCAGACCTCCATTGATTTTAACGCTCCCAACCGGCCTGTGACAGCAGGATAGTGCCCAATAACCAGGGTACTTGGGAAGTACTATAAACAACTTATATAGGACATTAAAATCATTACTACAGTTATTATCCTCAACAGTTATTATCCTCAACAGTGGTTACACACAATAATCACATTATTTAACTACACAATAGTGAAGGTCAGTGTAACATTTACAATGAAAAATAATCTATCACAAATGTCATTGACACACTTATCGTATTACTAGCTGGAATATGTTCATTGATTAGACACGTTTTACAGATACATTTTTGCAAAAAGGAAATGTTCACCGCAGAATAAAGGAACGCACATTATTAATGCCAAAATAGAAAATAAAAAAAGAATGTGATCAAGGTCTATGAAAACAGCCCGGTCCTTTAATTTTAAATTATTTTAAACTGATGTTAACTTACCTCTCAATTATTTCATTCATAATATGCCTTCCTTTGCTTACATTTTTAGATAAATGCAGACAATAGATTTTTATGTACTGCTGTTTGTTAAATTATGTATAATAACTGAATGCTCAGCATAATAAACATAAAGCAAACAATTTAAAAATATAATATATTATAATAATTATAGTCAGGCTTCATAGTTAGAGATGTTACTAGCTGAGTAATGTTAGTAAAGTGCTTGGTTTATATTATATTTACCTAATTAAAATGCAATTTACAAATTACGTTTAATTCTATCATTTAATTTTATAGTTGCGCTACAAACTTTATATTGCAAAGTACACAGAAAAAAAGGACAAACGAGCCAACTAGACATGAAATAATGATCCTTAAACAAATAGGGTGCAAAATATCTGAATACCCTGCGTCAGTTCAGTGGCCATGATCTACTGGAATCTAGAGAGTTACTTCTCATCTTTACTCTGAACGAAAATAACATATAAACAAGGATTTTGCTGGCTGGTAGACAGAAACGGTTCACCCGATCTTGTCTGTACATTTTTAAGCTACTGTAAAAGCTCAAACCTCTGTACAACTATTAAGCTTTAGCTCTTCTGATGGAAGGCCAATCTACTCTATCACCCTCTCAAAGATCAATCATGTTCTGGGGGATGTAGTTAATAACAATTCGTAAAGCTGCTATAGATAAAGTAATATATATTAAATGGGAACGCTGACAGAAGGGCATACACAGGACCCTTATAATTTAATATCTTATGTTGAAAACCACAGCGGAATAATAGAACTACAGGTAGCACAATATTGCTAAAACGTGCAATTTTATATAGGAATATATATATATAAAATGAATGAGGGCACACCGGGATTGTTTTTTCACAGAATACTTGTTTAATTATATACTGGGTTACATAAAAAAAAACCTTAACTTTTCAGTCTGAGCCTGGAGACTTTTATGAAGATATACAGTGCTGCTCAAAAATTTTAGGCAGGTGTAAATAAAAGCTGTAAAGTAAGAATGCTTTCAAAAATAGACATGTTTGTTTTTATCATCTAACAAAATACAACGTGAGTGAACAGAAATAAAATCTAAATCAAATCAATATTTGGTGTGACAACCCTCTGCTATCAAAACAGCATCAATTTTTCTAGGTACATTTGCATTCAGTTTTTTTAAGGCACTTGGCAGGTAGATTGTTTCAAACATCTTGGATAACTAAGCGCAGTTCCTCTGTAGATTTTGGAAGCCTCTGTTGATTCTCCCTTTCATTTAATGCTAGAAAAAATCTGTCTGTATTTCTCAGCATTGAAGAAACCATTAATTCTGAACAAATCGCTAAATCCATTTGCAGAAATGCAGCTCTAAACATACAAGGAACCTCCAGCGAGCTTCACTGACCCCTGCAAATACTCATACTTGTACCACTCTCCAGCCCTTCGGCAAACAAAGTGCCTTCTGGTACAGCCCAAAACTTGACTCGTCAGTTCAGCACAGATTTTTCTGCATTACAGTTCCTGTGTAGTTGAATAATAATAGAGCTGGTTGGCCTTGTTGGCCACAAGTCCTCCATAAACACTACTTCTGACCAGACATTTGCGGACAGTAAATGTGTGTTCCAGGGTCCCACTGTTTTCTGCCAATGCTGAGCTGATGGCACTGCTGGACATCTCCCTATTGCGAAGGAATGTGTCTTTCATATGCTGCACTAAATTTTCTTGGCTGACCACTGTGTATACAGCGTTCAACATTGCCCAATTATTTGCGCTTCTTCAAAAGATCGTGAACAGAACATCTGGAAACCCTCGTCTGCATGGAAATATCTGTCTGGGAGGGACCTTACTAATGCAGTATAACAACCTTGTGTCTTGTTGCTCAGTATTACCATGGTGTATGACTTTTGACATTCAACTATCTTCAGCAACCTCACCTTGTTAGTGGGTTTGTTAATGATTGTGTTTCAACCTATATATGAAACGATCATTAGTTTGGTGTAATTGTTTAATCATACACCTAAGTCTATGCCTACAAAATCCTTGACCTTGTGCAAATGTACCCAGGAGAATTGATGCTGTTACATTGTCATTTTACATTTTGTTAAATGCAAAGGGGCGTTGATGGTGGGGCTACTGGGACTGAAGCCACGAGTCTCAACTTCATATCCCCGAATGAAACCTCTTGGGCTAAAGCATACTTTAGCCCCAGAGTCTCCATTCGGGGCTATGGGAATGCAGAGTGTATATGGGAGGTTCGCCATGGGTTCCACTCATCGCATGATCACGATCTGTTCCTGCCCCCTGGCCCAGAGAGCCAGGAACAGAGTGTGGTCATGTAACACGGGGTCATGTGCAAATGGCACAGACTTACACTGTGAGGCAGTTTTCTTCTTTAGAAAAAAAAACACCCAAACCTGACCTACAGAGACCTTAATAACGCAGCACCCCATTCATATTTGTACCCTTCGATCCAAATACACGTCTAACCACCCTCTTTGTTCCTCATATGACCCGTGTCCAGGCCCGGACTGGGACAAAAAATAGGCCCGGGCATTTAAGCCTGAGCAGCCCATATTTATTTATTTATTTATTGTTAAAGCCCACCCGTACCATCTTTGCATTTAATCATTCACACAAATCATTGACACATTCATTAATGCAGTCTCACAAATCATTCAAGCAATTCATCCTCACATGAATTCATTAATTGGCATACGCATTCACACAATTCATCCACACATTTATTTATTCATTCTCATACGCATTCACACTACCCCCTCTCTTCATCTTATCTGTCCCTTCTCACTATGTTCCCCTTTTCACTATGTAACCCCCTTCCCCACTTCTCAATATGTACCGCCTCTATCTATCCCCTCTCCCCCTTTCTCACTATCTAACCCCCCTCTGCCCCTTCTCACTGCACCCCCCTCCCTCACCCTACTTACCTTGTTGCCGGAGCAAGCAGCAACTGCGACCGCGCCTGTGCCAGGGCAGGATTGACTTAGGGGCTGATGGAGCTGCAGCTCCAGGCCCCCACCTTAAAATAGGTCCAGTCAGGACTGGACTGACTGGTCCTATATGGCCGCATTAACGCAGAGCCCGCCGCAACTACCCCCTCCTAACTATCTACCCTCTCCCTCTTTGAAGTTCACTTACCTTTCAGGAGTCCTGTGGTGGGGGTGCAAGGCCTCTGCCTCCCAGCTCTGCCACTGTATGGAACAGTATAGAGTGATGGGAGTTATGATGTACTTTTAGAGCATAATTAGATCATGAAAAAGACATTGGAAATGGTACAGCATAACACCCATCACTCTCACACACTTACCAATCCACACACTTACCAATCCACACATATATACCAAGCCACACACATATACCAATCCACACACATACATCAATCCTCACACATATATACCAATCCACACATATATACCAATCCACACGTATATATACCAATCCACACACATATACCAATCAACACACATACACCAATCCACACACATACACCAATCCACACACATACACCAATCCACACACATATACCAATCCACACATATATACCAAACCACACAAATATACTAATCCACACATATATACACCAATCCACACATATATACACCAATCCACACATATATACACCAATCCACACATATATACCAATCCTCACATATATACCAATCCACACATATATACCAATCCACTCTCACTGAATGTTTTCCTACCTTTCCTCTTTTCTCCTTACAGCTCCTTTTCCTCCTCTTCGCTCCTCTTCTTCAGTTCTTCTCTGTCTTCTTCCGGGTCAGAGGGCACGGACAGCGGTGGGCGCGGCTTCAGTGTTGTGCGCCGGGATCTGACAACAAACCCCGGCGCACAGCAGCTGTTGCCGCGCGGACCCCTTGAGTGATTTTAAGCCGGGTTGAACCCAGCTTAAAATCACTCAAGGGAACCGGAGGTCTGTTAAAGACCTCCGATACCGCTCCCTTGCGAGCCTGCTCCTCCAGCGGCGGACATTACTGTCCGTCTCTGGAGGGGTGCCGGGTGCCGCAAGTTGGCACCCCCTGATGAGCGGAACCGCCCCCCTCGCGCCCCCTGGAGTGTGGCGCCCTGCTCTAAGAGGCCGGGAAGCCCCCACCAGGGCCGGCCTTACGGGTCTGCGGCCGCACAGGGTTTAAATTAAAACATCAGGGTTTTTTTTTTACTTTATTTAACATCCTCCATGTTAAATAAAGTTAAAAAAAAACTTTATTTAACATGGAGGATGTTAAATAAAGTTAAAAAAAAACCCTGATGTTTTAATTTAAACCCTGTGCGGCCATAGACCCGTAAGGCCGGCCCTGGTGGGGGCTTCCCGGCCTCTTAGAGCAGGGCGCCACACTCCAGGGTCGCAGTTGCGGCGGGCTTAAGGGGCAGGTGCCCCTTATGCCCTGCGTTAATGCGGCCGTAGGTAGGGTAGGGGCCTGGAGCTGCAGCTCCATCAGCCCCTAAGTCAATGCGGCCCTGCCGTGGCCCGGCCCACCGGGCAAATGCCCGGTGTGCCCGATGGCCAGTCCGGGCCTGCCCGTGTCTCTCTTCTACTGTCATTGCCTACGTTACCAAATCTGCTGGCGCTACATAAAAAAATTTAATTTAATGTAGATAGAAGAAAAATAGTATGTGTATTTGAGTGTAAAGCTACATATATATAAATATATATATATATATATATATATATACACATATACACACACAAACACACTGTATTAACTGTTATAGTAGAATATTTCTTCCAAAGTCTTTTTAACATTAGTAATCTTACACCCACGCAGAATAATTATTTAACCTCCATCTTCACTCATTACACTGAAAAGCAATCAGGAAAATTATAGGAAGATAGCCAATTCACTGGGAAAATAATGTACCGTTTCATCAAAAGGCAGGGGGGAGGGAGAGTGCCCAAATATTGTAAACAACGAGGACAGTAAATAGCAATACAAAATGACAGGTGCGGTGTTGTTATTTTTAATATGGGGATTTTGCTGGAAATAAATCCTGTTAAGCAATGATTCAGAGATTGTCCGTGAATACACAGAAATGTGCGCTCATAATGCCAAATTATTATTGCTGCACCTGGTGTGAGAAGAACACATTAATTGTTCCCTTGCAGAATTTTATGACTCATAACAATTATGTTAATTTTCAATACTGTAAATAGTGGTGCTATGGAACACTGGGAGCATATCAATAACTTTTCATTGCAACCTGTTTGGGTTTTTAAATTAACACAATATGAAGAAATGAGTTACAGGATTTTATAAAGATACATTTAAAATATCAAGTGTAAAAACCAGTTTCCTTGAGGTGTGTGTGTATATAAAAGTCACAGCTAGGTTAGTGATTTATTGCTACTTCTTGCATTGGCTATGACTTACTATTCACTTTCATCCAGGTCCTGATTTTAATGCTAGCGTTCCATTGTTATACATATATATATATATATATATATATATATATATATATATATATATATATATATATAAAATATATTAAAAAAAAATATATATTTTTTTTTATTATTTACTTATTACAGCTTTGAATTTTGAATGAAAGTGTATTTGTATTGTTTAACTGATTTAATGTTAGATTAAAAGAGTTTCTAGCTAATTTCTAATGGGTTACTGGCTTCAATTTTGGTAAAGAATTAATGCTAATGTCCATTTCAGAATTTTAAGAATCAAAACAAATATCATACAAAAAAAAATATTGAGACACTCGACCAAAAACAGACAGCCACCTCATAGCATGTCCTACAGTGCATCTAAAGTTTCTTTAACTTACTTTAACTCAACTTCCTTTATCAAATTCGTTTGCATGGTAAATCTACATTTACAATGCATTTTTTACCCCATGTTTAAGGAGTATTATGAAATAAAATCATTAATTTTAGTAATTTAATAGAAGGTCAAGTGTTAGCCATCTGTTCCTTCAACTCCATGAATATCACATCCCAAATGCAGACTGCTTCACTATGAATCTAGACAAAGCATCAGATATTTTGCTGAGCTATGTAACCCTTCAGAGAATACGTGCTAAACCTTTCTTGGCACAGCCAGTGACCACTGGGTCAGCACAGAGCATTGCCTCCATAGTACTGCCTTTGCCAATAATGACAGCTGTTTCAACAAAGCATGGGAAGTAAACAGTTCTATGCCATGTCCATATATGCCTCCAATGCACTTAATGGCCAGACTCAAACACACGGAGTGCACTTTACCATTAAAAATGAATTAACACTTTTTAACTTTCTACAACTTCCCCAGGCAATATGCATTTTTCTTTCAAGACCAATACTTTTGTTAGGTGGCATGACAAAATGAGTTACATTTTGCATTTATTGGGTATACTCCAGTGTCTCAAGCAGAGCCCTATAAACAAACAATATATAATAAAACACTTCCTAAGTACATTAATATGCATTTTTCAAACCTGAAAGAAAAAAAATAAAAGTAACTTTCTTTTAGTAGAAGCTACAGCAATCTGTCTCCTCCATGGTCTACAACAACGATTGGTTACCTGAAGCAGCTAATCAGTGGTACGAAGGCACACCCATTTAAATTCCCCCTACCCTACTCAAGTTTAATGTTTAATGAGATTAATAAGAACTTTTTGTCCATGTTAGATATTAGACTCTCTGACTTGCCCAATTGTAAAGCTAGGGCAAGATCCTAATTTTATTACTAACTAAAGAGCAATCTCTTTGATTCTTGCCAACTGTCTTAAACTGGTTATTTCTGATTTGATTCACCAGGATCAATTTGGTTTTATTCTGGGAGATATGCTCAAGATAATACACGTAACATACGGTTTTTAAACTTGTTTCAGTAATTCATAATATGAAGGTTCCAGCAGTCTTCTTGGCATCAGTTGCCAAGAAAGTTTTTTACATGGTAAATTGGAGTTTCCTGGATGAAGTTCTCAAAGCATTCGGTACATATGGTCCATTTAAAAATTCTATGATGGCACTATAAAAGCTCCTAGAGCCAAAGTCACCGGTCTCTTCAAAAATGTTAATTCTTTCTCACTCATAACAGAACTACACAAGGTTGTCCCTTGGCCTCTATGTTGTATACCTTAACAATAGAACCGTTAGCTTCTTTACATATAGTTAGTTACAAAGTTACATAAGGTAACCTAACCTTCCTACTCTTGATCCACAAGAAGGCAAAAAAAAAAAAGAACCTAATTAAGTTACTTCGAATTCTGCCATCGGGGAAAAAATTCCTTCTTGACTCCAAAACCTAAAGAGATCAAAGGTAAAGAAATTAAGCCACAAGATCACTTTGTACGCAGATGATATCCTGCTTACGCTGACTACTCCCGCAAATTCAAATTGAGCCGTAATTGTCGCAATAAGACTTTATAGTCAATATTCTAATTATAAATTAAGTTTAAATAAACATCAATTTAGTTTCTTTTTAATAACTTCAGATGATTATTTTATTCAAAGTGAATACTACCTTAATAGGAAAAATAAAGTAATTGATAACTTCGTTATTAAATTAACTTCAGACCTTGTTCAAGCTCAGAACCTTAATTATTTTAACTTCTGATCTTATTATGCAGATTGTCAAATGAAAGGGCCCAGGGGCTTCCTGGATTGGCAGGATTAATAGAATAAATGCTTACTTGCTTCCAAAGATCTTATATTTATTTAGGGCCATTGTTCTAAGGGTCTCAAATAGTATATTAAAATGTATTGAGAAGAGCTCCCCTGACCTGCATTCTTTGCATGGCACAGTTATGTGCTCTCGTTATTTAATCTACCAAACAAAAAAGATAAACGCACGGGCTGCTGTGTAATAGAGTCTGCATAGATTAATAATTTAAATCCCTCTGTACTTTATTGGCTAACCCCTTCCTTTCTTATGGATATGAAAGTTCAATCCCTGGTTCTGACTAATATTAAATCTATTAATAGACAGGTATTGGGAGCTAAGGTTTTTTTTTTTTTTTTTTCAAAATCCAAAGTTTATTGGGTTTTTCAAAATTTTATACAGGATGGGGGAAGGAAGGGTACAGAAGGCAAAAAAGGGGGGAAGGGGGAAAGGGGAAAGGGACAAAGGCAAAGGAAGTAATACAGCAATTGCAATATAACATGCCAGCAAGACACAGTGTATAAAATGAGCAAACCTGATCGAATAAAACACAAAGGATACAGGTGAAACAAACATGACCAGGCGCCCATCCAAGCATCAACGATACAAAGAGGCGAAAAGAAACATACACCCCACACGAAGGAGGCAATCATGGAGTGCGCCTACCCAAGAAGGAGAGCCAGTGGAACCAGGTAGCGGTGTAAGCCTCCCTCTGTTTGAGAGAAGTGGCAGAAAGGTCCTCAATCACCCTGATGTCCTCTACCTTGGACATCCAGGCATGGAGCGTCGGAGGATGGACCGACTTCCAATTTAGAGGGATAAGGCATCTCGCCGCATCAAGCAAATGACGAACGACCGATTTCTTATAACGCGAGACAGGGAGCGACGTGTGATGCAAAAGCATGGACAGCGCCTGGTAAGGCGGGGGTGAGTCAGTAAGCTCTGTAATAACCCGGTATACCTCCTTCCAAAACACCTGTAACACGGGGCAGGCCCACCAGATGTGAAGCATGGTACCAACATCACGGCCGCACCGCCAACAGCAGACGGAGGCAGTCGGGAACATGGCGTGTAACCTCTCAGGTGTGCGGTACCAGAGGGACAGGATTTTATAATTAGTCTCTTGTACCTTGGTGGCTCTAGAACTCTGATGGGTGAGGGAGAATATCTTGGTCCAGTCAGCGTCGGAGAGTCGTACGTCACACACAGATTCCCACGTCAGGCAAAATGAAGGGGGCGAGTCCGACAACCCAGACAGCAGCAATGAATAGAGCAAGGAGATAGCCCCCGCTGGCGGGCGCTTCTGAGAGCATAAGGCCTCGAATACCGTGAGGTCCCTGTACAGATTCTGCTGATTAGGAAGGGAGGAGACATAATGCGTTATTTGAAGGTAAGTGAAGCGATCCAGCATGGACGGTAGTCCGCGCGCGTGGAAATCTGTAAAGGGCAGCACTCCCCGATCACCCAAAAGCGAGTGCAAGCGTACAGGCGGAGGAACCCCCAAGAAAGTCAATCTCCCTCGGGCACGACCCGGCGCGAAGTCCGGGTTTACCCCGAGGGGCAACATGGGAGAAGGCGACGAAGAGAGCCGGGCCCGGAGACCCACGCTCTTCCAGACCGCCAGGGTGGCGGAAATCAAAGGATGCTGCTCCACACCACAGCCGACTCTAGGACCCCAGAGAGCATGATGGACACGACCCCTGAGCGCACCCAGCTCCAGTTCAACCCAGGGCTTAGCAACCGGACCATCGAGGTTCCAATCTAGGATGCGCAGCAAGTGGACAGCCCGATAATATGATTGAAAGTCGGGAAGAGCCAAGCCCCCCTGGGACTTAGGGCGGGTGAGAAGCGAAAATTTCTGTCGGGGGCTCTTATTTCCCCAGACAAACCTAGTGACAGACGAACGGAGTGACGAAAAGAAAACGCGGGGCAGCCGGATCGGAAGGGTTTGAAATAAATACAGCACTCTCGGGAGCAGGTTCATTTTGACCACATTGACCCTACCAATCCAGGAGAGAAAAAGAGGCGTCCACCTGCGCAGGTCGTCGGCTAGCGCAGAGAGCAACGGTGCAAAATTAGCCCGGTAAAGGTGCGCAAGGTCGGCAGTCAACCAAATCCCCAAATATCTCATACGGTCCGAACACCACCGAAAGGGGAAGCTAGACACAAGCGACGGGACTAAAACAGGGGAAACAGAGATGTTGAGAATCTCAGACTTGGTGTAGTTAATCTTGAGATTCGATAGGGACCCATAAAGGTGAAACTCACGCAATATATTCGGCAAGGTAACGCTGGGGTTGGACACAACAAAAAGGAGGTCATCTGCATACGCCACCACCTTGTGGTGAGCGTCCCCTGCGCAAAAACCCTGTATGTCGGCGTTAGCTCTTATTGCCTCCAAAAACGGTTCGAGGGACAGCAGGAAAAGCATTGGTGACAAGGGGCAACCCTGTCTGGTGCCGTTCCTAATCACCACCGGGGGCGACAAGGCGCCATTAATGCGAATACGGGCGGTAGGAGTGGTGTATAGAGCCCCAATCCAGGCCAACATAGCTGGGCCCAGGCCCTGATGCTCCAAAGTCGCCCGCAGGAATGTCCAGTCCACCCTGTCAAACGCTTTTTCAGCGTCGGTAGACAGGAGCAGGACCCCGCGTCCCTCCTTCTTCACCCTATGTATGACGTTAAGCACCCTGACCGTATTATCGCGCGCTTCCCGGCGGGGAACAAAACCCGCCTGGTCAGGGTGAACCAGTAGGGGGAGAAACCGGGCCAACCTCAGGGCCATCATCTTGGCGAACAATTTTAGGTCAGCGTTAAGCAACGATATGGGCCTGTAACTCTGGCACAGGCTAGGGTCCTTCCCCTCCTTGGGAATAACGGCAATCGTGGCAGACAGAGCCTGGGATGGAAAACAGAGACCCTCCTGAACGGAGTTAAGAGCCCGCACCAGGTAAGGGAGTAGCCGGGCCGAAAAGGTCTTGTAGTACCCCAAGGGCAAACCATCCGGACCCGGGCATTTACCCCGTTGGCTAGATTTCATTGCCAGGGAAAGTTCCTCGACCGTAAAGGGGTCTTCCAGAGAGGAAGCCTGCTCAGGGGTAAGTCGGCGGCGAACATTACGGCTAAGGTACTCAGACACCCGCGCCAGCACCTCCGGCCGACCGTCTCGGGGGTCCCCCGCCCGTATATTATAGAGTGAGGTATAGTAGGCATGGAATGCCTCGGTGATCTGTGCCGGGAATGGGGAGACCTGGCCTCCCACCGACCGAATCTTGTGGATATAGGAGCGACGGTCGAGTGGACGCAGCATTTTAGCAAGCAGGGTACCACATTTGTTGCCGTGCTCGTGGAAAAAACGTTGGCTATATAGGGAAGCCCTGCGGAAACGGGAGTGGAGCAGATCAGCGAGCTTACTCCTCAACGCCGTTAACTCGCGGTAGGACTCAGTAGAGAGAGAGCGTTTGTGCGCAGTTTCCAGAAGGGAGATCTGCCTAGTGAGCTCAACAATTTCAAGATTTCGTGCCTTCTTTCGTCGCGCCCCTTGCTGTATAAGAAAACCTCTGATCACACTCTTATGGGCCTCCCACAAGACCAGCGGGGACATCCCCTGCGTATCATTGCTCTGGAAGTAATTTTGTAATTCAGTCTCAATCTGGGACACCATAGTCTCGTCCGTCAAAAAAGAGTCATTCAGTCTCCACGACCACTCCCTGGCCCTACAAAGTGGTGACAACATGGTCATGAGCACGGGAGAGTGGTCCGACCACGTCAGCGGCAAAATAGTAGCGGACTGTAAAAGGTCAAGATGGGTGTGGGAGAGGAAGATATAGTCCAGTCTTGAGTAACGATTGTGGGGAGGCGAGAAGAAGGTGTAGTCACGAGTCGTGGGGAACAGAGTACGCCAGCAGTCAACCAGAAGGAGTCGTGTCAAGGTGCCGCGGAGTGAGCGCAGGCGACTATCAGGAAGGCAGCTGGAACCGGACGATGTGTCCGACTGTGGGAAAAGGGGGGCGTTCAAGTCCCCTCCAGCAACCAGGACACCCTCCCGAAAGGCCGACAGAGAGGCTGCGATGGATCGCAGAGCAACGTCCTGCCCCTTATTGGGGAGGTAAATACTCGCAAAGGTATAAACGACCTCCGCGATCGTGCCCTTAACAAATGTGTAGCGGCCCGAGGGATCCAAGAGGGTGTCCTTAACAACAAAGGGGACCGTACGAGCTATCAGAATGGCCGTACCCTTGGATTTGGCCTCTACATTATTGCTGAAGAACCCTGTAGGGAAATACGCGTCCCTAAGGCTGGGGGCCTGCCCCGCTTTAAAATGGGTTTCTTGCAACAGCACGACAGAGGCCATGTGAGACCGAAACTCCCGAAGGGCCCTTGAGCGCTTCTCAGGGATGTTAAGGCCCTTAGCGTTAGCCGAGTAGAACGTTAGGGGCGAGGGCCGGAAGGCCATCGTGTGAGTTTTAGTGGAGGAAGGGCAACGGGGAGGAAGGGAGCGGGGTGGCAAGGTAGGAAAGGAACCTGAGGGTGGGTAAGACGGAGGGAGAGTGGGGGAGAGTGGGAAACGTGTCAAGTACCGGTAAGTATACCGCGCCCCAAGTAGAGGGAGCGGAGACCCCAGTAGGAGGGGTATGACACCAGGTCCCTGAGGGGCAGGAGAGCCGGCAGGCGAGGAAGAGGGAACAACTACCGCAACCACGCGGCAACAAGTAACTTAGTGTAACAATGGAACAAAGCCCCGCCACCCGCCCAGGCAAAACAAGGCAGAATGACAGCACCAAAATAAAGTCGCATGTAGATAGGCGTAAACAAACCACACCATGGCATATAACACTGAAAGAAAACAATGTAGCAACAGAGTAAATTAACCCCCGTGAATGGTGCAGAGAGCACCCAGACGCTTCGTGAGGGAGAAAAAAAAAAAAAAAAAAAAAAATATAAAACCCCCAAGCTCCCCCGCAGCGGGAGAGGCACATCGTGCGCCACCTAGAGGGCAAATAGGCCAATAGTATAAAGGCATCTCCAATTATGTTTCAAACGTTATTAAAGGAAGAGACGTCTGCGAGACCGACATGTTGTGTAATCACTGCTAGGCTGTCATTGAATTTGTAAATAAAATATACATGTCCTGACAGTATAAAGGCATCTCTAAATTATGCTTCAAACGGCAATAAGGGGAGAGACGTCTGCGAGGCTGACATGGTATACAATCACAGTTAGGCTGACATTGAAGTGTAAGTAAAATATATATGTCCTGTGCCCCACAATGAACATCAACACGACCAGATGGTGAACATGCAGGTGCAAACTAGACACATAATATGACCTAGGTCGGCGGAGAAGCGAGTGGGGAGAAAATAAAAAAAAAAAAAAAAAACCCCAAACTCCCCAACAGCGGGATAGGCACATCGTGCGCCACCTAGCGGACAAATAGGCCAATAGCATAAAGGCACCTCCAAATTATGCGTCAAACGTTATTAAAGGAAGAGACGTCTGCGAGGCCGACATGTTACACAATCGCTGCTAGGCTTACATTGAATGTTAAGTAAAATATATATTTCCTGTGCCCCACAGTGAACATCAACACGACCAAGTGGTGAACATGTAGGTGTAAACTAGACATACAATATGACCTAGGTCGGCGGAGAAGCGAGTGGGAAAAAAAAAAAAAAAAAAAAACCCTGGTTGAACGAACAAACGCAATATGTTATGTGACTTAGGGCCACCAGGTCACATTAAAAAAGGAAGAAAACAAAAACAAAAACAGGTGTCTCACGTGAGCCAGGAGTGCACTGGCGCAGGAATGTCCAAGGTCCACGGAAAGACAACGCCGTGAAAACGTCAGTTCACGAAGGGAGCCGTGCGCCGGGGAAATCAAACCCGGGCGTCCTCCCGCGCAGCACCACGTGGAGAGCGAGGGCGGCCATCTCTGTTCCGCGGAGGCCTAGGTCTGTATGGTCGCGGTACCGGGATCCAGTCGAGCCAATCGTCGCAGGCCACCTCCGGTAGTTGCAGGGACCGCAGGAAGGGCCCCACATCTGCGGGCATACGAACCGTGGCCGTGGTGTCATCTCTGCGCGCTATCAGGGCAAACGGGTGGCCCCACCTGTAAGCGATTTTGTGCTCCTGTAGAACAGCAGTGACGGGTCGTAGAGCCCTTCTGGCCTGTAGGGTGTAGCGAGAGAGGTCCTGGAAGAGGGACACTTGGTGACCCTCAAAGTCCCAGAGCCTGCGGGCACGTGCCTTCTGCATGATGGCGTCCTTCAGGGAGAAGCTGTGCAGGCAGCAAATGACGTCCCGGGGGGGATCACCCGGGCCTCCTCCGGGGCGAAGCGCCCTATGCGCCCGGTCGAATTTCATGGGTTGGCCACCCGAAGCAACAGGTTTCCCCAGGATCATGGAGAAAAGTCGATCCAACACCGTACGGAGGTCCTCAGGGCGTTCCCCCTCCGGCAGGCCCCGCACCCGTATGTTGGACCGGCGGCCGCGGTTATCAACATCCTCTAAATGATAAAACAAGTCAGCTACCTTGGCGGAGAGGGACCGGTCAAGAGCAGCAACTCGGTGTTCAACGTCCCGCAGCCTGGTCTCCGTGGTGGCGAGCCTCGCGTCCATGCGCCCCATGTCGGCACGCAAGGCCGTGACTTCCGTCCTGACCGTCTGCTTCACTTCGGCCACCAACAAACTAAAGTCATCCTTGGTGGGGAGCGAGGAGAAGATGCGTCTCCAGTCCCTAGAGGTAGGTTCCGGGGAGCCCCCCGAGTGCTGCTGTGCCGAAGCGTCTTCCTC
This sequence comes from Spea bombifrons, assembly GCF_027358695.1. NCBI lineage: Eukaryota > Metazoa > Chordata > Amphibia > Anura > Pelobatidae > Spea > Spea bombifrons. The sequence continues at coordinate 132,846,926 of NC_071087.1, read as the reverse complement.
CGAGGCCTGGGAGTCAGCATGGGTCGGCGCCATATTGGAGTCGGCGCGCTCAGGTTGCAGCAGCGCCGGCGTGTGGAAGTACTCCCGCAGGGAGGACGATGGAGGTCGGGAACTGGTCCCCGGTGTGGCAGGGTCGGTAGGCACCCTTTTATTCCTGCCCATGGTGCAGTATGCGGGTGTGCGAGCGGTCAATTAGAGGCAGGTGGCACGGAGCTCCACAATTAAGCGGCCATCCTCGTCGCCAGGCCAGCCACGCCCCCTGGGAGCTAAGGTTTATATAACGCTTTCTATGCCATTGGATATTTTTCAGGTCTATCTACGGGGCATAAACTTGACATATTAGAAATCTAAGGGGATCAATATATCTGCCGATATCGTACAGACACAGACTATTCTCTCCTTTCAGGAGATACAAAAAAATTACTCTTTGATAAAGTGGCATTTACACACCTAATGATTAAAAAAAATGAAGATCACGCAAGTGGAAGGACTCATTTCTCCCCACAATTCGAGAAGTCCTATACGCACTACAAACCCTACAACCGTACAACCCCTACTTACAAACAATGGCCCATTCGGCCTCCGATACTTTACATCTTTTCCAGGATACCTGGTCTGCCTGGGATGAGTACTATGCTGCTACATTCTGTCCTGCGCCTAGTGGTTTCGTTCTGAGAGATTTGCGAACCCCTTGGTATCTGAAGGCGATTAGTGAGACCTTTTCCTCTCTCTTCTACTTCCTCCTCCTACCACTGCCACACACCCCCCCCCCGGTTATGGTGAAAAAATCCAGAGATTCTTCTGACAACTTGTTGTTATACTGTACTGATGAGCCGATCTTTACATGATATTTAATGTGATGTCCGATTGTATTCTACCTCCTGTGACATTATCTTCTTTTTTTCTGTATTACACGGATGTCATTCTATGTTTCATCTCAATAAATATTAAGTTTAAAAAAAATAATAATAATAATAATGAAGATTTAATCCTATTAGCATATCTAAAATTTTAGTCGAATTTATGGATAATATGGATGATTTAAAACTTATTTCTAGACTAAAGTCCTTACAACAGAGCCATACGTGTGTAAATCAAGAAATGTGCAGATCTTTCTCACCTGATATATGGTACAAGACACAGACAATATTTAGGAAGCCAATTCAATATATAAATCTCCCAAGAATCCTTCTATAAGCGTATCCAATGTTGTTATATGGTCCTTTCGTGTATCTGTAAATTTTCTGATTTAACATGTATGTGATCTACTCTAAAATGGACAAATACAATTCTATATGGCTACCCTGGTTAGAATTTGGGGAATTCAATCTGGCAATGCTATTTTGACATATGAATTTCAGATTCTTTAATTTAGTTATAATCCTCACTGTTTAACACGATTGGCCTTGCCCGGAGGATGGATCTGGCTATTAAATCCCTCATGGGAACTTGCTTCTCCATCATTGATCGGGTGTTTTTTCTTTTTGCTAAAGCTCCTTGTCACATATAACTGTAATTTTATGTTTGCTTCCCTATGCCATGTGGGATAAATGGTTTATTAGTCTGGCTGTATGATAGGTGTCAGGTTGTCCTACTATGTAATTCTGGAATATTGATAATCATACACTGAGCTTATTGATAGCTTATCTGATATGTTATGCAATATCTATATAGTTATGTATTTATGTGGGTATCTTGAAATCTGTACGTTTGAATATATTTTCTCATAAAATAAATAAATCAATGGAAGCATTTTCTTCACACGCACTGGCAGGGTCTCGTTGGACTCCACAGAATACTCAAGGAGTCATTGCTGGAGCTGACTAATGTAAATGTATCGCCTAGAAGGTAATTCATTCAGACAAATAGCTGGAGGAAAGGGGCAAATGCATATGGGGGATTTGATGGCCGCAGTGTCCCTTTATTTCCTTATTTTCCATATTTGCACACACATCAATAACATACATAGATATATAGAATAAAAAACAAAGATATGTCAGAGCACTTCCACTTTGTCTGCACTTATTCTTCTATATATACGTATGTGTGTGTGTGTGTGTGAGGCAGAAATGTATATATACATATCTCTTTCGGTCAGTCCAATCAGGAAACCATTTGGTTCTCTGAAGATAAAAGTTCTTTTTACTGTTTGCAATTTCACACTGTCAACCTTGTAACTGCATTTGTTGATATTTTTACTTCAATCTAAAACGTTCCTTAGATGTTTTCAAATTGCTTAGTGGCTCAGATGAATCTTACTCTCTTCTGCCAGAGGTGGTTAATTTCCCAGCTATCGTCAACACTGCCTCTTTTTGACCAAGGGAAAGATGTCCCATATTTCAAAGCCGTAAAGCTACAATAATATAATAGCTTTTTCTTTCCCCGCCGAAAGGATTTTTCATGTTCTTTTATGCCCAAGTTTGCTGTTGCCAAAACTTTTAACTTCTAGACTTCAGCATTTTCTGCTCCTGTGAACTTTAATTTCACTTCAAAGGTTCAGAATCTAAGTTTAAGTACTTCTTGCTTGTCAAACCGCTGTATATTAATTTGCTGAGAAAAACGACAAGGGAACAATCCTCTAGTTTTACACCGCGTATGTTATAACTATAGTTTAGGGAATTGATAAACAGAGCTTTGGAAAACAAAAAAAAGAATAAAAAAGGTTTTGTGTTACAGCAAAACTACATGTGTTATATTGGGGTAAAATAAAAACTGCACATAACATAAGTTACGGGGAAAAAAAAAGATCCTCTAATCTCCCCAACGGACCCAGGATGCGGTAAAATCAATTGTGGTATGTGATGATGTGAAACTTTGCAAAAGAGCACTGCCACAAAGATGGGTGAGTAGATATGTGTCTGGCAACGTCCCACCACCATAACACTGGTGTACCAATTTGGACACCTTAAAAGCTGGGGCTCATGATATATTGGGTATCTTTGAAGGACACACTGCTCAGGGGAATAACCCGAAACGCTTTAAGTATTTAAGATGCAACACATGTAATGAACAAATGATGCGAAAGAGGAGAGTAGGAGACCATGGCATTTTGAAGTGACTGAGTGGGAACAGAGGTGGTGGAGCACAATGTTGAACCCCAAAAATCTAAAAGGTTCTGACTGATTTTTCTAAAGGATTTACATTTTTAATATATAAAAATGGTCTACAAATACACTAATACAAATGGTGGAAACACAACATAGGTAAGATAGGCAGGTGATTAGGGAGCAGAGCTGGTCTCTGTGTTTTATTTTACAAATCTAGTCAGCTTGGTCTTTTTGATACCATTTAAGAAAACATTAACATAACCATCAGTTACCCATTCTTGGATGTTACACCCACCAACACTTACTAGAAGGCATGCTGATGTTGTGTATGTGACATTTAATTCTGGCAAACTCAAGCTGTGTTCTCTGACGGACTGTAATGAGGAAGGTTCGCCTCTTTCTTTGCATGGGGTAACAAATAGAGGCTGCTTGCATGTGATGTTACATTTGCTCATTTAGATGGTACTGGCTGAAATGAAACACCCAGTTACCTTCATATATTTATTACAATATGTATAGTTAATATTCATTTATAACATAATTCATGTGATTTAAGGTGTGTCCATCTCAAATCTTGCATCTAAAGTAACCGTTCTTCAAGCAGTCACATCATAAAACACTTGCCTAATCTGAATTAGATGTAATGTAAAGAAGTTTTACTGAGAAGATGGCATAGGTAAATACAGTAAGGGAGGTTACATATGCATGTTAAGCTAGATACCCAGGGCTGTTTAATCTTGTTACACCCCCTATGTTAACATACAAAAAAATTGTATTTACAATGTACCTTGATATGCATTTTTGTCTGGTGAGGCTACCACCAGCACACCACGCTAAGATATGGAGAGGCTAGCACATGTTTTATACCACAGGGCTGGCCAAATGATGCATGTCCTTATACTGTTCTTCATGGCATTGTGCCACGGGCACTATATAGTTACTCGAGTTTCATTTTGTCCCACAATGTATTGATGTATACCCAAAAACACATTTCATGCACAACCTTAATTGTTTAAACAAATGTTAACGTGAGAAGTCTCTCTTTAAGCATTAAAGCCCTTACGGACCAAGATAGAAACATCTGCTTTTTAGTTGAAGGCACCAGAGCGTTACTATGTGATACTAAACACTGCTTTGCTTCATAGCAAAGTAGGTTTGCGGAACAGATCTGAGCTCATAATTTCAATCCACATGTGTATGTTTATTTGAATATTACAAGCGTTATTTACAGAGCAGTATGCGAGGTAGCACATGTAAAAACACAATTCTACACTACTTAATGGTATGTTAAAATATAAATATTTCATAAAATGCTGATCGACTTAATATGCACACTTGTTTAATCTCTTTATAAACACACAGCAATAGTAATACATTAAAATCTTGTTTTAGTATTTCTAGAGATGCATGTAAATTGATACATCCCCCAAAAAACAATTCTGACATAAAAAAAAATTGCAAGAAAATTATTTTATACTTTTTCAAAGATTTTCAAAGTAAATGATATAATTTTGGTATAACGGTGAAATTAACTGATTATCAGTCAGATATTTTATGTTAAATCTGAAATTTCTGATGCGTATTCTATGATGTAACAATTATTATATTTGCTCAATTATAAGACAAGGTTTTTTTTCAGAGCAAATGTTCTGAAAAATAGAGGTCTGACTATAAGACTTAGATCCAGATCCCCCGCAGTGCTGCAGGGGACCTGGCTCCTCAACCTCCGCTGCTGCCCACACTTCTAACGGGGCTTTTGTGACCGAGCACCAGAGTGACGTGATCTTCCGATGCTGTTTTAGAAGCCCCAGCGGTCCCGGGTAGCAGCGGAGGTTGTCTGCACGCATCACGCAGACGTCCATCGGCTGCATCCACTTGACACGAGGGAGTCTGGAGCACGGGGACAAGCCAAGGGATGCATCAGTAATTTGTGTGTGGGGTGGGGTGGATAAGGCATATGAGGGGGTCAGGGTTTTAAATAGGGGGTATAAGGCATGTGAGGGGGTCAGAGTGGCATATAGGGAGTATAGGGCATATGAGGGGGCAGAGTGGGCTTATAGGGGGTATAAGGCATATGAGGGGGCAGAGTGGCATTTAGGGGGAAAAGGCATATCTGTGGGACAGAGTGGCATATCAGTGAGGCAGAGTGGTATATAGGGGGCATAAGGCATATCTGGGGGGCAGAGTAGCAAGTCGTAGGGCAGATGTAAATAACTGGGGGACAGGTTGGCAACTAAAAGGAAATAAAAACAAAAAATGATTTTTTCTCAATCATAGTTTATTATTAAATCTGAAAAAATAGTTTACATGTGATTTAATATTTACTAGTAAAAACGTTTTTAATATAGTGTAGTCTTATATTCAGGTTTTTTCTTTTTTCTAAATTAATATTCAAACTGTGGGGGGTCAGTTTATAATAAGGGTCATCTAATAATTGAGCAAATATGGTAAATAACCTCATTACATGTATTGTGCAATTTTTTTAAACAGCTCTAATATGTTGTCAGCTAGTTGAATGCTGGTCATTTTATGTGCTTCAGTTCTGTTGTCATAGTCCAAATTAATAGGTAAATACTGCTGTGTAGTAAAACAAAACAGAAAGTCTCAGTCCTAATCACCAAAACACTAACAGATTGACTAATAAAAGTCTATAGAGGAAATTATCTAATTGGACAAGCAAGACTTGTTTAGCCATCCAAAACATCACCTGACTGAGAACAATGGCAGCCTCTAGGGCCGCAAATAAAGGAAGTTTATTGAAGCGAAATGAGATAAAAAACAACTTATCTTCATTGCTATGCTACATTGCTATATAAAGCATTGCATTTAGTGCAGCTAAGAAACACTATATTTACAACCTTATGGAGATTGGGAAATAGACGTCCAATATATCTGTAAAAGTAGTTTGACGTTTACAGAACAAATAGTCCGTCGAACAGTTGTAAACAAGTGAAAACATTTGTAAGAAAAAAAGATGTCAGTTGAGAGAGAGAAAAAAATGTTGCATAACAAATAGTAGTCTTTTTTGTTACTGTATCATTATCACTATCAGAATTGTGTGACTCCCTCTCCAAGGTTGGAGAAACCGGAGTCAGGCAGAACACAAGGGTAGCGAAAATGTAGTCAGCAAGCCAAGGTCAAGATACCAGGAATCAGAATCAATGAGAACACGCCAAGGTCAGGAAACCAGAGAGTCAACATAGTCGAGGAGCAAGCCGAGGTCAAACACAAAAGACAACAGGAGATAACGCACACTGAGGACTAGCACTATGAACATAGGTGACCATCAGAGGGCAATGAGCCTTGAAAACTGAAAAGATTAAATATGAGCCAGAAGAAAGGGGTGTGGATTTCCATTTGGCGTCAAAACATCACTTCCGCATGCATGTCAGTATCTGCGGACATCTTGAGTGTGGCGTAACCTTCCAGTATAAAGTCCTGTAGTTCGGTGCAAGTACTAAATCCTCCCTCACAGGAACAACCTACTGCAAGGAGGAGGTTCTCTCTCTCCTCTGCGAAGGCTGTGACTGGAGCGTTTGTGGAGTTGAGGGGGGTCTCCCTCTTCTCCTTGGAGGCTGTGGCTGAGGCGGTCCTGGAGGGGGGTCTCCCTCTTCTCCACATCGGCACTGCTGGAGCGGTTGTGCCGTGGAGGGGGTCTCCCCCTTCTCTGTGGCGGTTGCAGCAGGAGCTAGGGGGAAGGGGGTCTCCCCCTTCCTAAAGAAGATGTCGAAGAGGAGCGCCTGGATTGCAGGTAATGTAACACTCCCCCTGTAATTTGTTACATTCTCGCGTCATTTCAGTCACATTTCTTTTCATTCCCAATGTAGCCCTGTGTGTGTAAGCCTTTCATAGGCTTCATTTTCTCAAACCCTCCATTTTTTTATCAAATCATTTTCCCATTATTTGTGCAACGTAGATTTAAACAATTTACCCCTAGATGAAGGTATGTCGGCACCCTTAAAAAAAACCTTATTTCACCAAAATATATCCCATTTCCAACACATGGGATTTCACCTTTAAGTTATTTGAATACCATTATATAAAGATATTCTAGGTTGCTTCATCGCACTGTGATTCTCTCTCTGGCCACATATGCCAAGCATATAAAAAGACTGGCATTTTGTTATTTAAATGCAGTCAGTTTATTCTTAATGAGCGCATCCAGAAGATAGAAGGAAAATAAAAATAGCAGCATAGTTCTAAAGGCTTAAATTCAGCAAGGAACACATTACCTACAAAGCTGAATATGGGATGAAGTCAGTGATCAGTGCAATGTGCATCTTGAGAACCTATAATCTTCTGTGAGATTAGCTGTAAGCAATGCTATTTGCTAAAATGGCACATTGGAATTGCTTTCGCCCCTCAAACACAGAATTAACATGAATACAGTTTACACTTCCAACAGAAAGATGAACGAGAGATCAAACAGGAACTATTTATTTTATTGCTTTTTCCAGAACGAGAAAAGATGTTCTCCCCTTGTACCATAGTGATTTAGCAATTCAGATTAAAAGAGGCTAATTTGTTGGTCATATTAACAAACTAAAAATATACAGTACCACAAAAAAATAATCTTAACCTTGCAGTGAAAGACTGAGATTGTTTAAAAATATACACCAAAAACAAGCTAAGAAGGTGACTTCATATGGAATATAACTGAACTATGCACTCCAGTTCTCCCCTCAACATCCACCAAATGGTTCCTGCATGAATGAACCCCTTATGATTCTGGAGCAAGCTAAAGCTTTTAGTTGAACAGGTAGCTGCTGTACAAAATTCCTGGCTCATTGTCTTCACCTTGACTTATGTGAGAGATCTCTTAATAAAGAGTAAATCAATACACCTTGCACACTACACATGGCTTAAGCTTCTATCTGATTCTGAAAAGCTAATCATCCACCTCCAACCCTACGTGTCAATGATAACTACGCATCAATGAAGCATTCATTTTGGATACAGGTAAATGCAAGGCTATTTTTTTAACCACAATTCTGTAATTAAACCAGCATTTCACATTAAAACACTGCTTGGTGATTATGTCATAGTTTCAGAGAATGTGTTGGAAGCTCCTGTGGCATTGTAAGCATACATGCTTGCAATGCTATACATCTCTTGCTATAAGACTCTTGCTACAACTACAGCAAAACATGCTTTGCACCATAAATTTTCCTATTGGGCCCTTTCCCAGCACATACAGGTACAATATATGGACAAAGGTATTGAGACACCTGACGTTACACCAACAGCAAGGTCCATAAGGAGATAGTTGGATAGGTTTGGTGTGGTAGAACTTGACTGGCCCACACAGAGCCCTGATCTCAACCCCATCGAACACCTTTGGGATGAAATGGAACGGAGATTGCGAGACAGACCTTCTCATCCAACTTCAGTGCCTGACCTCACGAATGCTCGTGCCAACTTTTAAAATCCTGGCGCGGAAACTCAACTGGGGGAGACCACTGGTGACCAATAGAGTTGCTCGCATGGACCTTTAACATCTGATGGCGAACCTACGGATTTCCGCTCCCGTTAACCCCTGCAATGCTGCGTAGGTAAGGTAGGCTAGATGTGGAAGGGACCAAGGAGATTAATAAACAAAGAAGAACGCGAAGATTCTTCGTGTTGTGTGCCTTTGTCTCCGTATACATTTTGCCGCCGCCATGTTCGTTTCTTCGTTATTCGGGTTGAACAATGAAAATGCACCCTTCGTGTTCGTTTTCATGTTCGCCAAATACGAATGCACAAGTCTAATGCATACCATGCAAAGTCCCACCAATGTTACATGGGTGGTAGCAAGACAACACAAATAGTTCTCTCCCTGTAATGTCCAGTTTTTCCATTTTACATGCAGAGCACTACATATGATCATACCACATTCACAGCTGCCAGCCTCCCTGAAGGTAAGGACATACCAGACTAGGTAAGTCAGAACAAGCTACAGTCTTTGCATAAGCCAGTTTACTGGACTCTTGGCAGCTATAGTTTAGCTGGTGTGCATCACCCAACTCCTTAATGACAGACTTTACAGTACTGAAATGAAAAACCACCTGAATAAAATATACATAAACATTTAAAGATACTCTGTACAAATCAAGATCATATTTGGAAAAATATATAGGTTTTTTGGTCGTTAACATAAGTTTCCATATTTTAGAGGGCCATAAAAATCCCTCTGACTATTCATCTGCAGTAATATTTTTCCAATGATATGATCCGTCCTTGAAAGCCATGAAAATATTAGAGAAAGTAGCCCTAAATTGTCCTCAAATGCATAAACACCTTGTATCGCATGCAGTAATTTTTGCAAACGGTTGAGCATTTTGGAAATTGCATCTATTAATATATGGGTAATCCTATCAAAACATTGCTGTGCTCTACGTTTTTGTATAACTCCATATTGAGTCTAAAGCAAGAAAGTAAACGTTCGCTGTTTATTTATATCCTGTGAACCTAGGACAACTTAAGTCTTTTCATTAAAAGATGAGTGTCAGATTCGGAGATATTATTCCTCTATAAGAACGAGACCGTAATTCAGTTCCAAACGCTGCTCCTTGAATATGAATGTAAACACGCATATAAAAAGCACAGGGAATAAATGACTGACAATAAAATAGGTGCACTATGTGAATATATGCAAACCCTACATACCCAAACTCAATTTTTAGATTACAGAAAATAACTCCTTAACGAGCCAGACCTGTAATATGCAGGCGTATACTCTACCCAAAACAGTTCAATGTCCACTGGCCAGTCCCGTTTAATATATGCAGAAACATGGCACTCACAATAGCTCAATGTAAACCGGCCAATCCAGTCTATAACATGCTGACACACACTGTCTCCTCAACAGCTTTATGTGGCTTAACCAGTCCTGTAACCAGACATATGTTTGGTCACAAATTACAATGAACATCTCAATACATATAGCCCAAACATGTCTTGTATGTCATGTTACGTAATTACCAAATAGCATATATTTAACGTAGGCTATGTGCAGGCAGCATTAGTGTATAAAACGTTATTCCCTGGCTCCACGTTTTTACGTTAATGGAACCTATGTACCATTCATTATTCACTCTGCATGAAGTGCCCAAACTAAGTGGAACAACCTGTGATGTGATTCTGCCAAGTGACATAATAATACGCTTTCGCCCCTATTTGCGCACCCACCTATGTCCCAGCGCTTGAATCTGAAAAGTCGGTAAGTATAAATATATTTAGACTGGCATCGTACTTTCATTTTCCTCACGTTTATTGCTTTGTGCAGTGATCTGAAATAGTAAACGTAATCTGACATTTGATAGCATGTATTGTTGATTTACACTATTTTTTTGTCTTGTTATTTGTAACGTTGTCTTCCTGTGCCAGAATCAGTATTTCACTTCAGCTGGAACATGTTTCCGTGCCCACTCTATGACATCAGCTCACCCACTTAACTTGCCATTTTGTGGGTGACCTGTACAAGGGGTAAATGATCTTTCCACATAATTGTGGTTTTGCCAGGGTAAACATAATGTTTTCTGCTTGCACCATCCCGTAGTCTTGAGGCCCCCAATCCAGCTGGATTATAAATGAGGCTTAAATACCATCTGAGTAATGAATACATACAATTATAACAAGTCGGAAAATAAGCAGATGACAAACTCATAAACTCTGCCACCTTGCCTTTCAGATTCTACTGTCCCCTTAGCAAGAAAATGTGTTAACAGCAATCAAGTGAAAAAGTAGCATGGCTTACACTAACATCAGTATATCACGATCCTATCCCTCTTCCTGAGCTTAAATAATAACTATACAATATATATCACAAGAGATAACATGCCCCGAAACATAACACCGATAGAAAGTAATCACATCTCAAGGCCATCTTGAAATTATGTGCCATTTCATTTGTGGGCTCGCACGTAAAACCAGAACTCCTTCTTATGAAAGCCGAATTAATAAACCCTCTCGGCAGCTTTTCTGATCTTACATTTCATTTACAGAAGGACATCCTCGAGTGGCGACAATGGCACCTAAGTATCCGAAGCAGTTTCTGAAAAAGTTAAAGTTATGGATGGGATGCAAATGATTTCTTTTCTTGGATAATGTGTAATGCAAAGCAGCTTTTTAAAAAAGACCAACAGTAGGATTAAAAAAACAATATTAATCCATCATGATAAGGCATTATAGAAAATACTCAGTCACCGGCATTCTCAATTCAAGTCATTTTTATCATTGCTGCTTAAATCCTGGGCACTCTAATAGTTAAGTGCCCAAATACTAACAAAGGGCTACAGGAGTAGAATATGATACAATACATATACATGTTTAACCTGAGTATAATTACCAGTATGTACTGTGGAATGAAAAAATAAAATAACAATAAAGTACAATGTACAGGGCCCTCCTTACCTTTTGTTTCTGTAAGTCCAATTTGTTATGTGCTGCACAGCTTCATACATCCTATTTGCAGATTGTACAGCACTGCAAAAATATTAACTACTTTGCAACTAAGGACATCAGGGATATATAACAAAAAAACACATCTACGACATGAAGTTCTAGTTACTCAGTGTAACACATGTGTGATCAGTCAGTGTGTTTGCTGCAACCCTATGACAACGTTGTCGCAGGACTACACACAGCGGAAGGCACTATGTACGATTCTGCTGACTGCTGTAGAGAACCCAACTTGGGAACTCTTTGCTGTACAGAGCACATGAAAAAAAAAATAATTAAAAAGTGTCAAAAGGGCCCTAGTAAAATACCTGGGTTGTCTTCTTTCATTAAGATATGGTTTCAATGGGGAGTCCCACCATGCTATGTTTGAACAAACTGGAGTTTGGAAAAAAAAAAGGATGCGCACCTTGTAATAGTTGTCTTATAACAACCAAAATAGATGAAATAGTGGGCATTATAGGGTGGTTGCCAAATCATGGCAAGTTAATTAATATATTTGGGGTATTTTTCCCCACTGGTTCTAGCTGTGTTCAATTTCTGCATATGTAAAACTGTGAAAAATTTCTCACAGAAAAACTTTTTTATTATAATCATCCAAAATAAATGATTTACATTTTTGAATATGATTTATAAAAACAGGGGCATTATGGTTGAACTGAGACACAGTAAAAACAAGAAAGCAATCTTGGCCCTTAAGAGGTTAATGGTGCTTCATAGTATCAATTTATGAATAATTCAGCTACTAAATGGTTATCTGATGTTTAGGATTATTTGATTCACTATCCCAGCAGCTTGTCTCACAAAGACAAAAAATAATCACAGGTTAGCATTCAGACATCATGGATTCCTGTTCAAGGAATTATTTGAAAATCCCAACATTCTCAACATGTTAAGAATGTGCCTGCAGCAGTAGACAATTATAGTTCAAGATAGAATTCTCTTTAATAGGTGTTGGATATCGTGTGAATAAGTATCAGAGTTTACAAAGCTTTCTTGAAAGGTTAAGCTACACAAACCAGCACCCAAGAAAATTACTGCCAGTGGCGCAACTTCTGGGATCGCAACAGTCGCAACTGTGACAGGGTCCGTTTCTTCAGGGGGCCTGGGGGCAACCCCTGCAACCATTTGTTCCTGTGTCCTCGTACCAATTCAGGATTGCTTAGAAAGGGCCCTTCCAACCTGGATGTTCCCTTTCTAAACTATTTTGAAACGGCGCGGGGAGACAGGAACGTATCGGGACCAGTGAAACAGAGGCTGCAGCCGGGCAGCAAGCTGCAAGAGAGGTGAGAGGTAAGCGGGGATGGCATTTATGTATGTATGTATGCAGTATATATATATATATATATATATATATATATGTGAGCATGAATGTGCATGCATAAATGTATGTAAGCATGGATATTTATGGATAAGTGTGTGTGAGCATGGATGTGTATGTGTGAGCGTAGATGTGCATGTGTGTGCGTAGATGTGTATGTGTATGTGAGCAGACATGGATGTGTAAGTGTGTGTGTGTGAGAGCATAGATGTGTAAGTTTGTGTGTGTGGGAATGGATGTGTAAATTTGTGTGTGTGAGTGTGAGCATGGATGTGTAAGTGTGTTAACACGGATGTGTGAGTGTGTGAGCATAGATGTATAATTGTGTATGTGAGCCTGGATGTGTAAGTGTGTGTGTGTGTGAGCATGGATGCGTAAGTGTGTATGGATGTGTAAAGACAATGAGATGGAGTGTTTGTTTGTGTTTGTTGTGTTTGAGTGGTGTGAGAGGGAATGTTTGTGTTAGTGAGTATGAGTAAGTGTATGTATTTTGTGTGTGTTTACATATGTATCCCAGAGTGTATGTTGGGGGGGGCAAGGGGGAAAGAAGGCACGGACCAGCTGTGATTTCTAGTTATGCCCCTGATGGCTTCTATACTCTAGCTCTAGTTACAACAGGATCTTGCAGGCCATGTGATTTTTATTCCAAAGGGGAAGCTTCTTGCCCACAATGTCAAACAGCCCTTCTGGGGGCATCGCTTTTATGCACAGAAATTCCGCAAATGTCCATGACACAAAAAACGAATGTACTTACAATACTTAGAGATCCCCCCCCCCCAAAAAAACACCTTCATTTAAAAAGGTCCATCTTCTAAAATATATGCAACAATATTTTTTTAAATATTATTATTGTGTCTGAATTTATACATATGATATCTGTATCATTTATGATCTGGTTACAGTAAGTGGTAGCTCTGAAATACAAACATTTTAGGTGTCTGCGGGCAACAGATTTTGTTCTTAGCACTTCTTATCCCCTGTGAATTCCCCACATGCAATTGTTTATCAGTACATGTACTATACACGCACTATTAAATTATCAGAACCTTGTCTGCAAGCATCTCTCATCACTGAGTGACCTTCATTTTCACAGTTTTTCAAATTGTGTAATCACACATTAATAACTTTAGTCCTCAAACGCCAACCATAAAAAGTTATCTCTGCAAAGTAGTTAAAAATATACTAAGTCACATGGGAAATCAAAAATAGAAAAACTGCTTTGAGATTTTAGTTGCACACAAATATCGGGGAAAAACACAGATGTGATTCAGTAAATACGAAAACAATATATATATACACACATACACACACACGTATATCGCACACTCACTATATGATCAAAACTATGTGTACATCACCTATATGGGCATGTTGGACATTCCAAAACCATGAGCATTAATATTGAGTTGACCCTGTTTGCAGCTATAACATCTTCCACTATCCTGGGTAGAAGATTTTCGAGTGTTTCTGTGAGAATCTTTACTCCATTTATGAGGTCAGGCACTGATGTTGGAGGTGAAGGCTTGGCTCGCATTCCGCTTTCCAGTTCATTCCAAAGGTGTCCAGACAACGCTTGGTATTGCACATAGTGATCTTCAGCTAGTGTGCAGCTCTTCAGCCACGAAAACCCATTTCATGAAGCACCATGCTAGTGGTGATGTTGCTTCCAGAGTCAGTTTGGAACTCTTTAGTTAATGACGCTACAGAGGACAGGTGATTTTTAACACTCCGTTAACGTGAGCTGTTTTCAATTATAAAGATACAACAATTTACGAAGCACTTCATGTAATACATATAGTTAATGGGTATGACATAATTCGAGTTGACAGACTAAGACAAACAGGGCCCTGCTGGCCAGCTTACATCCTATATACTTCCAATTCACAATAATAGCACTTACTGGACCAGGGTGGGTCTAGCAGGGCAGACATCTCAAAAATAACTTGTGGCAAATGTAGCATCATATGCCAAGTTTTAACTGAGTCACTGAGCTCTTCAGTGCAACACATTCTACTGTCAATGTTTATCTATGGAGATATATATATATATATATTGCATAGATCAATATAGGACTGTAAAATGTAGGATTTAGGAAACATTACAGATCTGCAATATCTCTTATTTATATTTCTTAGACAATTTCACGCCTAAAATGTTACAATCACAATATGATGCATCCATTTACCAATTTGCTTCTATAATTCTCTTTCACCTGCGAGAGTGATATAACCAGGAAGCACTGCATTTATAATTTGAGTGAAGCAGAAAAAGAGACAGTTAATAGAATGGTTTGACAGAGAACCTGGCCACCTCTGTTGCATAGATTTAGAAACAGAATAAAATGAACCAAAATGTCCTCACACGCACATCAATATTTACACTCGTCTGGTGTTCTTTAAAACACTGGACTGGATAAAGTTGTAAATAACTTCAATTAATGCTACAACCTGGCAGCCTTCTTTCGCTTGAGTAGCAAAATGTTGTTTAAGGTCACTGTTGTCTCACAAGGCACAATTAATATACCGTATTGGTTTTATTATAGGGCGCACCCATCGCACAGATGTTCACAGGCTGCCAGACAGGAGGATATAGGTCCCGATGCGCTCAGACAACCTCTGCTGCTGGCCGGTACTTCCGACGGGGCTTCTATGGTGGAGCACCGGAAGGTCAGGTAACGCATCGTGCAGACGTCCACCAGCTGCCGGAGAGGAGCGGGGACCTTGATCCTAACCTCGCTGTTTGCCCGCAGCAGGGCTAAATGAAAAAGAAAAAAAGAAACATCTGCCCAGCTGCCGGAACCGCATATCCCAGGCTTCAAGTGATATGAATTGCGCACCCCTTTGCTAAATCCCGATTATAGTCATGCAAATACGGTAAATGCAGTATTTTCTGGTTATATCATACTAATTATTAACCCATTTCTTCAAAGGGAAAGTTCTAGATTTTGATTAGTTCATTTCGATTAGTGTTCATTTAGCCATAGTGTGTGTTTCCAAACAAAGAAATCTAATTAAGTATCCATAAATATGATTAGACAAGCTAGCAAAAGGTGGCTGAATTAATTTGGCATGAGGAATATAAGCCAGAGCCATTTTAGAACCAGATTGGTTTACAGACATGAACTGACCACCCCCTGGCCATTCATTCATTCCACTCAGACACCGTCAGGAACCTCTTTCGCAGAGAAGTCAGTTTGGTCTGTACGCTGGGTTCACAAGCTGGCATACAGACCTTTATGGAAGAGGCTCCTGCTTGTGTCTGGTTGGAGGCTGTGAGGAATGACTAGGTAAACTCATTCCAACCTACTGCTGGCTTGGCCACATCTAAGTCTAAACACAATACTTCAAGGTTTTCTCTGTCGTGTTCTTACCATAGGCCTTTGTTCTCTTCATTTCTACATAAAACTTAACAGAAAATCCTATTTTACTCAAAGGCAGTATATTTGATAACATGGAAAAAAATACATTTAAAATAGATTTATTAAAGCTACACATAGCTTGTGCTTTTTGTTCTTCAATCAATGTTTACTTTGTTTGATTTAACTCCCTTAATGACCAATAATGTGCCATCATGTAAAAGCAGTCACTTAACGACCAATGACGTACCTGGCACGGAAATGACGTACCTGACATGGAAAGAGTTAAAATACTAGCATTTCAAATACCCAATGGGTGTCTACTTTAAAAAAATGGTTTCATGGGGTAAATTGGAGTAGCTGGGTTAAAAGATGTCCCAAATAGGGCACAGGCACAGACTGACCAAAATGAAAAAAGTGCACTTCTCAAATGTGTCCTTTTAGCCTCAACAACCAGACAAACCCATGCATGGGTAGTATCACTGTACCCAAGAGATGTTGCTGAACACATATTGGGGTGTTGTTTGACAGTGACGTACACCAGGAGCTGTAAATTCACACCTGAAGTACAATTTGTGTGAAAAAAAAAACACAAAACAGAATAAGTGCATGGAATGGGTTAAAATACAAGCATGTGAAATACCTTGGGGTGTCTAGTTTTCAAAACTATATGGTTTGATGGGGTAAATTGCATTAGCGGGCTTCAAAGATGTCTCAAATAGCCCATGGGTTATGGTTTTGAAATAGCAAAACGCTACTTGTACTTTTTGCCTATAACTTGCAAAAAAAGAAAAAAAACATATTTCTAAACTCAGGACAAATAGTAGAATCTATTTAGTACATGTACAGGCTAAATGGGTTAAATGGCATCGGAAGAAAGCCCTTCTTTTCCTGGGTACACTAAATAGGAGAGGAGAAAATTGAAACTAAACAAGAGCAGTGCAAAAGTGTTAAAACAGCCTTGGTCACGAAGGGTATAAAAAATAAAAAACAGCCTGGTCCTTAAAAGGGTTAAAGGTCTGCTTTACCTCAAAGAAACAATGATTTATGGTAAAAGGTGGCAAAACAAGCATATGTATAGATTTCCTGTCCTGATGTTATTTCCCATCTCTTACCGCCAACCTTACAGAGGCAACCAGAATCGATGACCTTCCACTAAAGAATGACAGTTGCCTCTCTCTTCATGTAATCCCAGACAGACTCGATGATGTTGAGATCAGGGCTCTGTGTGGGGCATTCCATCACTTCCAGTACAGTATGTATGGTGTCATTGTCATCCTGGGGCCAATTAGATGCCTCTCTGGTGGTACTGCATGATGCTTAAGTATCTGCCTGTACTTCTCAGCACCGAGACACCTAATTCTAACCAAATACTCAACTTCATTTGCAGAAATGGAACTTCTACCATGATTCACTGTTTCCTGCCATTCTTGTGTTTTTGTGAATAGTTGAGTCACTTGGCCTTGCTTCCACATTGGAGGTATGGCTTTTTGGCTGCAAGTTTTCCATGAAAATCACTTCTAACGTCTTTGGATAGTAGGTGGGTGTACCAGGGTTCCACTGTTTTCATCCAATACAGAGCTCATGGCACTGCTGGACATCTTCTGATTGCGAAGGGAAGTAAGCATGGTGCGTCTTTCATCTGCTGCACTAAGTTTCCTTGGCCGACCACTGTGTCTAAGGTCCTCAACATTGTCCATTTCTTTGCGCTTGTTCAAAAGATCTTGGGAAGAACATCTGGAAACCCCTGTCTGCCTTGAAATTTCTGCCTGGGAAGAGACCTTGCTGATGCAGTACCTTGCGTTTTGTTGCTGTGCTCAGTCTTGTCAACATTTTTAACACTTGCCAAACTTTTGAACAGTACTGTACGTATGTATATATTTATCATTTTTAATCTAAACATTTCACAGGTTTACGTAGTATACAAACCCAACTGAAAGGGGGTTGATTCACATGAAAGTCACTGATCATCTCCTGATATAGTCTATAGCAACTAGCGATAACGCAGTGTAATTCTTGCAAATTTCACACTAAAGGTGTTAATGGTTTTTTTCTGTTTAATACGTGAGCGACTATAAACCGGGCTTGTCATTGAATGATTTTCTCCTCTATAGTATACCCAATAGCAATGTCATCAACAATAAAATTGCCTTGCCTAGTCACTTTAAACTCAGAATATCACTGATAGCAAAATCAATAGACTGCACAAAAGTTTGGAAAAAACTACATATGCCACTGTGTTCTTTTGAGTACATTGATGTGACAACATAACTCAGATAAAAGCTGTTGGGTTATGATGTGACTCTTTCACTTTACTATATAAAGTAAATGCTAAATTACTGTGTTTTAGGATAAATAGATGCAATTATCCTAAAATAACAAGAGATCACATACATAAGAAGAACAGCATGATATAATGTAGAATCAATGAGAGAAATACTGCATTCTGGAATTCCAGTATCATAACAAATTTAGCTATGCTCGAACAAAATCAGTTTAGTGTCACAGTAGGGTCAACAAAATCTTGCTTTCAAATTAAAAAAAGAAAGTCCCCAAACTACAAGACTGAATGATATGTACTGTGGGATTCTAAGGATAACTGGTGCCAGTACATTATATATATGGATACGGTTTTTGAGAGTCAATAGTTTTTTTATTCTTAATTTCTACAAAGATGTATCCCTTAAGGTTTATCATTATGTGGCAAATCTCTATAAGCAAGGCTTGGAATAGATAATAACAACAACACATGAATGTCAACGTTCTTCTATTTTTACTGTGTGTTGTATGAGAGATATCAAAGATATAACTGTTTGCGGTGTGAGTCAGTGATCCCCTCTGCAATTACCAGATAACAAGTTTATAAAGGATGTTTCTAAAGCTATAGACATGCAGAAATGTCATGAATCATCACTTTATTACTCACCTTGGTTTGTGGATTCTTTCACTTTAAAAATGCATTATAAAGACATTTCAAATTAAATAATAGCTTTGATGTAATTTTAGTGTGGCTTAAATGTACCTGTTTTGGAAGTCGAAAAAGAGAATTTTTGTAAAATATGTCCTTGGCTTGACTCCAGGTTCCATCTATGATAATAAGGGAGCATGGGTGCTGAACATCTGCCAGGGACATTTCTTCCAAATTACAAGCTTCCGCGCCAGGATACAGAATTAAAGTGCTAGAGTCCTTGCAAACAGATGCCAGTTCTGGATACCTACAATGACAGCCAGAAGATAATTGCACAGCAAGCAAAAACTACATTTCTCTAGATATCATCTTAAAAAATGGGTCCTCCATAGATGAGATGATACACACACACACACACACACACACACACACACACACAACCCTTCAGTTTGGGCTTACATTCCAAGGAACTCTCCGTGTTTTTGACAGAAATCAAATCAGTGCAGACGTAATTGTTGTAAATGACTATTGTAGCTGGAAATGGCTGATTTTCAAGGAAATAGCTTCTTAGGTGTAAAAAGGACCTTTATCACTCCCATCACTCCTGTGTTTCAATGGTACAAGGCTAAATGATAATTAGAAAAGGCTTTTGTAGTTATGTTACAGCTAGAGATGTCCTTGTTTTCCAAGTGACCCCAAACTTTTGAACATTAGTGTGTGTGTGTGTGTATATGTATGTATGTATGTATATATATTTTCCTGTTGACAGATTTTTTTTTAATCAATTCTTTTATTTCATTACATTTTCCTGACGACTGTTTGAAATTTTGCGTGGCAGTGGTTAATGTTTATGATATTTATGGATTTCTGGGTGGCATTTCTATGAATTACATGCAATGCAAACAGGGTAACAACATGTACTTCTCCTGACTGCAACCTAAAATGTTCCTGTCATTTTGAATATCTAGACTAGAGTACTTACACGAGAAAAGGCTACGATTATACATCAGTGTGTTTCTCCTGCAAGGGGAGGTTGGTTTGTCCTAGGCTGGATGAATATATTTTGTAATGTATATTTTTGTAAAATAGTTTCCAATTTTATATCAAATTGTAATTTCTTTGTTGCAAGAGAAACTTGTAAGTGTTGGCTCTTCATAATGTACAATGAGGTCAGGAAAGTAACGCGGCAGCTACCTAGCAAACTCCCACGTTAGTGAGTAAGCCACCAGGAGTTGGGGCTACATAATACATAGTTTTAAAAAATTCCCATTGGCTAGAAAAAGAGCCATATATTGTTTATTATTTTTAAATAATATACATATTTGTAAAGATATTTCTTTAATAATAATTAAATCGGTGGTAAAGTGAGTAAATGAAGAGACCTATGTTTTAAAAGAAAAATCTTGAGATTTTAATAAAAAGCACTTTAAAACGATAATGGCTACTAAACGCCATAAAACAAAGGATTGCTCAAGATCATATACCATTTCCTGTGTATTACTACACAGTTGGCGTAAATAATGTAAATGTGTATTTGAGGAAATAAAAAACATTGGATACACGTATTTTCTTAAAAAGGACAAGCACACATTAAGCTTAATTTGTAACCAAAAATATACTGATTGCTATATGGGCTAAAATCTAAAATGTTTTATGGCTAGTTGACACAAGACCACCAATCTGCATAGCTCAAAAAGAGCAGAAGAGTGCTTGCTGGAGCTTACACCTCTAGCCCTTGCTTAGGACTTTGGACTTTAAAGTTACAGTGTGGCTTGGTGCGTTCATTGGATATCCGGTCATTCCACTTTGGAAATAAATTGGCTATTGTGTACAGCAATGTGGACGTTTCTTATGGCGTGAGGAGTCCAACTCTGCTCTCGCACACAGCTGAACAACCCACACAGCCTCTGCCACAGGTCAGCTCATGCCAAGCTACTGGTGGGCTAGTTCCTCATACTTTGTTGGTTAAAATATACTATTGCATGGAGTAGTTTATTATTAGGATAATAATGCGACAACCTCACTCTGGGTAATATGCCGATTCCCCTAGGCTCCTTGTTAGTATTTTCAATCTATGAGCATGGGAACAGCATTAGGTCACACCTTTATGCCACACATACTCTGTGCGTATTTCCCACCTCTCTAAGGTTTAAGTCGAGCTAGCCCCTACCCATGACCAAAGCCATATCTGAAGGAGAGGCGAGTGCCCGGCATCCAACCCTGAGAATTTCCTATGTATGCTTATTCAATATAGACTCATCTTACAGTGATTTACTCTTACATCATGCCTTCATTTTAGACATGATGTTAAGTTACTTCATGTTAAGCTTAAGTGATATTGCCTTCTCATTACTATGGTATTTGCCAACAAAAAATAACCTCATGTTACCGTAGATTTAAACCACATTAACAGACTGAAACATCTCATGGATGTTTAACTGTTTTTATGTAATGCTGCAGATTTTAGAGAACATTATACTGTATTTTTGAGTGTACTTTATACATTCGATACAGCTTATATAGTTGATGTATGCACCAGCCCAGTTAATAAGGCAATTTATATAATTCGTTTTTAAGCAAATACTTTTTTTCCAACTTGCATAATATCTGTAACCAATCTGTAAGTAAGAAGACTGTCTGAGTAGGAAACGTACTAAATTAAGTACCATTTGTTCTTTTGGAGACAATGATATCCTTAGTCAATACATCATTACAAGGAAGCTTATCTTGTTCTTGAGTGACAAAGTACAATGATGCTAGAACTGTGCAACCAGGTCTGTTTCATCCGAATTTTACTTACTTGGCACAAGACTGAATTCTAATTTAGACAGAAAAATAACATGTTTTCACGTTCTTCTTCTACCATAATTTCAAGTATTTGTTTCAAACTGGTGATAAAAATAAAAACTTGGCCCAAGAATTTTACACGGTATAAAGCACATTATTCACTGACACCACCACAGAGAATTCAGGAGTTTTTGCCAACAGAATGATGGACTTTGTTATCCAAATTGATGGACTAAATAATTCTCTATATCATTTCATTATTTCTTGTAACATACACAGATTTTTTTTATTTCTGGGTGAAAGTTCAAAAGCAATGTAACTTATTTTGCAATTAAATACGGCTCTGTTTTTTCGGAACAGGAAAAACATGCCCTTGTTGTCTTAACTGTAAACAATACAGTATAAATTAATGTTATATAAATCAGTAATATTAGAGTACCAGCACAAATGTCTGTCACTAAAATCATATGCCATTTTTCCTTTCCTTCGCTCTTTTTTTCTCTGCCTCTCCCTAAAAGTCATAGAATGAGATCACAACATGCAAATTGGAACACAGGGCGAGACAAGGTCCAGTCATTCTACAATTGCCACAATGCATCTCCTTCCGTATGTATAGGGAGATGGAAACACTAACTCCGTTTTATTACTGTGTCGATCGTACGTTTTGACTGCTTTGTAATGTATAAAATGCTAAAAGAAAACATGAATTTAGAAGCACAAAAAAAACCATAAAAATGTATGGTGTCTCAGCAGCTATCACCTTGTAATATCTTATTAAGACTCAAAGTGACATTTATAGCAAAGCAACATTAAACTAGAGAAATCGAGTCGGAGGAATTGCATAGATATGGCCCAGTTGTAGAAAAAGTGCCCTTGCGGTTCAGTAACTGCTGCAATCGTTTCAAAACCAAACATATCAAACGTTATTACATTCGCTATAACAACAGTTATTTCCCTTTGAAAGTGTGTTACAGGCACAATGTAAGTAAATCTCAAGACTGCTGAACTTCACTATGGTCCAATAATCTTGTAAACTAGAGACAAATCTCTAGTAGAACAGGCACAATTACTAAAAAGATGGTGTCAGTATATAATTAAAGTGGGTACAGAACACTTACGCCCAGGCCCGGACTGGGACAAAATAGGCCCAGGCATTTAAGACCGAGCAGCCCATTTTTATTTATTTATTTATTGTTAAGGCCCACCCTTCATGTACCATCTTTGCATTTTCCCAAATCACTTAAACATGATAATCATGATAGACACAAACACTTACTCAATCATTTACACAAATCATTAACACATACTCATTAATGCAGTCTCACAAATCATTCAAGCAATTCATCCACACATGAATTCATTAATTCTCATACGCATTCACACATTTATTCATTCATTCTCATACGCATTCAAACTACCCCCTCTACCCATCTACCCCTTCTCACTATGTTCCACCTTATCACTATGTACCTCCTTCCCCACTTCTCAATATGTACCCCCTCTCACTATCTATCCCCTCTCCCCCTTTCTATCCAACCCCTCTCACCCTCTGCCCCTTCTCACTGCACCCCCTTCCCTCACCCTACTTACCTTGTTGCCGGAGTAAGCAGCAACCGCGACCGGGCCCGCCACTCTAGGAGGCCGGGCAGCCCCCACCAGGGCCGGCCTTAGGGGTGTGCGGCCGCACAGGGTTTTGTTTTTTTACTTTATTTAACATCCTCCCTGTTAAATAAAGTTAACAAAAAAAACTTTAACATGGAGGATGTTAAATAAAGTAAAAAAAAATAAAAACACCCTGATGTTTTAATTTAAGCCCTGTGCGGCCGCTTATGCCCTGCTTTAATGAGGCCGCATAGGCCCAGTCAGTCCGGTCCTGGCTGGGCCTATTTTAAGGTAGGGGCCTGGAGCTGCAGCTCCATCAGCCCCTACGCCAATCTGGCCCTGGGCGTGCCCAATGGCCAGTCCGGGCCTGCTTACGCCGGTAATCATTGATCAAATCAGTAGAAATCGAACAGTGGTTTGGTGCATAAGGTTAGCTACAGCATAAGAAGTTTTATGTATTTTCTTTTGAAAGAGGGGCACAATTGACGCTACATAAAATACGACTAAATCTTTGCGGAAATCTCACAAGTATGCATTGTTTACAGCTCCGTCCATCTGGCAGGAAACATTCCCAAAGGTTCGCTGTTCATAAAGCATAGACAGAGTTGAATCTTTAATCTTAATTCAATTCAGTTTCAGCACCTCCACCCCAAGCTTATTCACAAGCAAATCAAAACTGGTAAAGCAGAGGAGTCAGGTCAAGGCAAAGGGGGCATGTAGGGGCTGGGAGGATCAGACTGGAGAGGGAAGGGGTGTGTGAGAGCAGAGGGGAGCGGGAAGGGAGCAGGTCAGGGCAGAGGGATCCTGGAGGTAATGGGTATGAGCAGAGGGGGCAGGAAGGGGCTGGGACGATGACACAGTGATAGAGGGGGTGCGGTGGGACAGGGATCAATCCAAGTGCATTGCACTCTTAATTATTTAGATATATTGTAACTCTGTCACAAACTCACTGCCTGAGATGTGCTGCATTTAAATGTGCTATGCTTGTAAGAAATTGAAGCTAATAGTCAGCTTTCTAGCTGTAAACACTATCTTTGTCTCCGATACACGTATGACGAGATGATGGATTGTACTGGTCTAAGTAGCTCATGCAGAATCGTATCTTTCTGCTTACACAAACCTGAACCTACGTTAATAATTATCTATGGAGGATGTCTGATCTTGCAAAGGAAGACCATGGTTGATGATTAACAAAAACACAAGATCAACAGCAAATGTCCATTAAAAAAAATTAAAAAACGAACAGCCAAAAAATTCAGGCTCGCCACACACAGGATGTAAGGATAACTCTTTGTTCAGGGTACAGGTGGGAGTGTGTGGAGTTCGGTGACAGCGTCCTCTTATGTTTCCTAGTGTTACAGGCACAGGCTTTGTCTAGCCTAGTCAGAAATTGGCCCCTGCTAATGACAGGGTTTCCTTTACCTTATAACACTCTTAATCTTACATTCTGATAATGATCTGGACTATTTTCATAGCTGATATATTTTGCAGCAATCCATTTGTAAAATACAAATGGACTGGGCTATTATTTTCCTAAGGTGCTGGGCTTCCTTCAAATTAGCTACCCAGCAATCAAGCTGAGCAATAGCCCACGAGTACTGACCCTCATATTGTTAATTAGCAATTAAACAACTGATAACTAACTATTGCTCTTGGGCCTGTTGTTCATAAGCATTTTCATTATTTATTAAACCAACCTGCATGTTCTTGTTTAATTGTATGTGCCATTTGCAGGCCCCGTGTCTTTAACTTGTCCTCTAATGTAACATTTGTAATTATCAATATTCTAATACTTACTAGAGTAAATAAGAATTAACTAACGTGCAACTTCCTATACAAAATCTAAATCCTGCAGTCAAGTGTTTTCGGCAAAGTTTAAACGGGTCACAATCAAAAATTTTTGTTGGTTTTCTAAACTGAGGACAAAAATCACCAAGAGATTGGTACTCTGGAACACTATAAAAGGAGTTTTCAAATTACTTGCGTCACTTAAAGAGAACATATAGTTCTAACTTGTCCACTAAGGGGGCATTTACTTAACACAGAGTACAGAGTATTAGAACAGAAAAAGCATTTCCAAGTGCATAGGTTATAAAACTGTTTACCTCTCCTCGCCAAATCGTCGGCCAATCAAAACTTTACACTTGTCTTGCGGAAGGCAGGCAGCTAAAAGGGGTACTGTCCGAAGAACTCTACTCTCCTAAAAGTGGAAGATAAAAATAATAAGCGTTAAATAAAAATACACACAGATTGCTGTTAATAAAGTCGTAATTTCCCCAAATATACAAATTATTTTGGGCGATCATCTCATTTTATAAGCTGTTAATACATTTCAATGTATGGCATTCTAAACTGAGAAAATCCAGCATGCAAGAAACAACATGGTGTACCCTTCTTAAACTAGCAGGCAGCTGGTTGCCGCAGTAAATCCTTTAAGGACCCTGGAGTCTGGGTAGCAGCACCCAATTCAGAACATGATAAGAACTGCTTCTTTCTAAATGAAAGATGAGATGCTGCAAATGTTATTTGCCTTTATAACGCCAACAAGACAGAGTCTTTAATGTAAAAACGCTTACAACACTGAAGCAGGAAAATGCCAGGCAAATACATGTTTGATAAAAAAAAAAAAAAAAAAAAAAAAAAAGGTGCTAATGATCATCAATTTAATATGTAGGTTGAATCACCATATTCAACCTACATAATCAAATAGAAACAGATGTGTAAGAGGAGTCAAACTGAGTGAGGAGCAGCCAAACTCACTAACAAGGTGAGGTTGCTGAAGAGAGTTAAATGTCAAAAGTCATACACAATGGCAGGAGTGAGCACAGCAACAAGACAAAAGGTAGCTAGACTTCATCAGCAAGATCTCCCCTAGGCAGAAATTTCAAGGCAGACATGGATTTCCAGATGTTCTGTGAAGAAGCACAAAGAAACTGGCAATGTTAAGCACTGTAGTGGTCAGCTAAGTAAACTTCACGCTTACTTCCCTTCGCAATCAGTCCAGCAGTGCCATTAGATCAGCAATGGCAGAAAACAGTGCAACCGTAGTACACTCATCTACTGTCCAGAGAAGCCTGGTCAGAAGTGGTCTTCATAAAACACTTCCAAAAAACACACTTCCAATGTGGAAACAAGGCCAATCAACTCAACTATTCTCAAAAACACAGGAACTGCAATGCAGAAAAATGGCAGTAGGTGCTCTGGCTTGAAATATTCGATTGTAACTGAAGGCAGTTTGTTCGCTGAAGGGCTGGAGAGTGACACAAGAATAAGTGTTTGCAGGCAACATTGAAGCATGGTGGGGGGTCCTTGCAAGTCTGAGGCTGCATTTTTGCAAACAGAGTTGGGGATTTGGTCAGAATGTATGGTCTCCTCAGAAGTACAGGCACACACTTATCCATCATGCAATACCATCAGGGTGACATCCGATTGGCCTCAAATTATTTCTGCACCATGACAAAGACCCAAACATACAGCCAAAGTCATTAAGAACTATCTTAAGTGTAAGGAAGAACAAGGAGTCCTGAAAATAATGGTATGGCCCCCAGAAAGCCCTGATCTACACATCATCGAGTCTATCTGGTATTACAAAAAGAGAGGGAAACAACTGAGGCTGCCTAAATCGACACAGGAATTGTAGTTAGTTCTCCAAGATGTATTAACAGCAACAATTAACATGTTTATTCTTGAAAGCATTCTTACATTACAGCATTTTTTCACACCTGACTAAAACTTTTGCACAGTACTGTACGTATTACAAGAACTCTAGAACGTACACATCTGAAAAGATATACAAGATGCAGTATGTTAACATTCTAGGCTAGGAATGATGTCTCCCTCTATGGAAACAAGAGGAGGTTTTTTACATTATATATTTCAAGTATACATAACTTTAATTTGTGGAGAGACAATTCTGGCTTGAGGACAATGTTTGGTATAGCTTGGTTTGTGAAACCTGAAAACATGATTAAGGGCTGAGGTAGAACAAATTCTGTCTCTAATGAAGTATTTTTGCTTTCCTTGGTCTTTTCTTTTGCCATGGAAGAAACTGGCTTGATACTTGGCATCTTCCCAGGGCAGGACACCCAGAGATCTAGTTTGATATGTAGGCATGTCTAATCTCACATATGGCCAGGGTTAATCCCAGGTAGTTTTGAGTAGGAAGGAAAGTAGGCAAGGCTCAATGTTTCTCCTCCTGCCTGCCTGAAAGTGACCCGAAGACCAGGGAAAGCAGCCTGTAGAGTTTGCAGACATGTTGATAAGCTGAGGCCATGTTGTGCCAGGTGCTCGCCCTTTTTGTTCAGTGAAAACAATTCATTTTGTTTTGAAAAGGAAAAAAAAATAGCCAAATTCTTCGAACTTTAGTGAACACTATGGTTATAAACAATCAAGTTGTTTTACATTAGTTATCACTGATTATCCGATGTACTCTAGAGATTTGTTTTAGAGGACACATTCTATTTACATTTTATTAACAGACTCATTTTCAACTCTGCGATTTAGTTGCTACAAATTTTATGCCAAATAGTTTCACATTTGTTAGCGTTTACTCATCACCTGACACATTTATTTCAAAGCTATAATTCTCTGTGCTAAATGGCTGCTGTCTAAAATATATTGGGTGATTAGATGCACGTTTATACCTAATAACACAAGCAGCCTTCTTTTCCCATATATATTTTATGAGGATTTTTTAACCTTTAGTGAGATTCATTTAACACAAAAGATATTTTTTTTCCTATTTGTCTGAATTTTAACAACTATTAGAAAGGAGTATGCAGCTGGCATTTTGCCAGTTCCCAAAACAGTCATAATCGAGGGAAGAGAAACCCTCATTAAACAGGCAGAGCTATTAATTACTATATGTTAATTATGAAATATCCTAATCACCAGGGGTTTGCTCATTTAGCAAGAAACGGTAGAAAAGCTGTCTAAGATTAAGCATTTAACTTCACTTAAATCTTTCATCCTGGGATGCATTCCCTAAAATGTGCGGCTGCGCGCCAGGATTACACGCAGGCCATGCATCAGTAGAGAGATCTATGCCGAGCCGGCAGCTGCACAGACCTCTACCTTCCATGAAAGGACTCTATGGTAGTTCAGGGCCCGGGGCATGTGCCCCTTTTGCCCTGCCTTGAGCAGAGATGCATATCGCTTGGTTATATTGGACACAGAAGTCTGATTTTCAATCTCAAATAACTTACCAATGCATGCTCCAAATTGCATGCAGTAAAATGCACTTAAAGTCCACGCCAAATGGGCTTCAACATGCGTTAAAAATGTGGGGACTAAACTGTCCCTTTAAACTAAAATATTAAAAATCATCAAAATAAAATATAGACAGTGTTATCCACTTTTCCCACTGTATTTTATTTTTTAGAGTTAAGATTTATTTTGTGTACAGGCATTTCAGATTGCCTTAAATCCCCTTCTATCTTCCAAAATTGTCAACAACTTATCCACCACCCTGTTAAGGAATAATGATATGATAAAATGTACTTGTTCGTACATATGCATTTTTGCAGGCTTAATAAGGATGCTCGA
Source organism: Spea bombifrons (assembly GCF_027358695.1). Classification (NCBI taxonomy): domain Eukaryota; kingdom Metazoa; phylum Chordata; class Amphibia; order Anura; family Pelobatidae; genus Spea; species Spea bombifrons. The sequence continues at coordinate 132,817,923 of NC_071087.1, read as the reverse complement.
TTTCTGCTTCAATTTAAAAGGACTACTTGAAATCTCCTCTAGACTGGTACAAACTTTCTTTCTGATTTGAGTGGAAGCCAAGGGCTCACCAGCTATCAGCAGGGTTCTTAGTTGCTTTTAATGTAAAATATTTTAATAAGGACTTTTGAGCAAATCACTGTACTTTCAAGTATTTATTTTCTGCATCTTTCTATTCATGAGTACGCGGCTTCTCAGAAATTTTCCCCCATACAACTTGGGAGATTGGAGATTCGGGCTCAGTTAATTAAAAATTAGAAACATTTAAATGTCAAGCAGAACAGCCAAGTAAAAGCACAGACTTGCAAAGTGAAAACAAGCAGGAGGTTATCCCAAGAGGGCTGGTGATGCATTGAAAAACGAGAGATATAATCAAAAAACGTGCTAATGCGTTTTAAATGAAATGCCTTTTAAACATATGGAAACCAACTGCACTGTACTGTCTGAGTAAAAAGAAGTAATCAAATAAAAGTCACAAATCACATGTTTTACAAAATTTTACATAGAATGTTGCAAAACACAGTATGACCAGTTAACCATTTGATCCCACTCCTAGGACACCAAGAGGAGTCAATTCACTAAGCGTGGAGTTGTAGGTGATTTCGGGGTGGGGAAGGATGAGAACATTCATCTTGTGAGAAAGTCTAGCACAGTAACCCATAAAAAATGTCAAAGAAAGGATCCAGTCAGGAATCAAACGCTGTCTAGAGTTTTGGTGGCTATAAGTAAAACCACAAGCAAAAAGGCATAAATAGACACTTTTAAAATCAGAGCATCCCAGGAGATATTGACCCTCTTCTTGACGTCCTCCTAGGTAGCCATCTTGTTGAACCTCCTTGGTGGTGGCCTTGCTATACCAGAGTTATCACTTTTTTTGCATGAACCTCAAATGGTTAACTGTGTGCCATTCATGCAAAATAAATATAATCTATCTTAGTGGAGCTTTAGTGCCAACAAAATGTGAGGCTGAAGCAGATCACACCTAATAAGGACACAATGGAGCAATTCACACTCGATGACAGACAGAGGGAAACAACGGTTTGATAAAAAGTTCTGCAAGGGGAACGGTGATGATCTTGGGTCTGTTTGATGGAATTAAAAGCATGGCTCAAATGACATGATAATTAACTTTTGATATGTTTCAATTAACTTCATCTTCAGCTCTTCGCCAACAGAATATAATTAACTGTCAGTAGATTTTTATATAATAGGATGTCCGAGGTAAGCATCACCTCTAAAACCAGCATCTAGTTGGCTTTTCAGATTCAGCTTCTTAAACGATCGAAAGCAAAGGATTTGCAAAGGAGGTTACCAGTTAAGATTCATGCTCTTAGAACTGGTTGGTTAGCTTATTGAGACCTTTTAACCATTTCCATGCGTAGGAAATGCAAAGCACAGAAGCGGCCCTTTCTCTTCTACGTTAATTTCCAACATAAGAAACGCAAAACATATACATTAGCTGTATGTTTATGGCCTGAGTCACTCAATAACATGATGAAGTGATGCCTTTTCGAAGTGATCTGCTGTGTTTCTGCTAGGATACGCTTTACAGCCCCTAATTCGATAATAAAATATAATGGGCAGGTTGAGGAGGCCAAATGGTCCATATCTGCTCCTTGCAGCACACGTTATATATTTTACACTCTTACAAGTCATTTGCAGTGTTATACATCAAACACGCTTTTTTAAGCACACTCGATGCGCACTGCTTTTAGCATTTCTACCAGCTGGACATATATCTGACAATTATAGCTTTCACGTTCTCTAATGACCTAACTCCATTTTCCAGCTTCACACCATATTCATTATTCTCAATTCAAAGTCACCTTGTGGCATTCAGCAGTTTTGCTATAGTAATTTATTTCCAAAGTTGCTTTTCTTTTATTCATTCATTAATTAATAAAACATTGGGGAGGGGGCGGTAAAGGGAGCGCTGGCAGGAGAGCTTTGTTTTAACTCTTCAACTTCACTACACATCATAAAGACTTAACCGCAGTGGGCTTCTGTGTATTTGCTCCAAATATCTGGTCTATGAACACTACATCATTTTAATAGTACGCTATAGTTTTAAGGCATTTCTTGATCCCTTCAAACCATTCCATTTTTATTCTTTCATATATTTTCATTTCAAAGATCACAGTATTGTACCTCCAGAAATGTGAAATATCAAAGGTAAGGCTTTGCAGAGCAAAAAAAACGCAGTGACAAAAGCAAGTGTATGCCAATTAGATGACAGATAGAATGTATATGCAGGTTGAAAAAAGGACAGAATAAAGGTTGTTTCAGGACAGAGGTCTCCGTTAAATGAGTGCGTGACAAGGAAAACACTCATGAGGTTGAAATATTCTACGACAAGGATGGGAATGACAGTTCTGCATTTAGGAGCTAATTAAAATGTCTATAATAGCCTTTCTACATTCCCACTAAAAACAGTTACTGCAAGCTCTTAAGTGAAGAGGATATTCTTGTAAAAATATCTTAGTAGCTGGGATAACTGCCCTGAAGTGACAATTCAGCAAGTTTACCAAAAAAAAACACAACTGTAATGTATGACCTCATATAAACTGAGCTTTCTTCGATGATATATAAAAATTTACTTTGTATTTTGGCGAAAGCAGGCTGCCCCTCAATACCGTACAGAGAAAGTCACAAAATTCACTAGAACTCCCTACAAAGGTAGAGACGGGGTCATGACTATGGAAAGGAAGAAATAGACAAATACTTATACAATAAAGGTTAGATTGATTTGCTAATTATCTTTCTAAAACATATAAAATCTTTTTATTTTTTCCATAACATTATTGAATATCCTTATCAAAAAAAAGAAGAAAGAAAAATGGAATAGCAGTTGTAGCAGTAATTATATTAATACATTAAAGTAACCTAAGAATGCTTTAACAAGAGTGTATTATTATTATAATGTTTATTTTTTTAATCTTCCAAAACAGCCCTATTATGTCAACACTGGCCATAATTAAATAACTCTTTGCATGTTACTTTTAATGAGCTATCAAACTGCATTTAAAGCATCTGTGCCAACTTTTTTGCCTGTAGGCACATGAGATATATAGATAGAAAATGATTATTTTAAAAATTCAAGGGTAAACAAAACCAAAGTACAAATGCAGCGCTAAGCACATTTTAGTGCACACCTCATCGGATTAATAGTAAAGTGCCGCAGATGTCGAGGTCAGGCGTCTTCCTTCTGTTCTTCCCACAGTTCTGGAGCCAAGCAGGTGGCTGGACCTCAACACTTCCCATAGCCTTACTCACCTCTGCTGGGTGCTGAACAATGTACAAGCAGGTGGAGACGTGCAGGGGATGCGCTGGCAGGAAAGGACACAGGCACACCTTCTGAGGACGGCTACCAAAAAGGGAGAAAAAGCCCACGTTAACAGATGTCGGAAAAAAGATGTATGACAGAAGTGCTGGTAGAACGAAGAAAATCCGGGAGCATTTGAGTGCCGGGGATCAGGACACATTCCCCCCCCCGGGAGACCTGGTCAATTTTCATAGTCTATGGCTACAGACTTATAAACAGCTTACATTTTAACCAGAGACATATAAAAAAAAAATTTTTCAAACTGTATACTCTTAACCAATTAATATTTTTTTATGAAAAGCCGTGATATCCCTCAGCAAACATATCCAGTATAGCTGGTTGTACATACTTACAGTACGTACAAGTCCATGTAGTTAAGAGAGAAGCCAACGCACGCTCTACAAGATTAAAGTGATGCAGTAGGGATGCACTGAATACGTATCAGTGGACCAGCGGCACCCCCTGCCATACACTGGAACTTGGTACTAGTGTAACTTTTCTTTGGTGTAGTTTAGAGTATGCAATATACAGATAAACGTAAAACTGGGATTTCCTTCCATATTATTCTCAAAGAAAGAAAAGCTAGGCATAAAATAAATGTTTCCCAATTATACCACTCTTTTGGTAATTTTGGTGCACCTGCTTTTGAAACTTATCACTTTGATGACCCTCAAAGTTGGCTGCAGGTCATGGGAGTTTTAATTAAGAGATCGTATTTTTTTTTATAAAAATAGTTATGTTCATACTAAAAGATGTTTGTTTAATCCATTCAGAAGGGTAACAGATGGTAGGACACCTACCACAACACAATATCACCTTGTAAACTGTGATGAAGCAATTGTCACAAGCTTAGAAGCTAATCCAATAATAGATCAGTGACCAGCATGCAGGGATCTATCACTTTTGTTACCATGAAGCTGATGGTAGTATCCATACACAGATCTTTTCTATCAATATTAAAAGTCTTACGTGTACATTTAAACAAGCAAGACCTGCAGGAGGGGAAAAGGGCTGCAACAGACCTGCAAGCCCACAACATTACAGACAGGTGTCTTTAAGCAGGGGAACTGGAGTGCCACCATAAGTGAGACAAGTGGTTACCATTCTGAGCCAAATTGGCCGACCACATATCTTACACATGGTTGGCATTTTTAATTAACAGAGTGATTTTATCACACTGGGGTTTATTCACTAAACATCAAGTTATAGGTGATATGTGGTGAAATTATGTATTCCATCTCACTATAAACTATTAACTGACTAAACTGTGAGTTTGCACCTGAGATTAGCATTTCATTTCCCTAGGTTCACTATGTATTATGAACGGTGTATCGACAAGTGAATAAATAGATACATTATGAGAGACTAATTTATACAAGGGAAAGCTTGCTGAAAATGGTCCTTCATAATGCTTACCAAAACTCAAAGAAATTCAATATTTCATCTCGTCTCATGGTTTAGCAAATTACCATTTTATTCTATAATATCATTGCTAGGTACATTTATTCAGTAGCATCCATCATTACAATATTGTATATTTGCTGTCCTTGTCATTTTGACTACTACCTTGGTGTGGACTGCTAATGGAACCAGTGCCACGCTGTGTACTTGCCAATAAGATAGATCATGTGTGTTTTCTAGAAAGACTAATTGATTCATAACATGTCCCTTTGTGGTTAGTTCCATCACCTATGAGAGATGCAGCTTTCAGAAATTGCAGAGCTCCAGGCATTCTAAAATTAGTTATTGGTCTGGGAATAACACAATGCGACATCTTCAAAGAAACAGAGACCCACATACTACATGAATGGGGATGACACACTGAAGGGTTACAGCCATGAGCTTTTGCAGCATTTTGAAACCTGATGGCCATGGTTTAGAAGGAACCTTTACAAAATACACACAAAAAAAAGATGCCATTGAGTCCTTCCAGAAAGGGCATTGCTTATACCAGTGACTTCATAATATAACAAAAATCCAGAGATTGTCAGAATATTTCCACTTGGTTCCAGATTACAACTGTAAACTTTCCTTCCTGATTCTGCAATGTGGGATTTATAAAATGAAAGCAGCATTTAGCAAGCATTTCACCATAACATCACTTACCTGTGCTCATCTCAAACGTCAGTAGATAAATGTTTGAATTCTTTAACTTGTATACTCAAAGAAATAAATGCTACAAGATATCAGAGACACATATAAAAACAATTAAAGCTGACCTCAAGAATTAAATGCCCCTCTATTGTCCAGACAAATACACAATGATGGATTTCTTATGACACAAGTAAAATGAATAAAGTGTCCTGACATGCAGTCAGCCAACGAAAGCCATATTATATAAAAAAATAAATGAGGGTGCCAGCACGGCATATCACGATTTGAATCTCATTTCCAAGTATGTCTGGTGTGACAAGGCAGAGACAACAGACGGAAAAAAGATAGAATCAACAATTATAGACATGCCTGAGAGCTGCAGTTGTGAACTTTTTTGATGCTTGTGTGAATTTAAAGAAAATAAGACAGGCTATTCAAGCATTAGGGAATAGCTAAAAGGGGGGAATATATATATATATATGTATATATATATATATATATATATATATATATATATATATATATATATATATGAGTAAGGCTGTGGAGATTAAATAATGTATAATTCAAATAATCTGTAATGATAATTTTGGTTGGTTACCATTTTTTGTATAAGAACATCTAAGAACAGATAACTAAATATTGAAGAATAAAAGCAATAAAAAGGTAAGACGATACATCTGTGTTTTGATAATGGACGATGTTTTATTTCAGGCTGAAGAAAATTGTACAAATTCTATCAAACAATAAAAAAAAGTTACTGAAATAGATGGGATTTCCACTACTTCGAACTACTCGGAGCTATGACGTATAAAGACATCCTCCCCGTTATCTGTATAGGTCCATCCAAACATTCCCATTCCCTGCAGTGTTCCTGAGTAAACCATTCTGCGTAGCCTCCCTTAGAAGCTACAAAGCATGTTGGCCCATTTAGTCTTGAACACTGGAGTTATCGGAGAACCACGCTTACGCATGTCTCTCCATGTATGTGAAAATAAACAGGCAGCTAGATTAATGGTAGAACAGGGATTAGTGAAGCATGACTTTCTGTTAAATCATTTCATCTCATAGGATCTATTCACTAAATTTTTAAATAATACATTAATACTGAATCATTGTCAACGCAACTCTACACCCAACTTATACATTTTATTTTCAGAACCAACCACACTAAATGACCTCAGAGCTGGTTTCATTGACCCCCTTGGTAGGGGTACAGAAAGGGAGACCCCAGAAACTTCAGAGCAACTTGAATATACACTACAGTTCAAAGGTTTGGGTTCATTTAGAAATGTCCTTGCTTATTTGCTAATTTCATTCATTAAATAAAATTAAATGGATCAGAAATACAGTGTAGACATTAATGTTGCAAATTATTATTGTAGCTGGAATCTGATTTGAATGAAATATCTTTATAGGCGTAAGAATCCCTTAAGCAACCATCACTCCTGTGTTCCAATGACACGTTGTGGTCTATAATCCAACACTTTTGCAAATATGTTAGCACAGCTAGAATTTTCCTTGTTTCCCATGAAAACAGCTAAGTGACCCCAAACTTTTTAACGGTAGTGTAGGCGTGTAAGTGATTTTACATACATGTGACCGCCATTACCAATCCTCATATTCTTTCTCTTGGGAAGAAATAAAACCCTTTAACTGACAAATAATTGGTTTGTATTTAGAGCTGCAATAGGTCATGGTTATAGAAATTTCTTTCTAGTTCTGTTACATCCTTTTTTTTAAAAAGAAAAAAAACCTGCTAATGGTGGGGCAAACACAAATAAGCCTGACGTACATTTTGCCAAGAACTGGCTATGTCAAGGGTGAAAGGCATTTATGGGTTTTTTTGGGAACTCATTTAGAATTGACAGGTCTTCTCTTATACACTTTATTTATCTTAGCGTTTCTCAGCATTTCTTTTTTTTTTTTTTTTCCTTTTCAACCAACAAAATGCGTGATTTCTTTAACCAGGTATCCCCAATGCACAAGTTTAGTTTAGTACATGCCGCCTCTTATAACTACGTCCTATCAGATACCATTAACAGTAGGGATTAAGCAGGTTCGGAAATCCCTCTGGGTCCTATATTACCACAAAGTGCACAAAAACCGATACGCACGGGCGTGTTTTTGTAGACCTTGGGGCAGCTAATAAGCAGGAAATGTCTATTGAAATGTGACAAGTAAAACAAAAACTTACCAGGCAATAAAATGTTGAAGTTTCCAGTGCTAAAACACCAGGCGGACTAGTAACTCAGTCCCTTACGAGCAGACAGACCTCTCTGATATTTCTGACCGTGCTAATGAGCATTTTAAGGAAAACACAATAAATCCACACACAGAAAGCGAAACGGAGAAACGCAGCTTCACCTCTGCCAAGGTTTAACAGGCGTGTTAATGCCATGTCCAAGACGTGATTATTGCGATTATAAACCAATGACATAAAAACAGTTAGTATTTTGGTTTTGCATGTTGCAATAATTAGGTGTGAGGGAAATGTATCACATACAGTTGCCTTAAAACACATTGCTACAATTCTAGCTTCGAGAAATCAAATCAAACACAAACTATACTTTCAGGTTTTTGGTCGGAAATCAGCAGAAATTTGACCTGGAACAGGCTTAGGAAGCAAGAGGCCAACCACTCATTTACCCCATGAAGAGAAGGTCAAAGAATATCAGAGACCTTTTCTAGATGAGATTTGGCCTAACAAAGAAAAGAAAAACAGAACACTTTCAGAAACAAAGGCCAAAATCATAATTTAGAATTATAGAGAGACCTAAAATTCCAATAAAAAAGCCCCCTTTTTCAGGTTTGCGTGAGTTAACCTTCCTTTCTAGTTGGTTAAATGGGAAGTCTTATGGAGGCAAAATATGTATTTTCTTTTCCTTGAGCATAAAAAACCTGGTTTTATTCAACACCTCCCTTATCAGAAGGCCTGTAGTCAGCACTGTTGTCAGTCATGTAATATTTTTGATGGCTTTCCGTGCTCAAACACCACAGTGAGCTGATCCTTGATGGCAATGCTCATGAAGACCTGCTTCTACATTGAAATTCATTCTTCCACGGAACTTCAATAGTCAGAGCGTCAGGCTGGCCGATTAAGTCTGGGAGATTGGTCTAGCAGATTGGGTTGATATAGCGCCACTAGATACAGATGACTAATATGGAGCAGCCTGAAAACATTATATCAGCCAAAAAACTAGATCAAATTAAAAGAACACAAAAATCAGTAAAATCATTTTTAAAAATGTACTTGTATCTTATGCTAGTTATAGAAATATTAGAAAGGAGTTCCCCACTAACCACCATAGTTTAAATCATGGATGCCTGCAACGCAAATCTCTGAGTAGGAAAGTAAAAAAAGAGAGACGGTATTCATGTCACGGGAAACATATGCTGTCATTTCTTTGCCTTTCACTATATGAGGCTCTAATAAAGTGGGATGATTGACATTTTGGTGAATATAAATTGTGTCTGTGGTTCCGCTCAAAAAAAAAAGGTTATTGAGAATTTATTAAAATCTTTAAGAAATATTCAACTCATGCTTACTTACTTATTATTTTCATTGGTTCTCAGATCCAATGTGATGTCCTTGATTTTAACATAAACCTTTATGAAATACTATTTGAAATTCTTCAAGGAGACTGAACTGAATAAAGTGTCAGTTGTAGGTGATATTATCAGTAGCTTGGTTGTGTTTTTGATTAAGCATTTGTAGTGCAAAATAAGTTAGGCACTTTTTTGTCCCCTAATTTCACCTATATTGTATGCACGCTGAGTGAAGTATCTGTATGAATATGTGGATCATTGCAATGCCGCTTTAGCTGAATATTACCTATGCGTGAGCTCAATACATATTATGAAGGACCAATCCAATTAAACTTCTGCTAAAGGAAGAACTTGCCTGGCCAGTCTATTTACACATTGAATTATGCTTCACACTGGTCAGTTCTGGCCTTCTTCCTGGACAACCAGCCATTCATAATAACTCTCTTTTTCTCAATAAGCATTATATCCAATTGACATTTAACACGAAAAACACATGAATACCGTATTTGCTCGATTATAAGACGAGGTTTTTTCCAGAGCAAATGCTCTGAAAAATACCCCTCGTCTTATAATCGGGGTCGTCTTCTAATCAGACCCCAAAAAAATGGCTGGGGCCATGCTGCTTACCGGTCGCGAGCAGCGTCTCTTCCGTTAGAAGCAGGAGGACAGGAAGCTTGTAGCTTCCTCACAGAACTCTATCTCCCCCTCCCTCCTCTGGGGGCGGGGCCAGAGAAGTTGCTGGTACAGCCGGTCCCCTGCAGAAGTCTTCGAGTGAGAGATCTGCAGTTCAGGTAAGGGGGTGGGGGAGGGTTTTTTTGTAAGTATGTGTGATTAATGTGTGAAGTATGTGTGATTAATGGAATGAATGAGTATTTAAATGTTTGTGAATGTGTGTTTGTGTGTGATAGCATGGATGTGTAAGGGGGGTGGGGGTTGTAGCATGGCATAGGGAGGCTGTAATCCCACTACTATCATCCCCAGGTTCCAGCATGTACTGGCTGCCTTGGCTTGATAGGAGTGTGATTGCTGTTAGCAGCAATCACACTCCTATCAAGCCAAGGCAGCCAGTACATGCTGGGTTAAAAGGCATATCATGGGGCTGAGTGGCATATAGGGGGTTAAAATGCATTTCTGGACCTCCAGAAATGCATTTTAACCCCCTATATGCCACTCAGCCCCATGATATGCATATATACCTCCAGAAATGCATTTTAACCCCCTATATGCCACTCAGCCCCATGATATGCCTTTTAACCCCCTATATGCCAGAGTGGCATATAGGGGTATAAGGCATATCATGGGGCAGAGTGGCAAATAGGGGGGGTATAAAGCATTTCTGGGGGCAGAGTGGCATAACTGGGGGGGGCAGGTTGGCAAATAAAAGGAAATTTAAAAAATATATTTACATGAATTAATATTTACTGGTAAAACTTTTTTTCCTATAGGGTCGTCTTATATTCAGGCTTTTTGTTTTTTTCCTAAATTAATATTTTGATTTTGGGGGGTCGTCTTATAATCGGGGTCGTCTTATAATCGAGCAAATACGGTAATATGTAATGGCAATACCATCATACCATATTGAAATCAGTGTTTGGGATAGGCCTAGTGAAGGAAAATTTTAATGCTTCCGCATACCAAGACATTTGGGACAATGCTATGGTTCCAACTTTGTGGAAACATCTTGGGAAAGGACCTTTTTTAATCCAGCTTGACTGTGCCCCAGTGCACAAAGCAAGGTCTATATACAGATATTGGAACAAGCAATGTAATTAAATTGGGGATTGCACCAGGACAGACCAATGGCAGCATCCCCTGGCACCTTGCTTAACCCACTGATGCCTTCTCCACTGAACTATGCGATATGACATCATGTCCCGGCAGTCCGCTAAAGAACGGCGAATGGCTCTGATTCCAAGAGACTATGGAGGTTTGCAACCTGCATTAATTTGTATGTAATTTCACATTGTTTATAGGAGCTTTGTGAATATTTGTGCAATTCTTGATTTTAAAAAGGGGTCAGTTGTCGTAAACAGTCCCATGGAAGGATGTAAGGTATTTAAAAAAAATACATGAATAGAATTCTAAAATAAAATGAAATAAAAACACCATGAGATGCATGTTAACCCCTTAACGTCCATTGCCGGGTCAGGCACGTCATGCAAAACGGTCACTTAACGACCTATGACGTGCCTGACAAGTCATGAGAATTAAACAAGCTTAGAAAGTGATCAACGATCACTTTCTAAGCTTAAACGGTGTTTCTATAATGCCTTGATGTCGAGGCATTCAGCAACACCGAGATCGGCATCATGGGCCATGTCTGGCCCCTCCCCGGGGCGTCAACATCTGCCCGTTTTAAAAGCGTTTAGGAGGCGATCAACGATCACCTCCTAAACTTCAATGGTTTCGCTGGAATGCCTCGATCAGGAGGCATCCAGCAACACCAAATACTTACCCCAGGGCGGGCTGTGACCGCTCCGGAGAGCGGCCACAGCCGCAGCTGCACGCAGTCTTCACCATCAAGGGTTAAAATACTAGCATTTGAAATACCTTGGGGTGTCTAGTTTTCAAAAATATATGGTTTGATGGGGTAAATTGAATTTGCCGGCTTCAAAGATGGTCCTATTAGGACATGGGGGCAGAATGACCAGATGTAAAAGTTCCAAGTTAAAAAATGTGCACTTCCTAAATGTGGCGTTTTACCTCCCAACCAACCTGACAAACCCATGCATGGGGGGTATGACTGTACTCGGGAGATGTTGCTGAACACATATTGGGGTGTTGTTTGAAAGTGATGTATAAAATTGTTAAAATTGTTAAAATTCTAGCATTTGAAATACCTTGGGGTGTCTAGTTTTCAAAAATATATGATTTGATGGGGTAAATTGCATTGGCCGGCTTCAAAGATACCCGAAATGGCACATGGGGGGAAGAATTACCAGATTTGGAAAAAATGGTTTTGAAATAGCAAAACGCTACTTGTACTTAATGCTCCATAACGTGTAGAAAAAAGCAAAAAAACATAAAAACATTGGGTATTTCTAAACTCAGGACAAATAGTAGAATATATTTAGTAGGTTTTTTCATTAGCTTTTTTGGATGAGTAAAAGATTTTTGGGGTAAAAGTCAGAAAATGTGCATTTTTTTTACATTTTTCATCATATTTTATTATTTTTTTTATGGGAAATTAGATATGATTAAAACAATGGTATCTGAAGAAAGCCCTTCTTTTCCTGAAAAAAAACAACATATAATTTGTGTGGGTTCACTAAATGAGTGAGGAGAAAATTACATCTAAACACGAACACCGCAAAAGTGTTAAAACAGCCTCGGTCCCAATGGTACAAAAGGTAAAACACAGCCTGGTCCTTAAAGGGTTAAATAAAGCTTGGTGTTTACAACATCAATTACACAATGCCTGTATATAACAGAGCTGTTACAACAATTAATTCCTGCATTAAAAATAAAATAAAGTTCAAAAGGCATGTTCTTTGGCTTATGCCAGAAATTAAAGAAATATTACTCAGTGAGTGGTTTAAAAGTACCACGCAGAGGGAGAAAAATGACCTGCTGTGAAAAGCAATCATTACGTTTCATAAACAAGAATCTAAACGAAAGTATCACACAGGTGCAATTAAAGCACAATTTATGTATTTCTTAGAAAAGTCTTTTTTTTTGTTTAACAAATAAACTAATAAGAAAAATGTATTATGTAAGTAATGATCTCTGAATCTTGCTGAGTCCTCAACTCTAATCATCTACCATCCACATCTTAAAGATTAGTTTGCCCTCCTTATGAATGTCCATGTTCTGCATTTGGGCACAAGAGGCATATGTACATAATAAAAAAGGCTCTTATAGTAAAATTTAATGATCATTTAATCCAATTTCAGAGTGTGAGGCATGTTCTGGACCTTCTGGGGTCCAAGCTGAATACTACTTCCCACTACCCCATCACAATCCTACCTCCTCCAGCTTCAAGCTTATTTTACCACTTAAAACTTCAACATTTTTTTTATACCAAATACTAGGTCCTCACTTGCCACTATGTAGCATAAAGGGGATTTGGCTTTATTTGCTATATTTATTTACTCCTACACATCTCTTTTGAAACAGGTTTTTATTTTTTTGTATTATTGGCATCTCCGTATTTTACAAATTATCAAACTAAATTTGTTGTAAAAATGAAAATGATATGTTTAACGCAGTTTATGTTAGCATACTGGTTCCAGTATATGTGTGACATTGCTTACACTAAACACTAAAAATGATGTATAAACGTCTTTCTTTTCTTCGATTTCTATATCCCTTTGGCTCCACCCCTTGAATACCACAGTTGGCGGAGGAGTCATGTGAGCCCATCATACACATGACCCGCCCCCCTTTGTAGGCATAGATCACAAGTCGGACACACCAAAGGCCAGCCCGTGCACCCATATTGCACATATAGGACCTATCCAGCGCCCGGATTGCATATTATCTTTGTCACTGCCTATCTCTCCCCTTTCTCTGCATCACTTACCTAGCTGAGGTCCTGTGGTGGGAGCGCAACGCCTCACGCTCACTGCTCCATTGCGGTGCGCAGCTTCCCTTCTGAGCCAGGGATGGATCCAGAGCCTGACCTGGCGAGAGACACTCACCATAACATACATACATCCAGACACTCGACACTAACACACATGCACACAAACGTACCCACTCAAATTAACACAACCAGACATGCACACATACCAACATACGCAAAGACATGTTCACACACATAATGCCCAATGCATAAGGAGGCATTCTGCAGAATCAACCATGCTTTTGTAAGAGGGGGGATAGAGACCACTCAACTATCATAAACATTCAAGTGCCTACAATGGCTGGAGTGTCCGTTTAAGGGCTAATCTACGACTCCAAACTTAATGGTGCGCTACAACTGCTAACAGCATCAACTGACCCTTGCCTGGTTAAAGAACATAGTTGTGGCCCCAAAAAACACTCATGGACTTGGTATCAGAGCCACATTTATTGTGACCAGGACAGTTCTAACAGTATGCACCGCACAAACAGAAGAAGGGTGGATTAGGTTTTGCTTCAGTGAAGCTTCAGGAATATGAGGAGAAAGCACTTGTCTTTCTATGTGGGTGTTTCGCCCTGTACTTCGAGTGCCTTCGCGCTGCCGCTGTGACTTACATTCTAGTTATACAAGCGCCTCCTTGAATGAAGATGATATGATGAGAATGACAAGGAAAAACCCAAACTGACTTTTAAGAGGACGTGAACTGGAACAGCACAATGGTGATAAATTATGCAACGAAGAGAAAGCTGAAATGCTTTCATCTCAGACTTGGAGCATGGAGCAAATCCACAGAGCAGCTACTGTATCTCCTCTAATGTATGCTTTCCTGTCAGTGCACATCATCTTCACTCTGCTCCTCAGACACCTTATTTACATTTGTAAAGTGAAGTCACTTGTTTCCCTCTTATTTTCTCTTTGCAGCTGTGGCACGTACATTGCATTTTCCCTTCTCTATTAATTGTGCGTTCTGATGAATTGCAAAGTACCAAAGCATCCCTGACAGTGTTTGACGGGGCACAGCTTACAATTTACAAACAAATCTAAAATTTGAGTTGTGTCAGCCTTCTGACTTTTTCTCCTAAGCCTTTGCTTTGACACAGAAGCAAACAGCAATTTAGCATATTTTATTTCAACACATCAAAACTGAATGTATACCCCTTTAATGAGAATCCAGACATACATATATATATATATGTGTCAAATTGTTATGTTATATACTACTTGCTATGTCCTGTCTACCCATTGTACAGAGCTAGGGAATTTGATGGCGCAATATATAAAACAATAAATTATATATATATATATATATATATATATATATATACACACACGCATACACATATATATCAAAAACAACCACAAGAACAGGTGGGTATGTACTGGGGACCTCCTTGGGTCGGCTAGTCCTAGACAAACCTAATCAGATAATTGGCAGGTTGTTGGCGTGGTCAAGCATCACTGCTCTGCCCAGAGAAAGAAAAAACTGACCCGGAGATCCAAGGTACCAGGGCTTCACCCAGAGACTTCTTGGATATGGGTATGCCGTACACACATATCTTTACGTTGTGCAAAACAAAGGATATGACAATTTCAGAAAAATCTATTTAGTGCAGAAAGGATAATCTCTTTGATACTAAAAAAGGTACATGCGAAAAAAGGTCCATATTATATGTATAGAGAAAAGAAATGGAAGGGGGCGGGGGGGGCAAGCATTTTTCTACTATCTTTGCATGTCATGTACATTTCTATGAAAATGTAAATTTTTACTGACACTCCAGTGGGGAAATCAGTCAGCCATATCAGCCTGAGATAACATCTTTCTATGGGACGCATGCATTGAATTTCATATTGGACTTGCCTCTGGCAGCAATTGCGACAGGGAACTAGCAATCTGAATAGCATTAAGTTCCAGAACGACAGTTTACTTTTCCATTCACTTCTGTTATAGTATATGCATGTATATTTTGAAGATATAGCGCTCACAGATGTAATTAGAGCTTTGCTATTTGCTGTATAATAAGGGGGCATACAATAAGCATACCTGGGATCATCCAGGCTCCAGCAACGGAGCCCTCCTTTTTTAGGATGCGGGTAGGCATTTCGGGATCTTTAAACACCATGAGATAACTTTCTTATGTGTACAGAAAATCTTGTTAAAATGTAGTATTTGGGAAAGTGATAGATTGGCTTTATAGGTCCAGTTATTTAAGACAATGTGAGCAATATATTTCCCTAGTTGTTCCTTCCATGTATTAATGACAACTATTCAGAGAAACTGAATAAAGATAATTTGGAGTTGAATGCACAAAAAAATCCATCCACCCCTCCATAATAAAGGTTGTAATCATTAGAAATATAACCACCCACGTAAAACCTATTATTGAGTGGAACAATTAAGTAGCGGTCGTTATCTCAGCAATTAACTGAATCCATATCCCTGAAAAAAATGAGTCGAAGAACAGTTTAAAACATCCATAATCAGCAATGTGGGAAATTGTTACATTTCCCAATATTAGATATAAAGCATTCAGATCGATTTTGCAAGGCTGTAAGACACGTTCTTCCTAAATGTTTGTTTGCACCATATTCTGAATTCTCAATAAAAAGGAAATGGGAATTATTATTAAGCTACATACAAAATTCAAGTCATTAGTGGATTGTCTATTAAATGTGACCATTAGACAACCTACCTCTTTCAACCTGTATATTCCTCTCTTCTACTCTCAGAGAAACAAATTGCTTGTCTTTTCCTACGATGGCCATGTTAAATACAGGTCCAAAGAGACAATATGATGAAAGAAGGATAGGAGGCACGTAAGACATTGACTGTTACAATCACAGACCCAATAATTATAACCGGAAAACCAAAATGGCAGAGTGATTGGTCGCGTGCAGAACAGGGGGAGAATGGAGATGGAGGATACATGAGCTATGTAGAAACAAAACATTAATGTTTTATAAGAGATAAAATTTTATTTTTTATAATAAAGCTACATTGCCAATCAACGAAGCTCACCGAGACAGCTCTGACAGTGAATTCGCCCCTAGCGGTTCTATTCTGTATCTGCCATTACCTGCCATTGGCATGTTAGCCTGCTGTTCAGACATGTACACGTGTCCTCTTCTTTCATGCATTGAATGATCAGGTAAAATAAGTCTTGCATTCCTCAACATTCATTTTTATCGATATAGCCAATTGCACCAAAAATGTATTCAAAAACAGAAATATGAATGATGCAGGTTATAAACAGGAATAATAGGTCATCCGCTATCTGTGTAATTGCACAGAAGGAAATAAGAATTGTTTTGATGTGACAATGCAACAAAAAATAAATAAAAACGTCACTGACAACTAAAATTCTGAAGCATTGTATGCCACACGACACCTTTCTGGGAGACTATAAAAGCCTGCAAAAAAGTTTTATTACTGGATTGAACACTCCAACATATAGAAACTCATTATTATTATATGGTAAATAAATAAGAGAAAGAATATCAACATGGAGCCCAAAAGTACCGAAGTCAAACAGCATTTAAAGTCGTTATAGAATACATTTTATTCTGAATGACTCAGTATATTATTACCGCAGCACATTAATACAAAAAATAATATAAAAAGGCAATACGATCCTGAAGATTTTTCAAACCAAAAACCATATGGACTTCCAGCTACAGCGATTTCAATCAATAGTGCATTCTTGCTCCTACTGCAGTCAACTTTGGATGACCTTAACTGGTAATGAAATAGTCCCCGACTGGGGCCTGCTTTAACACACCAAACGCAAATGCAGAGAATCATTGAACTGTTTAACATCTGCTCCATAAAGTGATTTTTGATATGTCTACTTGGGTTAGTGCAAGTTACATACATTTTGCATTTTCTCTGTAACCACAACAGCACTTCAGACACTAACCATTTATGTTCCTAGAACTGACGGAGCTAAGCTACATCGAAGCATTCAGGGACCTCTCCGACTAATTCTGTTTTGTCAGGTGCGAAAAAAGAAAAAAAAAAAACAATAAAACTCACTTTTCAGAATAAAACTGAACCTTTTATCTAACAGGAGAGGCGTTTATCTATAAGCGATGCAAAAAAAATTTCATAAGGCACAGACAATGCAGCGTTTTAGTAATG
This sequence comes from Spea bombifrons, assembly GCF_027358695.1. NCBI lineage: Eukaryota > Metazoa > Chordata > Amphibia > Anura > Pelobatidae > Spea > Spea bombifrons. The sequence continues at coordinate 132,800,241 of NC_071087.1, read as the reverse complement.
GAGAAAGAGAAGACATGCTTTACTGAAGGTGAGGTGGAAGAATCTAGAGACATTTTCAAAAAATACAAAACATCTATTTTAACCAGTACAAAGATTACAAAAATGGATTACTTGAATCAGTTTATTCTAAGTTATGTTAAACAAAGTAAACTACTCAATTTATGTTCTGTAGATAAAAAAAAACACAGTCGAAGGGAGAAACTAGTTTCATTAAGGATTTGAAAATGTGTTTCTAAACTTCTTGTTAAGTTTAGAATACAGCTATTTCCATACTGAATGTTCTTATTTCTCTATCACTCCTCATCAGGAGAAACTGTCTTTCTGTTGAATCAGACAGTCTTTGATGATGCAACATAAATCATAAAGAAAAATGGCCAACCAAAGTTATTGCATGGATGGGACTGTTCTCTCACTTCAAGTCTTCGCGCCACATCCTGCTTTCTGGCTGCATGGTAACGGACAACACATGGGCGATACCCGGCGACTCCGGGAGTCACCGCGGATTGACACAGCCCCACTCCCCGCCCACTTACCTTTCAACCACGACATTTTCCTTTCTGTGAGGCTGGCCGCGGACGCAATATCAGCGGCCCCGCCCACTGTCAGCAGATACGCCCATTAACCTCTGCTGGACCGCCCTCCTGCATGTTGAAAAGGGAGGGCTCAGGGTAACTGGAGCCCGGATGTTCCCAGGTATGCACATGGGTATCATATCAGATGCGAATGGCCAACAAGAGAATACAACAAAGCACAGAATTCCTTGGCAGATGAGAACCCTTCAGATACTCCAGTCTGCCCATTTTTTCCTGCTATAAACCATCACCGTTTACTCGGTCACTGGGCTTAAGACAGTCGTATTCCTTTCCGATGCATGTTTAAATTGCTCTACTGTGCCTTGGGGTTCAGAGTTTGGTCCCACTGGCACCTCCACAAGCCCTGTAGCCACGTTCCTGGAGCAGACTTACAACACAAGTTACAAGTTGTGCTCGATTTCTATGCCAAAACATAACATTGTTTTACAGATTCCTCTACTCGTAAAGCTGAATTTAAGCTAACTCTTCAGTGTGTGCAGGAAAATAAAATACCTAAACCAGGAGGAACATAAAATTCAAATGAGAACACTTAGCGTGGTAATTTCTACAGGCTTTCGTATATCAACTCTGGCTAAGTCTCACTCAGACGCACATCGCACAAAGTCCCATTGTGTTATTTAGCATAAATGTTATGGTCTGTGAAAAATCCACCTAAGCTGATACTCAGTATTCAGGAGTGATTTACCTTACCTCCAACACATCCTTGTCGCCAGGATGCATTTGCAAGTCTGAATATGAGAAATCAGGTGCAAGTAAAACACATCTCAGGACAGTAGCAACTTGACAAGTTACTTCAAAAGCAAATGTACCGTCAAGTGTGAGAAAAACAGGCACTTAAATATAAAGTGTAAAGAACAAAAAAGCTTTACCGATGCTATTAAATATACGCTCATTTTTTATCTTTGGAAGAATTATGATTACATGTACCTAAAGAATAAATGCATTTACTACTCTTTGTGTACAACAATCCAGCCAAAAGCAATTCTAAATATTCTTCATTTAAAGGGTTGCTCCATCATACGCACTTTAATTAATATGATAGGTGAGCGGTCCATTTAAACTTTCACATGGTCTTTTATCACACACACACACCAGGACAGGCTCTGCCAGACCGACATCCAAACACACACACCAGGACAGGCTCTGTCACACCGACACCCAAACACACACACACACACACACACACACACCAGGACTGGCTCTGCCACACCGACACCCAAACACACACACACACATCAGGACAGGCTCTGCCACACTGACACCCAAACACACACACATCAGGACAGGCTCTGCCATGTCGACACCCAAACACACACATCAGGACAGGCTCTGCCCCACCAACACCCAAACACACACATCAGGACAGGCTCTACCACACTGACTCACCAAACACACACACACACCAGGACAGGCTCTGCCACACCGACTCCCAAACACACACACACACCAGGACAGGCTCTGCCACACTGACACCCAAACACACACACCAAGACAGGCTCTGCCACACTGACAGCCAAACACACACAGCAGGACAGGCTCTGCCACACTGACCCCCAAACACACACATCAGGACAGGCTCTGCCACACCGACACCCAAACACACACCAGGACAGGCTCTGCCACACCGACACCCAAACACACACCAGGACAGGCTCTGCCACACCGACACCCAAACACACACAACCCCAGGACAGGCTCTGTGACACCGGCACCCACACACACCAGGACAGACTCTGCCACACTGACACCCAAACACACACACAAACCAGGACAGGCTCTGCTGTGCTGAAGCATAAAAAAAATGTTTTCTACACTGCTTTGTCATTAATTGCCCCTTTTGTATTTTTGCAACCTTTTGTATTAATGCCACTGCCCGGTGCCCTTGAATATTAATATGCCCCCCCCAACCTTGTGTATTGCCCCCCTTTGCTCGTTTATGCCCCCACACCCTTGTATATTGATTTATGTGATGCCCCAGCCAATCCCCTCCCTTGGGTATTGATGCACACCACCTCCCCTGCTGCCTGATCGCTCCCTGAGAGCGACAGTGCAGCGTTAACCCCTTCAATGCCACAATTGTGTATGACACATTCGTGGCATTGCAGGGGTTAAAATTTGTAAATATCAGTCAATGCTGTGCTCCAATGGAACATCAGCATCGAAAGAGTTAAAAAAAAAAAAAATAAATAAATAAACAGCACTGACCTGAAAGTCCAGGGTGCTTCCAGGTCAAACGCTGTGAGTTTAGTAAGTGGGCTGATGATGATCAGATCACTCCTGACCAACTGTTAGTTTAAAAAAAATCCTGGCTCCTAACTTTTTTACCTGGCGCCTAGATTCACAACAAATTTGTCAAGCCCTGCTTTAATGTCACGTCTTAAAAAGGGCAGGACGAAGAGCTGAGGCTGCCGGCAGAGGCGGTCTTACAGACGCACGACGGCTGCTGTGAAAGCGGCCGTCCGGACGCAAAGTTCAAAGCAGCCGTCGTGCAGCTGCTTTGAATGATGGCCGTCCCTGCTGTAGATTGTAAGCTTGTCTAAGCAGAGCCCTCCTCACCTGTTGTCTCTGTAAGTCAAATTGTTATGTTTTATATACTACTTGATATGCCGCTTCTACCCATTGTACAGCGCTATGGAATATGATGGCACTATACTGTATAAAACAATAACAGTAATGATTTATTGTTTTATATAGTGTCATCAGATTCTGCAGTGCTGTACAAAGGGTAGACAAGACATAAGAATTAGTATATAACATAACAAGATGACATACAGAAACAAGTGAAGAGGGCCCTGCTCAAAGGAGCTCATAATCTAGAGATCTTGCTTCATGGCTTCAAATTCTGTGTCAGAAAAGTATTTTTTATTTTTTTTATTTTGGAAGAATGCATATCAAATAGGATTAGTGTTACTCACAGAGTAATTTAATATGCATTATTCTATAGTAGGGGTGTTAGGGACATTAGCTATGAAAAGTAACAAATCTAGCAACATTTCCTTTAAAAAGTTACACTTACTACAAAACTTAAATACAGAATTTCAACTGGAAAATGTCTATTGGCAGCAAAGGGAGCAATAATAGTTAAGTAAAGTTTCAATGCTCCTTATGCCTATAATAATTAGTGAAATGTAGCAGTCTTGTACAGAAAATGTGAAGTAATAATAATAAACCGATGATGTAAAGGAGAAAAAAAACCCATACTTTTAGTTTTCCACCGTGAGGACATAGGTATTAATGACAGTGTTATAAAAGGGTGTAGATTTCTTAGTTTTTATTTGAAAGAAGCGTAGAGCCGCAACTTCCCTGTACAATACTGCCATCTAGTGTGACTTAATAAATTTTCATTTAATGAACAGTTTTGTTTCATGTTTATGGTTCATTGAAAAATCACCTCCAAAATTACACTTCTCATTTTCTTTTTTTTATTTGCCTTTCATGTCGGGAGGAAATATAGTGATTATAATTTAAAAGCTAAAAAAAATACTCGCTAATAAAAATCGCGTATTTATAGCTACACAGCTCTCTATGCTTCATCTGAATTGTTTAGGAGTCTCCTCTTCTTTTGTGTTACACATATCTCTGGCTTTTTTAAGAAATGACATAATCCTGTGTGGGTACTTTGACAAAAAACACTTTGATAGAGCCCATGATCCATAGTTTTAGCAACATTATAGTGTTTATTCACTTACGGGAGAGTCTCCAGGAGAGCTGTTTTTCAGCAAAACAAATCAAAAATTGAGCACATTCGCAAGGAATACAATTAAAAAGTCATAAATATTGGGGATTCCATCGCACAATATGGCCACACATTGCTTACCCCACCACTATGTCAAAGTACCCTAAGTTTGGCAAGTCCTATCTAATTTTTCAAGTCTATATTGCTTACCAAGGAGCTGACTAGGTTGTGACTGCACTGCATTTTAACTAATGAGACTCTCAAGCAATTTCAAGCCTTCTCTGGGCACCATTAATGAAGTACCTGTGTGGCTGCTCAACCCTAAGGTTTGGTCAGAACCTGCAAATATGCACAGTACAAAATATATATAAAAAATACACAACCTAAAAAGCATAAATGGCATACACATTTCCTGATTTGTGCTTCAGCTCCTTGGCTTCACAGCACATTATGAAGGTCCAGCCTCAGTGAGCTTCTGCTGCAAGAAAAGCTTAGCTGGTCTATATGATGCATAGTTAAATTAGTGAGATTTATCCAAGGTCTACAGCAGATAACCTTTGAACTAAAAACCCTGACCTTTGCACAATAAGTGCATAAAAATTAGAGCTGGACCAAGCCCAACTCCAGGCTTGGCTCATCAGACACACACAAGTACTTACTATTTATGACTGTTTTCTCTCTCCAACATTATGGCACTGCCGCTGTCCACAACAAGGAAGTGAGGAACCAAAAGTGGTCGGTGGTAAGTAAGTAAGTAATATGGGGGTTTTATTGGATTTGTTTTTTACCCAAAACGCTGAAGACACTTATTTTGTGCAAATATTACCTTTCATTTAAATAAGTTATGTTTTCTGAAGTGGATTAGATAGCTACATGAAAGAACTAAAACAGAATCGTGGACGTAGTAAGCCCCCACCTAGATATCTACCAATCTCCATCGCTAGATGGGTGGACCTCAGCGGCATTTCCTTCATATTGACATTCATTTTTCTGCATGAAACGGAAAATCAGAGAAGATCTGAAAAGCTCTCCTAGCAGGGGCAATGGTTGTCATTGTTCTTTAACATCCACTTATGTGAAAGTACACACAATACTTCAGTGGAGAAAAAACACCCTCCCTGGTAGCAACGAGACCCTAATTAACTGCATTAAAATTAAAGGCTGCAAAGCCATGCCGGCCGCAAAAAGAACAGAATCCACAGTGATGGGGACTTGTAAGGCAGATGATTAAAATATAAGTAAAACCAATTTATCTGTAACATGAGCCATCCTTAAAATCCAATTCCATCTGTCCTTATCAGCTGCAGATATATTGACAGACACATAGAACATGCTACAGGATAGCCCTCAGGGGACAATATCAAACCTGGACATGGAGGGGGCGAGGGCATCTTAAAATATGCATCTGCTATGTAAATTCTTTTCAGCTGGATGATGTGTTGCTTCATTATATGCAAATCATATGCATACATAATACATGTTGGACTGCAGGTCTGTGTGTGTCATCTCAGCCTGGAGCAGACCACCCACTGATTACATTTAAAAGGCACCAGCTGTTATTGCAGATACTTTTCAAAATCACATTTCCAATATAATTGGTAAAGGACGGTTTAACAAACAACTGTTACGAATCTCACTTTAGAATCCGAGAGTAAAAGCATAGGTAGCAGAGTAAAATATATACTGGCACTTTATGAATAAAATGAATTATCATCATGAGCCCAGCTTATCCTCAAGGCATATACATGGAGAGGAACCAAACCAAGGCACATAACCGCATCTGCAGAATTTCAAGATACATCAATCAGTGGGATTCAAATGTATTCCGATCTAGAAGGTGTACATTTAAGTTGTACAAATACTGTGCTGAATTACCGTGCTTACTATTTTTAATCAAAAAAGTTGGACCAAGATGAGCTTTCAGATGAACTTTTTCTAGGGTATTCTAAGTGGATTCGTGATTTTTTTTTTGCGGCCATAAATGGAGTACAATCTTAGTTTATAAAACTAAGATTGATACAGAAAGGAAAATAACAGACAGTCCATGGCATGCCTAGTCAGAAACCAAAAATCAATGTACTAAAAAAAAGGTTTGACCACAGAAAGCACATTCTTCATCGGGTATGAGATCACCAAGCACTGGCCACTTACTAGTGTCATTCTATGGTGGAATGGACATCATCAACACTGCAATAATCAGCTCAGCGTGGTCACCTAAAATATCCCGATTGACAACAATGGCTGCCTCTAGATAAAACAAGGTTTCTGTCAATGCTAATCTACATTTCAGTATACGGCTCTGTATTGTATGCTCAAGGAGGAAAAAATTGTTTTGCTTCTGAACCCAACCCAATGACAAGGTAAGTCTTTTCAAGATGATATTAAAGCATTTGGTTTTTATGAAGTGCAAAGACATTCAGCAGAATCATAACAGGGTTCAAAACAACCAACTAAATAGCTTTTCTCACTAAATCATGATCTCCGATTACCTATTGATTAAAACAGTATATTGTCGTATATTACACAATAATGATACAGAATACCATAACATTATGTTTACTCCAGGGCTTGACAAATTTGTTGTGAATCTAGGCGCCAGGTAAAAAAGTTAGGAGCCAGGATTTTTTTAAACTAACAGTTGGTCAGGAGTGATCTGATCATCATAGCCCACTTACTAAAATCACAGCGTTTGACCTGGAAGCACCCTGGAGGGGTTAACGCTGCACTGACGCTCTCATGGAGCGATCAGGCAGCAGGGGGGTGTTGGGTCAGGTCCTCACACTTGTGTGGGGGCCCAATCAACACACAACCCCCTTCCCTGAAGCTGCCTGTGGCAGCTGAAAACACGATTGCTGGTTTTCCAGCAAGCGTGTTTTCAGCCTACAGGATCACTCCGTGGGAGTGATCTCAGGCTCGGGGGCGGGCTCTGTGTGGCTCTGTGTGGAGTCTGGGCAGACAGCAGCAGCGCCCCCGTGTGGTGACTCAGCCTCTTACATCCACAATTTTTTCTGGATGTAAGAGGCTGACAAAACCTAGGCGCCAGGACAAAATTCTCTGTCGCCATGGCGACCTGGCGCCTGGGATTTGTCGAGCCCTGGTTTACTCCTCTATTATTAATGACTGCTCAAAAAATGTATATAGTAATTTCCAATGTATTCAAACAGGTCTATTCACTAAAAAGGGAGTTTGCAGAAGAGCTCTGGTTTTGACTAATGGTTATAAAGGGCAAACAATGGTCTGTGCCAGTCCTACATAAAGTATAGCCTAATGGTATAGAAGGCTTTAAATAAATGTCACTTTTTAAACTATGCATTGTACAGGGCCAGCTAAGCTCTTCCCTCCTCAGAAGCTCAATAGGGGTTGGCCCTTTATAATGTATGGTGAAGTCAACAAGTGGAAACTACAACTCCCCTGCTAACTCTTCTGTCAAACCTTGCTTTAGTGAATATATAGCTAAGACAAAAGAAGCAAACATCTACATAATACTAAATTGTGCATGTCACACAAGAGATACACTCAAAATGTAAAAAAGTTTAATGGACCAGGTTTGTTAGAAGGAAAAAAAACAGGTAATTTAAGAATCTATTTTTCAGGTATAAAATAACATTATATTTTGAAGCATTATACATTTAGAAAATAGAACAAAATAAGTATGTTCCCCATGCACATTAAATTAGAAGCAAATTAGGGGGGGCTAAATAGCGGTTGAGAGGTTTGTCTCCCTTTCTATTTGTTTTAAATACATGTCAATATGCATGCATCCTCCAGTTGTGTTCTTTTCATAAAAAGAAATAAGCAAACATCTGTCTCTTTTCTGGATGGGAAAAAGAAGGCAGTCTCTTGTTAAACACTCTATTAACCTGTTTTATTTCCACCATCGGCCAATATCGAGTTCACCTGAAGTTTGATTCTCTATGGAATATAACTTACTGAGCATTTTATTGGGTGAGTGGTGAAGGGACACGTAAAATATGTACCAGAGCACAGAAAAAGTACACATGCAAGTAAATGACACCAGTCAATAGATTAGGGTGCTAAGACTTTTCCCCATAAATGAAGGAGCTGCTTGGCCAACCAAAGTTTCGAACCATGCACAAGAACACTCACACCCCGTTATTTTAAAGGAATATCGGTGTCTGCTCCTAACGTGTCTCTTATTGCAGATAATAACAAATTAAATACATCTGGGAGGCCACCGTAAGCTCAGACAAATACGCGTGGTTGGTTAGTTGGCAAACCAGGGGGTATATTGTAGGATAGGGACAGTATGCCATGTATGGTTCACATTTTCCCCACTCCCAGCCCTTTTAAAATCAAGTAGTAAATTAGGAACATCTTAGGGATGACAAGGAGTCTAGGAACAGCCAAACTGCAATTGCACAAAAAGGATGGCCACTCAGTGGAGTATAATTTGGAGGGCACACAGTCCAGAAAAAAGTGTCTTGTTTTCCATAGGACCCCCCTGCCCCACCCAGTAGAAGCTTATAATAAATCCCTATCACAAACTGAAAAGCCTTGGCAAGAGCAAGGCAATGCAGGGTCTTTGGGGCAAATTGGTCAATCCTCCTTACAGAAACAATCCGTTGTTAATATAAAATGATAAACTACTACAGAAGTAAAACCATATGCCAAAACATTACTACACACAGACTATTTAAAGGTGATGTTCCACTAAAACAAAATATCGAGACATCTAACATGTTAGGCAAATAATCTTTAGCAGATGCGCTTAGTCTTTGCTCTGTTTAAAAAGTACAGATTCTTAATTTTTTGTAAGGCAGAATTTTTGAGGGGCTATTATTGTAGTGGGTAACAGGGGTAGTTTAGCGAGTTTTGTGTAAGGTAACAAACATACTTATTTGCCGCTTGCAATGCACTATGTGGGGTTTGCCATGTAATCGTCAAAAAAGATCCTATGCAAATTAGGTGGGTTAATGAAACTAATGTGGGGTAATTTTCTACTTAAGCAGGGTTATGATTTTTTATATCCTCTTATTTATAATTACCACCTGACAAAAATGACACAAAAACATCTGTGGACCTTGGGGTTTGGTGGTGCAACATATCCTTCTTCATAAAACAACCTTTAATCACCTGCTTTACTGTCAAATGACAACTAAGCATTCCCTGAAATAAGAAAGAGGCTATGTTTTATGGGAATAAAGGGACAGCAGCCATCATATGCCCTTTAATGAAGATGATAGCCGAGTGATCCCTTTACATTTTCGGTGGTCCTCCTTACTGCAGTATCCCACCATACGCATTTGCCTCTTTCTCGGTACCTGGCTTGTAGGACATGTGTTTGGTTGAACATACCCATCAGCTTCAGCTTCAGCTCAAGTGAAAAAAGTGGTCAACTGGAGACCTTTAAGTAGCCGATCAGCAGCATGAAAGCATGAACATTGAGCTGCAGCTTCTCCTAAAGGTAAGTTATTAATTTATTTTAACAGGTTTTACAAAGTGTTTTGATATATATTCGTTGTTGGCCTCCATGGGGCACCAGAAAGAGTTTGGCCATTCAACCGTTCTAGGAATAACGATTCGAATACTGCTTTTAGCTGCAAGAGTATTAAATTCAGCGGAATAGCACTGTTTAACAATGTGCAATGAATAATAAATTACTAGCACATTATTATATACAGAAATTATTTTATATTTTATGTATGACTGATAAAACTTTATAATGTTAACTAAATGTTATCTATATGCTTGCTACAATTATTTGGATGCATTTAGCTGTGCAAGCTTAGATTTATTTATCACATCAAAATAAACATCAATCGACAATAAGCCAGGCACTGAAATATAGCCGTTACAAAATCATAACCATAAAAAGAGCATAATAAAATAGAAATATTACACTATACGTGTATATAATTACACTCATATAATAAGTTTATATGAATCGATTTAAAAGTGAAATGCTGTCACCAGCATATCAAACAAAAACTGCACTAAAGGAATACGGTCAATTCACTAAACCATGAATTAGTACAAGAGCTAAAACATTTACATACCCCCCAAAATTTCAAGGGTCCAAATTACGACACCAGTGTTGGGGGTGTCTCCAGAAGTGGAGGTCAGGCTCCTGAGGGCATTACCCAGGAGGGGGCATTGTTGGGTGGCAGGACCCCCTGCCCACCATACCAGAAGAGCCACCTCTCTGCTCTCAGCAGAGAAATTGGGGCTGCCCAGCAAAAACCAGGATATTTGGGAGGTAAAAAAATCAGGCAATGACATATTAAACATACAAATATCATACACTTTACATCGCAATTTATGCACTATAAAAAACAGAAAGGGTACCATTAATTACTGTGTCTTTTATTCTAACTGTAATATTTATTCTGATCTGGATCACAGCATAGAGAAGAGATAACTAGAATACACTTATGATAAACAACTTGGGGCTGAACCTTGACACATTACGCCCCTATAGCCTCCAAGTAAGCCTAAAATCAAATGAGTGAGTTTCACTCAGAACAACTGCAGATTAATGTTAAAAATTAATTATAGACAACTGAAGGTATACGCAGCATTTAGTAGTTATGCCGTCCACAGCTTTAACACATTAACCCTTCCAACTCCTCCATCCTTCTAATAACCAGACGTATAAAAAGTGAGTCCGATGCAAAGTCGTGCTAGCAGCTAAAGAAGTGGCACTGATAATTGGATCATACCAATGGTGGTCTATAAGACCACTTCATTCCTAATCATGTCCTACTCACCTACACCGTGAACACAGGGCTCTCCGTTCCACCGCATCCTCCACGGGTAGTAAAGACAGACCTTGGATGGCATCTTCTTCATCCGACAGTAACATTTCAGTTCCCAAGGCCCCCTCGTCTTTACCGCTGGTGTTTGGTGGCTCTGCTGCTTTCGTGGTAACCTGCACTTCACTTAGTTGATCTGCTGTTTTTAGTACCTGCGTCTCAAAATCCAGAGATGATGCCAGTGCTTTAGAGTTGTTATAAACACTGAGGCACTGATCAGAAAGAGAAGCTGGATCGTGGAAAGTTCTGTCTCCGCCGTCCTTCATTGTTTCAAAGGACATTGCGATTCTGCCTTCAATTGCTTTATATTTTCTCCTTACAATAGAAGAATAAAATAGCATTAAAATTCAACTGTTTTCACCAAAAACAAACACACAGCTTGCAACGACACAGATCTTAGCATAAAACTTTAACTCTTCATATGCAAAACTGACTACCAATATTGGCAAGTCATATATACCTCAGAAGTTGTAAAGAGTTAATAAAATTTTGTTTTTCAATTGACTAATGCACAATGTTTACAGTATTTGGGAAAAAATGACATGTACACTGATTTGTTATATATGATCTTGTAAAATTATCCTGCCGATGTGAAGGGCATGCTACATATACCTATACAACATATATATATATATATATATATATATATAGTTTAATATATTATGTTTCTCCAACACCCCTCTATGACTTATATTAATACAACTACTAATGCAGGTAAGTTCCTTTGGAATTTTGGTATTATCGGTGCGATAAATAACTTCTGAGTAAGTTTAACAACTTGAACTAACGAAATAAAACGAATTTTTAGTGAATATGTAAGCTAAGAGTGGATGATGTAGCATGTCACGTGAGCACAGGTCACATCTTTTCACTGTATGCACACAGACTGAATAACATACTGTGTGATTTCGTAAATAACACAGACCAGCAATTCCTCCAATTAATTGTACAATATTTTATTAATAAACTCACACTGACTATAACATGTGAAAGCAGCGCCTTCTGCAGATCTCTGTCTCCCTGATTCCCTATTCACAGGCTAGATTCACACGCTGCCAGTGAGTCTAACGTGCTCTGTCATGTGACCTGGTGAGGTCACGTGCCTACAGGGTGCGCCCAGGATCACACTTCCTCAAACTGCAAACGTTTTTACACTGAAGCACATCTTGATTAAGCCAGTAACAAACGTGTGCATGCGTTAACATAATAGTGGGAGTGCTGTGTCTATATCCATTTATTATGTATTGGATCATATAAATAAAACAACGTGCAGAATATTTACAAAATATACATAAGTATTGCTATTTTTAATTGTCACATGACTAGCCGATCCACAGAAGTTCCCAGAAGAGAAACAATTCTGACTTTTTTATGAATCATGAAATATTATAGCACTCACAGTTTTGCTATTGTTAGTATTAAGGTAGTGTTTGCAGTTAACTGCAGGTTAATCCAAAGGCGCACAAGGTTAACCATACATACTTAAAATATAGCATAAAAGGCACACTTTAAATTTCTCAAAGTGGAAGAAACATTTCTATAAATTCTCATAAATCCTACACTAATATATTTTTCTTTACACCATACCTCAGAGGTCTCTTGTTCAGATGGAAGTGAAAAGAGATCTCTGATGTGACGCTAAATCTTTTTTCTATTTTAGTCCAAAACAAAGACGAGGCCCACGAAGAAACAGACATGGTTATAGGTGAAATTAGGAGAAATATGAGCAAAATAGGCAAGGCACTGAGTAGAGGGATACAATCAAAAGGACACTCCAGCCATTATAAGCACCTGAATGGTTATGATAGCCGAGAGGTCGGTTTTTTTACCGCTAGGGTGCCCGCATCGCCATGTGTTCCAGGACATATAATTTTTACATATAACTGACCAGCCCACATAAAATGCTGCCCTGCAGTATGGGTGATGTATAACTGACTAATTGGTTCCTTTATATAAGTCTATATACATCTATACACGGCAGCACTTTATTTGGGCTGGTCAGCCAATACGTTTCTTTGGCAAGAAGGGCCATGTTGGCCTCGCATAATGTATAGTTAAATCAGTGAGATGACTTCTGTGAGATTAGATCAGCCCTTTGTGCAACAAAATCCTGTGGACGTTGGCCCATCCTGAAGCCTAGTGAAGTCAGTAAGTTGTAATGTATGAAGCCACCACCGTTCACCTACAAACTTACATTTTGATGAATAACCGCCTTTGCTAAAGAGATAATTTTATATCATGCATTGCCAAGTCACCACATCTTGTGATATCACATAAAACTTAAGGAATGCACATAAAAACTGAGAATGACGTGAGAAAGAAACATTGAACCAGGAGAGGGAGCTACTTGATGCTTTAACAGGCCTGCGGTGATGGTATAAAGGCATTGATGAGAACTTAATGAAAGAACTTTTAACCACCTTCCTGCGGCTAAGCAACAAAGCTTTGGTCTTGTGATCAGACATAACTAAATCTCCCAGGTTCTTACTAATTTACAAACTCTAGAAAATGAGTTTAGAGAAAAAGTCTTTGCTGTTCACGCCGATGAAAATCATTTAAGTCTTCATAGATAGATTCCTGGGATGGTAAGATGTGTAGAAATGTAATTGTTCATTAAAAACATTTTAAAATAGGTACTAGAATTTCCGATGGTAGTTGAGGTTTTCTAAGTGATTCAGATATTGAGTCTATTCTATTTCCTGAATAGAAGTTGCTGCCCTCTTACTAACCGATTAATGTGATCCCCATGGTTGGTGTTTTTGTTGACTGAACGGTTGACGTTACTGTCTCGTTTCACTTCCTTATCTTACATGATGATACGATCTGATTTAGATTCTGCTTAAGGGGTGATGCAAATAATATAGGATATTGCATGTAAGAGCACACTATTAATTACACAATATGTTATTTTGTAGATATACTACTCAGGATTTTTTACTCCATGCAAGCAAAACCTTAGGTGACTTGTAATGCATTTTTGACAGTTACGGAGGGGTTACTTGCAACTTTTTAAACTACAAAAAAGAAAAATAAATAAACTAAACAGTTAAAATGTAACTTCTAGATCCCCTAAGAATGTTGGCCAAATATTTTAGATGTAAATTCATTCCTAATACCCATTAGAGAGTTTGAAATACAAACCAAATTAGTGATAACAGAATAACCCCCAATCGCTGCTGCTATCCATGACTCAGTAATTCAGATGGTATTAAGGCAGAAGCAGGCTTGTGTTAGTGAATTTTAACGTTCTCAACTTAAAAAACCATTCCCATCACATGGGAGGGGAGCTAGAAAAGTGTATTGTGCTCACCCATAAAGTGAAAAAATTATTTACCTCCTTTCGCAAATGTGGCTGAATATTTTGCCTTTGCACGGAAATCGATTTTTCATTTTGATTTGGGGGTCGTAACTCTGGGTCATCTACCTTTACAATCTACTTTGGGGACACCCAACTCATTCACCCCTCATGCTAGACTTGTGTTCAAGCACAATGCCCATGCTGAGTGGGCCCAGTTGAGCCATGCAAGGCTGCAACACAGCAGGGTAGAAGCACATTGGATACATAATGCTTCATATGCTTAGAGCCAAGATTCTCTAATAAAAAAAACCTGAAGTACACCATCTTTCAGGTGCTCTTGGTATAGAGACTATGCATAACATTATTTTTTGGACTCTGTTGATTCTTCCATTGGTTTCCCTGTGACCCCTACTGGATAGATTGCTCTCTTGGGAGATCAGCCTCCCTGGTGTTCCGCTACTCAATAGACCAATTACAGGGGAGATCTTTGAGCTCCCCAACCAGCCCATTTACATTATGGAAGCTGTGCCAACTCTACACAGCCACCATAGACTACATTAGAAGGCACTGGACGCCATGACATCATATCCTGGTGCTCCATGTCTTAAAGACATGCAGTGCTTCTTAATGCAGTGCACACGCTGACAGAGTAGGGGGTAGATTGGGGTGCTGCCCAAGTTTAGTCTAGGGCTGCAAGAAAAGTAAATACGTCGCTGGATGTATCCCTTCTGTAGCCCTGTCCATTCTGACCAATCACTCACCTCAGTTCTGATGCATATTGAGCTCGCAGCCATCAGCCTTATTATTAACTTCCCAAATGTTTTTTTTTCTTTCAAATCTATAGTGGACTAACCTAACCTTAAAATAAAGTATAGTATTTGATTACACCTAAGCTGCTTGCATAATCACAATAACGTTTTAGCTATTACATGAACATCAGGTATCATCAACTAAACATCTATAATTTCTATATGACATCTTTTCAAACAAATGGGCTTTCTTCTGTACTTTTTTTGGCACCATCAAACTCCTCGTTCCTCTGACTAAGCCAACTCAGTATTGGCAAAACATGAAGGGACAGAGAATTAAGCTCACCTTTGTTATGGATAGATGTGTTGAGAAATAGTGTGGACAAGAATGCTAGCCACTCATTAGCATGAACCGGTTGAACCAGCATCTCCTTTCTTGCGACGCAATATGAATTAATAAAATGCTTAGATTCACTTTCCCATTCTCTACATGTGTGGCTATGAGAATCACAGTGTTTTGACTTAGTAGTAAAGTACTGTTAAACACTCATCTACAGACACCAGACAAGCCAGAAGGCTTGTTGTTCCCTCAGAAATCTCATGGTGCCTTCTGGCTTGTCTGGTGTCTGTAGATGAGTGTTTAATAATGCTTCTACATACCCCTAAATTTTAGTGGAAGGGTTTTCCATCACATTTACCCACCATAACTTACGTAATAGTAAAGTACCGAACAGTGATTTTCATATAGATTTTTTTTTGTTCCTTGTCCAATGTCTCTTTTCATAGTCCTGATAGTTGCTTTATATTCTCACCAGACAACCACTATATATGAAGAATGTGACAGATGTGAAGATGATTTGACCTTCACGTTTACAAACTATCAAACATTTGTTTTATGTCTTTTTATGTTCTTGATTTCTGGTTACAGAGTACATCATGCCAAGCAACTGACTCACACCGTTCAGTCATCTTTAAGACTGATTAATGTTTTTCCATCTAATGTACTAACGTTAAATGATGATTTAACAAACGATTTAACAAACGTCATCAATCTCTCTGTTTCAGACTGCAAAAAGCTTTACGGACTTGGTAACAATGTATGTATGTAATGTATGGGGTGTGTATGCAGTGTATATTGGTGTATTCATTGCGTTTGTGGTAATTAGAAAGTCTGTGTGTATGGTAATAGTATGGATTTTGTGTAAATCCAACCACATCCTCGGAAAATATACCAGCTAAGCTGTTGTGGATTCTTGGAATTGAGAAATTTACAATTATGCTAAACGGAACTTTAGATAAATGACATTCCGTCTAGAACTGATAAGTACCCTTACCAGGAAGCATCCTGAAATTCACAGGAATTCAGACTTGATCAGGCCCTGTATAATGCATAGCTAATTCAGGAGCTTTAACATATCTCCCTATGCCGCATCAGGTAAGCAAGTTTGCAGGAGAACATCATTGGTGTTATCCATTGATAATTTATAGCCATATCAAGGAGTTCAAAGGTGTGCCAAAGCAGTCCCATAGATCTCAATGATTGTCTGCTTCAAGGAGGAGGGTTTTTTGTTCAGTTCTAGAGCTGTGGCTCCTCCTGATGGTTAGTACATTTCCCCAAGGTTTGAATATCCCAAATACGGCATTGTGGTGTCTTTTTAACAGGAATAATTGTTTTATTTTGTAGTTTGAACTGCTGATTGAACTCCAGTTTACTCAGTTTTTCCTGTAAGCACCATATACCTATTGTGTTTTGTGCTTTGTGTTTGAATCATGTTTTGTTAATCTCTGCCACTGATTATGGCTTGATATTGATTACGCAGACTAATATCTGTGAAAGGAAATCCAGAGGTAGACCACAAAGGACTGGGTTTACTACAAAATACTTTAACAAGGAATACTTCAGGCCGGAAAACCTGCTAATTTTCTGAGCACACACATAAGTGTATTTGATGGGTACAATAATATATGCTGACTTAATTTCTTGAGAGTGCCTTAGCCAAGATGCCCATGTAGACTGCAGTTAAACTTTCACCCATGTGAACAAAGTAGTGGACAAAAAAAGAAGACAGCTAGTAGAAAAAGAAGATGCAAGAGAAGAAGCGGAGCTGCAGGCCAAGGATACAAGGACACGGAAGCAGTTATCTGAGAAAGTAGGGAGACATTAAGAGAGCATGTGATAGTGAGATAGAACATGAATGGGAATGTGAGAGAGTGAATGTGTGAGAGAGTGTGAAAAAGCGTGACAATTCATTTTTATTTTAAATGTAAAAAGCCTTCCAAGTTTTGACCGAACCTAAAGAGCGTGATACAAAATTCATTGTCGAACCAAAAACTAAACAAAATATTTTCCCTTATGGTTTTTAGTCCATTTGAACAAGTCTAGTTTAGATTATTCAAAATACAGGCATGATGTTACATATCTGCATACGTGGTGCTCCTCTTCCCTGCCTTCTTCTCGAGGAAGGGAGAGACCTCCCTCCTCCACTCAGCCACCACTATAGCAACCACGCAGTGAAGAGGGAGACCTTCCTCCACCTCACAACCACTCCAGGAGCAGCCAGTGCCAGTAAGGAGAAGAGGGAGACCCTCCTCTACTTCGCGACCGCCACAGCAGCAACCTCCACAGAGAAAAGGGGAGACCTCCCTTCCACCTCGCAGCCGCCTCCACCGGGACAGCCGCGCAGAAGAGGGAGACCTCCCTCCCTGGGGCTAATTCTGCGCGTGTGCTGTCCTCAGTGTGCGTTATCCTCTGCTATCCTTTCGTGTTTGACCTTGGTTAGTTTCCTCGTTTACGTTGATTCTCCGGTATCCTGACCTTGGCTTGTTATACGTTGATCCTGTCTCCTGGTATCCTGACCTCAGCTTGTTTGACCACGTTACTGCTACCCTTGGGTTCTACCAGTGTCTCCAACCTTGCTGTCCATGACACATGAATGTCCCTTTAACTGACCTAATCACCCAATATACTACTAAGCAATGATCACTACAATAGTGTTATAGTGTTTACCTAAAATATTTTCCTATAAAATGTAATGGTCTAGGTGTGCACTGTAGCTAATAAATATGATTTGGTAGGTATAAAGATTAAAGCATGTATTTCCCAGTATTTCAGACCTAATGTCAGAATTTGCTACTGATATATATATTGAACTTCAGAAAGACTCTGGTGTATTACACTGCCACTCGTGATGAAACACATCAGATATATTCATAGTGGACATTAAAGCAGATTGTTCTGAGGAGTGCATACATCAAAGCCACACAATTCTAGAATTGTTTATAAAACAAGTTCTGTGATTTTATGCCTCTGTGTTTTATTTCAACTTTTAACCCTCAGAGGGTAAACAATGTCAACATTCAGTGTGCAAGCACTTATTTGGTGTTCCCTTTTGACATCTCGGGATAGTAACAAGGGTTCTGCTTACATGGAAAAAAGGCTTTGCTGTAAAACAGCAGAGATAAAACACTGAAGCCCCCAGATGCCTGTTGCATTTTGTTCCTGTCCTGCTAGGAAATGTTTTTTCCCCTAATGTACTGTGTGCTTATCAGAATTGCATCCTTCTACATTGCAAACTCATCTATTTGTTTCAGACCAGAAAGAGCATGTTTTATATTTTTTTCATATATTTTCTAAGAGCTCAATCACAAGAAGTATATTAGCAAATGCTAGTAAAGGCTGGCTATGCCTCATAATTTCGCCAATATGTATTATTATGGTACATATTTACTTATGGCATATGGATTATTAACAGAAAAATACCATATTACTTTTAAAATATAATTTGCCTTTACACTTAAGAAGGGAACTTTTCAAATACTGCTGAAAGTAAAGTGCTTCATGCTTTATTACATCATCTGGCATTATTTTAATTGCAGTATTTCCTCTATTGGAAACACAGTTGGGCATTTTACATCATTTCCTGTATCCTGCACCAGTTACATAACTTGTTCATTACAGTTGGTTCATATTTTATTTTATACATTTAAAACTCTTTATCTGTATGTTAACATATATCAGCATGTAGACATTTTTTAATGTTCTGATGATAAAAGTAAATGGTTCTTTGGTCAGTCGCTTTTAGGGAAAAACTATGCTTTTACTAAATTACACCTTAAAACTCTACATGGATTGATTAGGCAGGGACCAGGCCGTAATACAATAATTTGTGAGGGTCCCAGGTTGTTTGCAGGTCAGAAAGAAGTACTGAGAAACAAAGAAAGGTTTCCAGGTATGTTCTGCGTCAAGGGTGGTTTGCATCTGAAATTCTTCCTCACCATAAACTATAACTGGATCAGGGGTACAAAATTCAAACTCACAGACTCAATTTCTTAGCTTGGGACCACCATGCACAGGTTTTCCCAAGATGATGTTTCATGAAACTGATCAATTCGCTTCAGAAACTGAGTTGTCAGTAAGAAATTGGGTGAAACTATAGGAAAATTCAGCCATGGGTAGTTGGGTAACTACTTCCCCGTAGAACGAGGAGTACAACTTCAAATATTGTTCCCATATCTGGTTCACCCAGTGGAAAGCAGATGAGAGGGATACCATGATAAATTTCAATAGTGTTCAAAAATTTTGAGTTTAATTGAGTGCCCCAATCTGAGATTAGCTCTGGATAATTTGCACAGCCAGACTACTTTTTATAGAAAGATGGAGACTGCCTCTATTGCACAAGCCAACAATTGGTCTTTAATGACCAATATGGCCATATGACTCTGTGATGTGTTAAGTCTAAAATGAAATGTATGAAAATGGACAGGGTAATTCAGACACTAAGGGTGGAGCAAACTTTAAGGCTAATAATCATAGCCTGGGTATTACTGTGCATAGACTGCAACAGTGTGACACAAATAAGACCACGGGTCTCTATGGACTTATTTATACCTGGGTTACATGGAGTGGTGTTATCACACATCGTGCATAACTTCCACTGCAGAATGTTGCGAGAATATGTAGTCTATCATAGTAATAATAGAGTCCGTTTTTGCAAACCAGCTAAGAATCAGGAAGTACCTCTGTCTGCACATTGGCTTTTATTCTTGACAGGTTGTTCTGTCCAGGAGTGAGGATAATATGTGGTTCCTCCCATGACACCGGTATAGGTTTAAATAAATGAGAAAAGGAACCCACTTTAATATTTGTTCTTTTCAAGGCCTGTAGGTTATTCCTCCTGAAAGTGACCCCACTCCTAAAGGGCAAGACAGATGGCCAACAATCCTATTTTCTCCAAATCAAAATTCTGTTCAACTGGTTAACTTATTACAAAAGAAGGCCACCGGATGCAGCAATGTGTATAGCCCATTGTGCCCATGTGTATAGGTGCTAGAAGAAGAAAAGTACCCACTGCATATTGTGAAGAATGACTTTCCACCACAAACTGACATAAGGGCCAGGGAAAACCAAGACAGCGGCTGGGGTGAAACTTTGTTTCATTGTTTTGTAATGCTTCTCGAGTCACTGTATTCCCCTGCATACCAGAGGAATTCTCAATAAAGCTCATGCATTTTTTCTATTTGTGGTTGCTGGCCAGCAGAGAAATCTGATTGTTCTGCAAAGCATGACTATCATAACATAGCCTGCCCATTTCCATTCTAAGGAGAAGGATTACCACTATCCCTATTTTAAGTAAGTGGCCAAACTCACTTTTCTGTCTTAGGAGGCTGTTGACTTCATCTGGTTCTGTGAACCAATGAATATGTAAGAGTGAAAAATTCCACACTAACTTACTCTGTTTACACTTTATATCCATGTTTTTCTCAATTCCAAAATATTCAAGGCTAGGCAATCTTTAGCCGGCTAACACTAGCCTAACTCACAATAGCCAGAACTGAAATAAGTTAATTGGTGTCCAGCAGCAGTTGAGGTCTTTCTCCGTGCAATGAGACAGAGTACTATTTTCAAAGAAACTTTTATCTACATTTGTCAGACTTATTACCAATGTGTTATTACATTAAACAGTGTCTAAGAACATGCAAGGTGTACACTCCTCAGCTTTGTAAACAAAAGGGGACTAGTGACCTGGTGGAAGTATGGGCATAACGATACAGCACAAAAGCGAGCTATTATTTAGAGGTGCTAGATAACCTTTAGATATGGAAATAACCAAGACACACAAAGACTAGTTTGTGAAAGAACTGTTGAATTCTGTTTGTTTACATAGCGTCAAACAAGAACTTTTTGGCATACAGTGAACATAAACCATAACAGATGTTTGTTTTTTTCCACAACATTTTTCTCATTAAAACAGAGATGTCACATTCCGCATTACTCTCAGTTCTATTTCTTACACCTATATACAATATAATATAAAATTAGCTAATTCATGATGTGAGCGCTACCACCTTGCTGCCAGATAACATTCAAAACTGCTCCCATTACCTAAAAGTATTATATGTATTGCAATAGTTTTTCAGGGAAACACAAGTGATATGGTTTTCAATTCATTTTTCACATTCAGGGTTTAATAATCATCTCAGATGTGATAGGTCAGCTTTAAAGGGAAATAAACAAATGTTGTGCCATAGTCCCATTACTATCATCAATTGACTCTCACGTCTCCACTTCAGATACTGATAGTACGATTAACAGCAAGAAACACTGCATACACACACAGCTTATGTGAAATTGGACAGAGACATTGTAAGCCACTACCTTAAAAAGCCCATGTATGAGGTACAAACACTACATTAATTAGACCAAAAAACTTTGTTTTTACCTCACACGTGACATTGTATGCCAACAGTATGCACAAGACATCCATTATAAATTGAAACATGTATGCAATGTAAGGACAGGGAAATGCTGTTTGTCAGCGACTAATTAGCAAATTTTAAAAAAAATATATTATTGCATCAAGCTGGCAGATTCGCACAACTACATACTACCATGATAATATATAGTGGTATACCTAGGTTGTGGGATTAGGGGCGGTCCTCCCTGAGCGCCTGCTGCCATGGGGGTGCCAACAAGGTTTCAATCACCTTTACAGTTCCCTCCAGAGACGGACCACATTTTTTGCCACAGGAAGAGCAGGGTCATTTGGGGAGTATATGATCTCATTGTGTGCATAACAAGGTTAATCTCTTTATAACTAGCCCAAAATAAAGGGAGTGCAAGGTCTGTTTCTACAGACCTCTATTTCAGTGTTCCGAGGGAGTGCTGAAACAGAAGTCTGTAGGAACAGAACTCGAGCTCCTACCGGAGGACCATCAGAGTAGGACTCAAAAGAAAGAAGAGGAAGAGATAGGGAGAAAAGGCAGAGAAAGGGAACGGGGGAAGAGATAATGAGAAAGGGTAGAGTGAGAACGGAATGGAAAAATTAGAAAGAAGAGAGATTGAGAATAGGAAGAGATATATGGAGAAAGGTGGGAAAGAAAAAAAGAGAAAAAGAAAGAGAGAAATAAATAGAAAAAGAGCATGTGTGTTTGAAAGTGTGTGAAGTAAAGTTTGTATTCTAGTGTGTCTGTGTAAGGGCAAGTAAGCATGTGTAAGGGCAAGTGTATGCTAGGATCTGTAAAGGAAAGTGTGAATACCTGTGTGTGTGTATAGGGGCAAGCGTGTATAAGTATGCATGTGTGAATCATTTGTAACTTAGGGCCATTATTTAGTATTGTTTAAAAATTATTAGCATCCTTCAAGTCTGACTATAAGACTAAGATCCAGATCCCCCGCAGCGCTACAGGCGACCTGCATCCTACTCTCTGGCAGCCGGTGGATGTCTGTCCACGGCTGCCGGCACTTCTGCCGGAGCGGCGGCGTGACATGACCTTCTGGTGCTCCATCATAGAAGCCCTTGTCGGAAGTCAGAGAGAAGCCGGTGAACGTCTGCGTGATGCACGCAGGCAACCTCCGCTGCTACTCGGGGTTTCTATGAAGGAGCACCGGCGTGATGTGACCTTTTGGTGCTCAGTCATAGAAGCCCCGGTGCCAGTGTCGGGTGGCAGTGGAGGTTGTGCGCAGACGTCCTCCGGCTGCCCCCACTTGACACCAAGGAGTCTAGGCAGGGGGGATAAGTCTAGGAATACATCGGTAAGTCGGGGGGGGGGATATAGGGGGTATAAAGCTTATCAGGTGGCAAATGGGGGGGAATAAGGCATATATGGGGGCAGAGTGGCAAATAAAAGGAAATAAAAACAATAAATACATTTTTCTCAATCATTGTTTTTATTAAATATGGAAAAAGTTTACATGTTAATTAATATTTACTAATACAGCTTTTTCTTATAAGGTAGTCTTATATTCAGGCCTTTTCTTTTTTTCTAAATTAATATTAAAACTTTGGGGGGTCGTCCTGTGATATGTTGGATGTATGTACAACTACATACTTTGGCTGAATTTGTTAAGATGAGTTGTGGGGTTTCAAATATTTAGTTTCCAGTAAGTTAATTATTTGGTTTGGCATATATTGGGATATGGTTTTAATACATTATTTTTTTCTGTGCATTTCTTTTTTGTGCATTCTTACCATTATTTGTTATGATACATAATTTCTCTTGAATTAGGAATTGGATATCTTATCTTGTCCTAAAAAATGGATCTTTAATGCACAGTAATAATCAAAAAGACCAATTTTAGAGCTAATAATTACATACTGAGGAACCCACTACATATTTACATATAAACAGAAGAGGTAAGCACTCACTGTACTACATGCACAGCTGAATCTGTAATTGCTGGAGCCACAATAGTTTCTCCTGCTGGTAGAACATCCAACATTTCCAAAGGAACAATGTCATTGTGTTTTCATTTACTTACAAAGCCACTCAATGTCAAAACTGCATACATTTGTTTCATAATCATTTGCTCTAATAAAGCCTTTCCCGTTCTACAGGGACATGTCAAATGAATGTTAGGACATGACCTGACACAGGCAGATCTTTATGACCAGAAGGTTTTTGAAGTTACCTTGCATGTTTATTTGACATATACCGGTAATATAGATAGACACACTTCAGTAAATAACTCCAATTCCAAAGCCAATTCTCATCCTAGATGTACACAGTAAAGTTCCAAATGTTGCAAGTAGTCAAGCAAGGGCTATTTTATCTTGTGATTGCAACAAAGCAACAAGTTAATATTAGGCAGCGATTGATAATTTTTTGAATGAGTTGAATAACTTGTAGATCCAGATTCTCCTGATACAACTGTCTACAAGGGAAGTTTTAGAAGCAATTAAGCATCTTGGATTGCCCGTTTTACTGCAATTTTATGACACTGTAGATTCTTTACGTTAGTGAAAAGCAATGTACCTATTGAGCGCTCAACACTGAGGCATTTTGTACACTTCTGTGAAGACTGGTACTACAGTCTAATAAGCTGTTCTCAGATTTTGTGGGTTCTATGCCTGGCCTCTGTATGATTTGTATTGTAGTGAATAATGTCCTCTCCTGTTTTAGCTTCTGTGTTTCTGAAACTGTAGCATCAGTATAGCATCTGTTTAGGGTGTAAAAAATAGATCAATCTGTTTTTCTATCAGTATGGATCGTGGTGCAACTCACTTGTTTTTTGTTTTTTTTGAAAGGGGGAGATGAGTGAATAGATGAGCAGAACATTACACAAAAATTGCCAGTAAGTATTAAGCATATTTCTTTCACTACTGAATAGCGTCATCTACACTGATGTTAGATTCTGGATTAGTGCATCAAAGAGACAGTTTAATGTTCCTGACAGCCTTACCAAAGGAGAACGCATATTAAAATAATTCTTGGGTACTTTAATATGCATTATTTTATTGATTAATCCCTTCAGGACCAAAAACAACCAATTTTCGTGTTTTTGCTGTCTTTATTCAACTCTGATTTCCCACCCTCACAAAAGTGGCTAGAAAAAGCAAAACTGTTGAACAAAAGTATATTTTTTTTGAAAGGTGACATCCCAAAGTATTTAACTAGAGGATTTTTAACACTTTTTATTTTTCGATTTAAAAGATTTTTATTGACAACCAGGCACAGCGTGCGACAGAATAAGCAAATACATACAGATCAGATAGAAGCGGCGCCTGGACTCCAGTGTTTCGTTTTTATAACACTTTTTATTTAACCATTTTGGCGGCAATCTGTCCTAACTATTGCAGTAAAATGATGTTTTTCAATTTTGAACAAACACATTACATACAAACACAGTACTTCAGTACATTTCTTTCCCAGGGTACATGCAATTACTGGAACAACTTATGATTTGTATTCAGCAACACCCCTCCCTGAGTCCAGCAATACCCCACATGCATGGGTAGGCTCCGGGTGGGGCTCTTCTTGCTTTGGCTGGTCTGCCTGGACCTCCGGGCTGACAGAAGCAGCAGTGGCCCAGCGATTGCCATGTGATCCCTGTTTTGGAGTGTGTCATTCAAACAATGCAATTTTACTGTACGGCTGCTTGCTGGCAGGCAGAACTACTCCATATGCTGCACACACATGGCACTCTTCCAAGGGTTGATGAGGCACCAGGTGCGCATCACAAGCTAAATCAGGGTCAAGACTGAAATAATCTGCACAGTGAAGGGAGACCAGGGGTACTTATGCAAAACATATACAGTATGATTACTCTTTTAACCTTATATGTTTAAAACATCAAACAACAAAGTCCTAGGACAAAGAAATCATAAAATCATGGAATTGACTTCCTAGCAGCTGCCTAAGTTGTGTTCTATTTCACTTATACTCTTCCGTGATCACTCCCAAGATAGCCAGCTCTGGGGTAATATGTCTCAAAAGGGAGTTTTAGCTGTTTACAATAGGCAAACATGGCTTTCCAAAAAACAGTGAGCCCGGGACATTGTCAAAAGCAGTGGTATATATCGGCTTGGGGGGGCATAGTCTGTTCATCCTATTTAGAAGAGACACAGGGGAGAAAAAAGCATTAAATGCTCTTTTCCGTGTAAAGAGCAGTAGGTATTGTATTACTTGTCGTATAAGGGGCGTCATGAATATCGTCTCGATATAACTCTAGGCTGGGCATACATTCAAGCCACCTACAAGCCCCTCCTTGTAATGAAGGTACATATTGTATTTCGTTTATAATAGGATATATGTTTGCCATTATTCTGTTGTACTAATGTTTTCCGTTACTTCTATTTGGTAGTAGTTAAGAAGTAAATGCAAAATATGAACCCTCCTGACTCATGATAAAATCAAATCACACAAAAAGAGAAACCAAGCTTATGAAAACATTACTTGTGCATTCGTCTTCAGGCGAACATGAAAACGAACACGAAGTTAGTTTCAAAGACACGAAGAAGAGAACACAGCAGCGGTAAAACGTAGACGAAGACAGACAACACGAAGAATGTGATCGTCTTTGTCTACTAATCTCCCTGGTCCCTTCCCCATCTAGCCTACCTTATCTTCGCGGCATCGCGGGAGTTGATGGAAGCGGAAATCCGTAGGTCCACCGTCAGGGGTTACAGGGCAGTGCGAGTGAGCCTATTGGTCGCCTAAAGGGACCTCCTCTGGCATCAACCAATTGCAATCAACCATTGGTTGATGGCAGACGAGTCCCCTGCTGGCGGCCAATAGAGTTGCTCATTCGGACATTTAAACTCCTGGCCAGGGCCGGCCGAAGACTTAACGCTGCCTGGGGCGAAGTTTAAAATGCCGCCCCCCCCCCCGCTGATGCCGGGGGGGGCGGCATTTTAAACTTCGCCGACGCCATAATCTACGATCCCCCCCGGTACTTACCTTTAAACAGTCCTTCGGCGAGTCTCCCTGCTCTGCCACGGTGCCGGCTTGTAATGCTGAGCGCCGGAAATTGACGTCACTTCCGGCGCTCTGCATTACAAGCCGGCACCGGGACCGAACAGGGAGACTCGCCGCAGAGGAGAGAGAGAGAGGGGCGCCGAGCGGGTAAGCGAAAACCACTCGGTGCCCCTCTCTCTCTCCTCCGCTTCAAAAAAAAACCAAAAAAAAGCGCTTGGGGCGGCAAAGTGCCGCCTGGGGCAATTGCCCCAGTCTGCCCCATTATAGGGCCGGCCCTGCTCCTGGCACCAGAGCTGCTGCGGTATGCGTTAACCCCATATTAACCCCTTATAAAAAACGGAAAAAAGAAGAAAAACTAACACGAAGAATGTCCACGAATATTTGCCCAAAAAGAAGACAGGAACTGGCGAATATTCGTGGAATACGAAGATTTTTATTTTTGCTGAAGACGAGCACGAAGACCCCCCTGGTGCCCAAGTCTACTTAGAACATTATTTAACTTAGCCAAGTGGGAAACTGCAGTCAATTATTCTATTATTGTAGAGAGTAAATAACAATGAACACTGATCAACTACAACATTATGACCACCTATTATTGTGTAGGTTCCCCTTTTTCTGCCAAAACAGCCTTGACCCTTCGAGGCATGGTCTCCACAAGACCTCTGAAGGTGTGCTGTGGTATTTGGCACCAAGACGTTAGCAGCAGGTCCTTTAAGTTCTGTAAACTGGCACCTCTATGGATCAGACTTGTATGTGTAGCACATCCCACAGATGCTCGATTAAATTGTTGTTATGATCCGCAAACCATACCTAAACCATTTTTGCTTTGTGGCATGGTGCATTATCCTGCTGAAAGAGGCCAATGCCATCAGGGAATACTGAGTACATGGGCTAAGACAATGCTATGGTAGGTGGTACGTGTCAAAGTAGCATCCAGATAAATAGCAGGACCCAAGGGTTCCCCGCAGAACATTGCCCAAAGCATAACATTGCCTCTGCCGGCTTGCCTTCTTCCCATACATAGCCCCATATGCAACAAACTGTGATGCACTGTGTGTTCTGACACCTTTCTATCAGAACCAGCATGAACTTTTCCAGCAATTTAAGTTACAGTAGCTCGTCTGTTAGATTTGACCATGTAGGCCAGCCTTTGCATCCCCTCATGCATCAATGAGCCTTGGCTGCCCATGACCCTGTCGCTTTTCTTTCTTTGGACCACTGCAAACCGGGAACACCCCACAAGAGCTGCAGTTTTGAAGATGCTCTGACCCTGTCGTCTAGCCACCACAATTTGGATTGTCAAAGTCGCTCAGATCCTTACGCTTGCCCATTTTTCTTACTTCTAACACATCAACTTTAGGGACAAAATGTTCAATTGCCGCCTAATATATCCCACCGACAGGTACCACGGTAACAACATTATCAGTGTTATTCACTTCACCTCTCAGTAGTCATGTTATGGCTGATCGGTGTATTTGCCCCAACATTTCAAATATCCAAAGTGGGACATCATTGATTTGAGGCGTGTGGCAAGAGGGTTAGAGGATGAGGCTTTCAATGCCCTTGTGACCAATTGACGGCTGTTTATAGAATTTAGTACACTGCGCTACCCTCATACCCTGCAAGCATTATGGTCTCCTAGAACAAAAAGGGTTGGGGAGGAAACAGCTAGTATGAATGCCATAATAATGTAATTAATAAAATAGAAGCCCTCTATGGGGTTTATTCACTAAAACGAGACTGATAGTAGAAACCTGGTTTTAACCGACCCAGTCAGGGTTCTTTAGAAAGAAGGGCTGAGCCAGTCCGGTATAACGCACGATTCAATGTGTGAGGAGACGTTAAAGACATTTCGCAAATACAGGCCAGTCAAGCTTTTCCTGCAGCAGTAGCTCACTAGGGTTGACGCTTCATGATGTACAGAGAAGGGAATGAATTGGAGCAACTCCCTCAACAGCTCTGAGCTCTTTTACTGAATAAGCCCCGGAGGGCTGCGAGCGCGCTTCATATTAGCGAAATTCACTGAAGTCATCGGTTCCAGCCCTCGTTTCCTATATTAGCCAATCGATATCTCTCTACGAGAACACGCCCTCCTCTAGTCGCTTCCCCATTTGTCTTTCATCCCGCCTCAGGTGGAAGTTCGGGCGCGCGACGTTGCGGACTGTGTGGCTCGCGCTCTGATGACGGCAGCAGAGGTGCAGTGAGGCTCGCGCATGCCCAGTAGTGCTGAGATTAAGTCAGTGTCAGCGCTCCGCTTCTCTGTCCTGCGCTCGCTGCCGGTCCCTGTTGACACTTGACCCTTCAGTGCGCGCTGCCGGGGGTCCCGAGCGCTTGGTGTCAGCGCGGGGAGACCGCAGAGCTTCTCTTCCTGCAGGACCTGGCGGTTGGCAGTGACTGTCCCACTGCGTTGCTTCTGTGTCAGTCTGTGGGGGATTGTTTGCTGTCACACACACGGCAGGCGTCGCATATAGATGAATACTGCCACAGCCTGATATTCTGTAACCCGGCGGCTGCTGGGCTCTATGCGGCCGCAGGACCATGAATCTGCACCAGGTGCTGACAGGAGCCGTGAACCCTGGGGATAACTGCTTCTCGGTGGGCAGCCTACAGGATCAGCCTATCACGGTGAGAGCCGGGCTCTGGCATGTGCGGTACCCAGCCGTAGAGGGGCTGCTGCTCCCTAGCTGGGTATTCCAGTCTGCTGACAGACAGTCTGTGTAGTACCGTGTGTCACATGTGTGTTAACTATTTGTATGACGACCAGCATTGCATAAATGTCTCTATTCACCATCCTTGGTTCGTTTCTGCGGTTCCCCCATGAAGAAGGTCACAGTGTCACTTGTCACATGAGATTGTGAGACTTTGTTGGCTGTATTTAAAGTGTTGTCTTTGTGTGATCAGCATCAGTTACCTGCTTTACTTTTTAAATGACTTTACATTTTCAAATTCTGTGATGTTTTATTGACCGTGCTGCTTTTTAAGTTGTTTTATATGGTTTAGCCATCTTTGAGTTCAGGGATTTTGCCATGGAGGACATCTGACAAATCTTCAGGGAGATGTATGGGTCCAGCCATGGTTAGACAAGCCTGGGCATTATGGTAGACATTGATGAACACCAGTGTCTTCCACAAGCAACGTCGTAAGCACTGGTGTCCATCTTTTTGGCTAAGGCTCAGATGCGCAGTGATGGACAAATCGCAAGTCCTGTGGTGCATAACATCTACTTGTACTTATAAGACATCTTGGCTCGTTAATCTGTAAACCATCTACATTGAATGTCGTAGCCCTGTTTATGTGTGTCTTTATCTATAATCTACCTGATTATCACCAGCGCTTGGTATACTTTTCCTAAACTAAATTTATCCAGAAGTTACTCAAAGAGTACAATTGTCTGAGGGAACACAATCTAGAAAATGTTTTAGCAGAGAAAAAAACATTGATGGTCATCATGTTATGGGTTTATAACCGTGTTTGCTTATCATACAGCTGAGCAACATAATACATTTTTGGTACATGTTTACCGATACGTACGGTTGGGTGACCATCCATCGCTGGGAAATGCAGGGCTTTCGGTTCCTGGGGGTTTACTTTATGGTGACTGCTCTATAACTGGATTCCTTCCTTTAGTACATCTTGGCTCTTAAGCATGAAAAGCAATTGCTTTTGCAGATCCCTGTGCTGGAATCATGTACAATGTAGCCATTTCGTGTTGTAGTATAATTGTTTTAAGATTAAGAATATTCAGTTTAAACTATTTTGACGTTGCTGGTTCCCATAGCAACTTAATGCTTGCCAAACTTTACTTGAGTTAATTGTTCTTTTCCCGATGAAATATGCTATTAAATGTTTCACATCTAATTATTTTCCAGATGTAATTTGTAATATAGTTTCTGTAGTGGGCACTATGATCTGTGAGCATTTCCCACTTGCCGATGCTGCAAACCATGTCTGTCAAGCAGGATGCGATAGGCTTCCCTGCGGAACTCATCCCCAAGCGGGTAATGGGACATGGGGAGAGTAAAACAAAAAATGTTTTCTTTGGTAATTGGCCGTTATCCATCTTAAAATTCAACTAGTTCTTTTAGTATGTTTTTTTTTTTCTGGAGTCTGATATTCATTAACATGCCTAGTACTTACAATAGACATTGTTGTGTCGGTGTCACTTTGTAAGAGGGGCGGGGCTATGCTTAATCTAAGATTCTTTAGGGCTGTACCAGTTTTTAAGTTCTCCTTGGTAGTATACTGGTGATGATGGTATTTTTGGTTGCTAGCATTTGAACGCATGATGAATGTTTATAATTATACGATACCTATTCTTTTTGGTTGAGCAATGATGCCAGTCGCTTTGGCATGAATGAAAGTAATACTTGGTTGTGTTATGCTACTACTCCGGACCCTGCTGGGATCTGATTGATCCCCTGCTGGTTGATATTGCCAGGCTATGGATCCATGCTTGCTGGTCAGTGTGATTAGTGCAGGGAAGATCAGAGGGAAAAGAGTGAGAAACAATTTTTTTTTTTCCCATTCCAAGAATGCGGGGGGCATTTATATAGGGGGCTCAGCAATGTCACCATTATATCACTGCCATTCATAAGCATTCATAAGATATAATAGAGATCACCATAGTGTCTCTAGCCATATTGCACTGAGAACAGTGTGTGTGTGGGTAAAATATATATCTACATCTACTTATGTTAGTGAGCAACCACACATCTTCTGCCAACTCCAGCTTAAATGAAGAAAAAAACATTTTTTTATGATATATTTATAATTTGATCTTTGCTTTTTAACCGTCCCAAACTGCATACACTTTTAATATTCTTTATTTCCTGGGAGTAGCAGTGTCATGTTTGCTTATGAAAATAATATTGAACAATAGGACGCAGTATGTATTCTAGATTGATATGGGTCCTCTGACATAGGCGTGTTAGAGACACCCCAGCCATCATATGCACTTTAATGCATATAATAGCATAGAGGCCCCTTTATATTTACGTGGCGTCCCCCTAGAAAATGCATGAGGGGTTTCTGCACAATCTGCATGTAATGTGCATTTGTTGCTTTGCCAGCCCTCTAGCCATTTTCTATGCAGAAGATAGATGTGTTCAACCGAGCACATCTCCTGTCCCATTAAATACCAGTTAGCTCCAGCACTGGCTCAGCAAACGCTCCGGGCAGGGGGTCTCAGAAGACCCCCTAACGTATCATTGGTTTCAGTGGGAGTTCTTTCCTGCCACTGATTTAAAGATGCACCGAACATAAACATCTTGACAGTAGACTCTGAATCTGGTAACCTAAAAAAAGCAACAAAATAAGTCTGCAATATTTCTGGAGTGGCATAGGTTCCTATTGTAGGTGAACATTGGATAAAACATTAACTTTGAAGATAAGGTTTGGATAAACCAACAGAGACGCCGGCTCTAATATTTATACTGCACTTTTTTTTATTTTATTTTTTAAATGGTATGAAATGTATTTGTATAAATTGTCAATCACTTTACTTCCTTCTTACAGTTAATACCTCTGTTTCTGTGGATAATTTCCTATTCTGCGTGGCATGACAGTAGCTTAGCCTGTAAACATGTCATATGGAAAGTATAACATTGCATCAGGGTTATTATAAAATAAGTGTGTGTATAGAAGGTGCGTGTGCATGAGTGTGTTTGTCTTGTAGGGCTGTTTCTGGAAGGTCTGCTAAGAGATCGTCAATAAACCTTACCCTTCCCTGTAACTGCCCCTCAGCACCTTTATTTGTTTATTTTTTATTAAGGGGAATTCCTACCATTTTGTATTTTAGAATCAAATTAAGTGTCTTGCTACTTCCTTTTTGAAACAGTTCTGTCTTTTGCATGATATAATGTTTTCAGCTATTTGTTGTTTTTTTATTGGTTTTGTTTGCTTTTTTTTTTTTTTTTTACTAGGCTTACTAGACAAACGTCTTGACTTTTATCATACTCCTTTGTGCTGAGCACAGTCTTATTCACCCAGACTGACACTGACTAAACAAGTCAATGTTGGAAAGAATGTCATTTGACAAGCAGGACCTTTAGTATTACCATAAACATAAAGTTTATTTTTTTGTCAATACTAACCTTTTTTATGCTCAAAGAGAAGTTACGTATGTATTTTTCCCCCCATATGCCTTCCACTTTAAGTAATCATATTTTTCATTATTATTCCATCAACAAATGATTTCATTAAAAGATTAGAGGAATGTTTTTAATGTGCGTATGTAAAGACCAAATCTTAATGACCTTGGAAGAAACCACACAATGTATCTTCCTTCTTCCGTTACCCATCCCTCATTTCGTATTAAAAATTATAGAAGATATTCTATTTTTTTTTTAAATTCTCTCCATTGAAACGTTTCTCCAGCTTCTAGCTACTTCCCAGATTAATGTTTGACATTTACTTTCTGCAGTTACAATAATAATGTTAAGTCCCTATAACCTGAGGTGTGAGGCGAGAACAAATGGTATTCGCATTGATTTAAAACTGCTGCTTTTAAGCACAATCTAATATTTTGATTAGTGCGCGTTACGGCTCAGATGCCGGCAGAGTTTTTGTATGCTGAAGACTTAAGAGCTGTGTAATTGTAGGTGTGATATGGCTGCGCGCTGAAAAATATGCAAACTCATTTGCCTGTATTTACATTTTTTGGGGCTCTTTTCGTGGATCTGTTCATTTTAAATAAAACAATAAGGAAAATATCACTTTCCAAATGTTTTGAAATGTAGAGGTTTAACCGCAAAATGGAAATTAGTCAAATAATTCCATCTGTGAATAGTTCAATATTCTTTCTATTTAAAATGCATGTTGTTCTGTCGTGTACTAGAATTGTCTATTAGGTTTATCTATACAAAGGGCTTTAATCACCTTAAGGGATAGCTGGAGAGGGAGCTTGACTGTAGTTGGATCTTCCTTACACATTGAATTATGCTTTACACAGGGCTGTCCCAGCCCTTCTTGCTTGATAAAGTTGTTAATGAAAAAACTATTGAATAAACCCCAACTTATTAATGCGCACATCAGATGTCAATATATTTAATGCTGTAGGCTGTTGTCTTGCATCAGACGGTGGTGCTACTACCTCCTAAATAGCTTCATCAGCTGAGTGGCGTCCTCTATGTATGTGCATATGTATGTTTGTATACCGTGTCTCTATTTTTTTTTGTAAATCGTTGCGATCACCGGATGCGGGACTAAAAGCTCATTCTTCTGAACTTTGAAAAAACATTCCACCGTCCATTCTCCCAATTTCACTGTTTTATGGATTTCTCATTCAGACATTTACTCACTGACAAGTTTTAATGTTCCCAGTTATACTGCATTACAGACTTGGTGGTACATACCGGTTTATTTCCTAGTACATTAGATGGATGCGGAACCATCTGTCCTGCCTTCATCTGACACTGTTGGGCATATTTCTACTTTGTGACTCCACATACGTTATTTTGTTTATATCCGTTTTTATACCCCATTTTCATAGTCTGCTCCTCCATAAGCAATACCTGTGGTGCTTTATATTGATTAGCATTTTTCTAGTTAGTGTCC
Organism: Spea bombifrons; assembly: GCF_027358695.1. Lineage (NCBI taxonomy): Eukaryota > Metazoa > Chordata > Amphibia > Anura > Pelobatidae > Spea > Spea bombifrons. Next base: position 132,765,904 of record NC_071087.1, on the reverse strand, counting down.
CCGCTATTCCTGCTCTAAAGAAGTTGTCCTGTTGGACATTGTCGTCGTGTTGTGCCGTGGGATGTTTCCGGATCAGAGAATATTATACAACTACTTGTGGTTACCGTCAAGCATTGGGCTTGCTTAAGCTTAATTTGCTTAAGGCTTAAGAGGTTGTTTGCACCAATTTCATCAAGCTTTCTGAAGGACCATCCTTGGTGGTCACAACCAGGTTAGCCTTTACACTGATCGGTTTTAAACATTATTGCCCCAGATTGATATTTTTCATTAAACCAAGCTATGGAAACGGAGCTGTTTGTTATAGTTTTATGCAAGACTGTTGGTGGGCATTCTTTCCTGGGTTCAAAAGAACAGCATCATCAGGCAGTTTAACACTGAATGTAGTTTCTAACCCCCCATCTTGATTAATTTCTTTTGGGGATCAGATTCTACTATTTCCAACAGTGGGTAAAAGCTATCTTTTATTTTGTATACAGGAAACACATTTTAAGTCTGTATCTTTCCACCCTTGCATGTGATAGGAAGCATGGAATTCCTGTGGAAGCATTACTTCTGCGTGATGATATGTAACCTTCATCCAACCAACACACAGCTCGCTTTTAGACATTATCTAGGTCTTATGTGAACTCTATCACACCTTCCAACTGTCCCTCTTCTAAAGGGGCAGTTTTTTGGGGACCTAAACACATCTGTCCCTCTTTCTTCTCTGATATCTCTCTCACTTCTCGGGGCTCACAGTGTTTGCTGGGTATGCGCGGATCACAGCGTTCCGTGACCCTAAAACAACCAATGATTCCTATTCCATTTTTCCTCTAATTACCGTAATTAATTACATTTTAACACTTTGAGTGCCAGCTACATATGTGGCATTCACCTGGCCCAAAAGGGTTAATGTGCCAAGTATGTGCCGTGTTCCCCTTCGCAGAGAAAAAGCTTTCTGTTAGCGGAGGTCAAACAAGCACAATTACTGAATGCGTTGTCCAAGAAGGCAGGGCTTCTAAGTGTAAGTTAATTGTACGTTTGGTTTGGAATGTATTGGAAAAAAACAGGGGACATGTTAGGTTTAAAAAAATGGTCAAGGCTCTTGGCAGTGGAATATATTTGCCCTGATCCCCTGCCCTTCAAGGGTTAAAAGGCCATGAGATTAAAGCCTTTCTACTTAGAGCAAATAGTCTAAGGGGTTTTCTTAGAGTCACTGCCCCTGGCAGTTAAATGTGTTGTACCTGATAATGAGCAGTGACTGTTACACAGTGTGTGTGTTTGCATAGATCATTTCTGTGTTTTTAGCTAAATTAAAGCTCTTTTCATGGGAACAGGATTATGCAAAATTACAGTGAATTTAATGCTTCTGTAGATACATTTACGTCTTGGTTCCTGCTTGTGTTACAGGATACTTCATTTTGTGTATAATATATGTATATATGTGTGTGTATATGTATGTGTGTATGTATGTATATATGTGTATATGTGTATATATATATATATATATATATATATATATATATATATATATATCTCTCACACACGCTTACTTATAGCGAGCTGCTATTTGCACAATCCCCTGTAATTTAGCCATAGCCATATGTTCTGGTAGTAATAAATTCTGCCTCATTAATTCTTTTTGATTAAAAACTGAGTAAATTAGGTTTTCAATTGAAACTAGTTACAAGGTGTCCCTCCGTGGTTTTCTTCTGATACAGTGAAACACTTGTCTGCTTTACGTCAAACTAGTTTTAAGAGGTAATTAGCAACGCAGAGAAACAGGTCCTTTTTGAAAAACAAAAGCTTGCATGTATTTTCCCTCTGTTTGTTCATAGTTCATTTGTTTGGTTCCTCCATTGAGAAGCAGAAGCTCTGGATTAATCCTTGTTGGAGTGCCCTCAACTGGTTCTTTCTTCTCTGCTCAAGGCACATAAACACAAGCTTTGTTTAGTCAACAGGCCAGCACAGGAGTGGTAGCAAAATGCTCTGTTTATTTGTGGCATTGCCCTCAGATATCAGTCTCTGGAGGTAGGAACAATACTTAAAAAAGCCTTTGTCCTTTTCTCATTCTGACAAGGTATTGAACCTTCTCAAACTGGTTTAAGAAACGCGTAACATTTCGAGGAAGTGGAACAAGCCTCTCTACTCCTTCTGCACCGATATGTCTTAACTGCCCCCTTTTGTAGTGACCCTATGGAATCTCGTGGCCCTCCTATTAATGAAGTGTATAAGGTCTGAGATACTCGTATATTCCACGCTATCTGAAACTCAAGATGTTATTCTCTGTGAATAAGACCAGAGCTGTAGGCAGCTTCACAGAATGGTGTGAGCCGTGATCGAGTCATGCTGGCTAGGAGAGCTCATTTGAGTTACGGTCAAGGCTATGCTGGGATTTAAACAGTGTGCTGATCATTGTATGTGGCCTGCTCGACATGTTGCATGATTCACCATGAGTCACACTTATTTTTAACAATAAATCTTTCACTGGTGGTTCATTGATGTTATAAAGCAGTTTCAGCTCCACGGGAAGCCAAATAGCCATAGGACTCGCCAACATAGGGGTGCTTTGACGTAGTGGCGGGCTAAGCAACATATGCCCATAAACTCTGACCAAATCCTTAACATTTATGCTTCAGATAGGTGCGCTGAGTCCTTACTTTATTGTGTGCACAGTGGGCCATTATTATCCTTGTTTGCTTCCATTATTCTGTGTAGTAATAGCAAGACTAAAAAAAAACGAAATAACAAATCTGTATCTGTCTTTTAAGCGCCAAAAATAAAGCCCCAAATCCACGTGAACAAGTAAAACTGGCTTGTTTAGAAAGATAATTGTTCTTTCTGTGCATGGTGATGTGCTGAAAGCCTGTAAAAGAAATAAAAGCATCATGTACGTACCTTATCCCGTCACTCCGGCATTGATGCGGATTTTAATTCTGAAAGACAATAATAAGCGCATAGATCTTTTAGGCTTAAAGAGAAAGTCCCACAGAAAAACACTTTTTTCTTTCAGAGCATTAAATGCGGTGCAGTGTACAATAATGCAGGTTAGTATTGTCAAAACCTCTGGTTTATCTCATTTAGTTCCAAAAGCCTTTCTTTATTTGCAGACCTGGAGGCCGCCATTGTTGTTGTCAATTGGGGGAATTTTGGGTGATTTTACTTGCTCAATCACTACACTGAGCTGATTCTTTATGGCGATGTTAATGAAGCCTGTTCATTCATAGACTTTTAAAATGTGTGAATAAGACTGAGTCACTCTGTCCACCACAAGGTAGTACGATAAGGCGTCAGGATCTTTGTCTTTTAGATTGGGCTTTTTCTGTACTGTCCCAATACAAACGTCATTGTAACATAAACACTCTCTTCTTTTATGGTTTTAGCTGTTTTCCACTATGAGCCCCGTGTTACGATGTATGTTTATGCTATATAATAACTAATTTGGCCTTGTCTTATACTGGCTATCCCATGCATGATGTAAGACTTGGTGTGTTTTTTTTTAAAGTATACCTAACAGGCTGCCCTATAGGTCAGTATTACACATTCTTTCTTCACACCCGGTAGCGAAAGTGCTGGCGTGTGTGCGCGTGCATATATATTTAGTTGCCTGTATGGCGCTCTTCCCAGTTTCACCCATACATGTAGTAACCAATCAGGGCAATAAATAGGTAAACGGTTATTATTAGCAGTGTTTTGTTCAACAGCGTGTGGTGAGAGTGCTGTTACGTTGTGTGCACATGCTTGGTGTGAGGCAAAATACAAGCATTCATAAATCAAATCTGAATACAACCGGGTCTCTAGTAAATGGTACCAAATCGGGGGGAAAACACTATGGTGTGTCTAGGCCCAGATTTTCAGTATCGTAGCCGGATCTCGGTTCTCTAGCACGCCTACTATAACCGCCTGCGTTGTAAGACGTTTATCAGCGCTCATGGTGTGAGTTTGTGGGGTTTTTATCCTATCCTGTTGCCATAAGGAGTAAAATGAGGCCAGTACCCAGCTGCTTATAGAATATACTCCAGGATGAGTAAATCCTACTACAGCAAAAATTTTATGTTTTTTTTTTGCCTGACTGTTGATATTTGCTGTGACAAAAACCACTGTATATCCTATTTATATATGCTTAATGTTTCTATTTTTTATGTTTTACGCTCACAAATAAATGGAGAGCTTTGTTTAGCTTCTTATGTGTTCCTTTTCCTTGTGATTTTTGAATATACCTTAGCTGCGTTCAAGGTTGAGTGGTCATAGAAAACAAGATTTTGTTTTGCCTTCTTTCTTTTAGAATTCATGTCATTTGTATTGGAAATAATGTCTGCAACACTAATCCATACTATTTATCAGATCATTTTCTTTGTTATACATACCCCAGAATAACTAGGCATGAAGCTGGTGAAGAGATGTGAACGTTGTGTGTTTTTTGTTTTGTTTTAATAAACTTTAATCTAAAAATTTTTAATTTTTTTTTTTGTTTTCTTTCCTCCCACCCCAGGCCTATGCATCAGGGTGTGATGTTGTGATTTTAGGAAGTGATTTTGAAAGATTACAAGTAATTCCCGGAGTTCAACATGGAAACATCTTGGTGGGATGTGTTGACTGTTCCATGCAGCAAGGCAGAGTAAGTGGAAACGAGTCCTCCCTTTTATTTATTTATTTTAGTTCCAGAGTAATGCACTTTAGTGTTTTTAACCGGTCAAATTAATACATTCAAAAAATAAGTACAATTTGGAATGTAATGTATTAAAATGTAAATCTCTTTGAAAACATTTGTTTTTAATCATAGTGTAGAATCTGTAGTTCATTCTTTAAGACACCTCCAGGAGGGAGAGGTTTTTTCATTGGCTGATGTGCTCTAGATAAGACTTGATCTGCGGTGTACAAGCCAAACTGCTTGTGAATATGTTTCTGACGTGTATATTGTAATCTGGGATCATGGAGGTGTGTTAAAGCCTTTTGAACAAAAGATATCAAAGTACCTTAGGCTTCTAAAAGCAGCCCAGTGTGATGTATTGTACGTAGTCTGTTCTATTAATAAAAATCAATTAATAAAATAACGAAATACTATTAGTAGTAGAACAAACTACATCCATTCACTTTGGTGCTTTTAGTACAGGCAGCAGCAGTATCCACACCTGCTGTCCCATGGCCTTCCTTATAGTGAGGATTCTACATATCCAATATTAAAAAAGAGAGAGTAACCCTAAGTGCCGATGCCTGTGTGTATAGGAAGCGTGGAACTTTGACGAGATAGATGGTTATGATCAATTATTTGCATCCAATGGAATTCCATCCGTGAATGCACAGCGTTTACGCCTATTGCCCTTGTACCCATTTTGCGGCTGTGTTGGTTCTGTAATGCAGCAGTGCGGATAGAAAGCTCCGTGCCTAATGTGTGCTAAGGCCAATTAACATTAAACATGTATGTGTTGCTGTACATGTTCATAATTCGCATACCCGTGATCAATTTCATCTGCTTTAAGTGAAAGCATGTATGTGTTCACACAATTAAATAATAATGACTTGGGGCTTTTTCAATGTTCGATGAGAGCTTGGCTGGCACTTTTAGGTCATGCTGTCTTTGTTATTCAATATGATAGATTTTTTTTTTTTTTGCTTGTAGCTTTTTTCTTTTTTTTTTTTTCTTTCATGGTCTCTAACGGTCCATCCACATGTGGAAGTTATAGCATATATAAGATATATGTAAACACTGTATTATTAGACATTAAAGCTTTGTTCCAGTTTTATTTAGTTTTATATGTGAGCTTCTAGTTTTATGTTTAGTGGTGGTTCAATGCGTGTGTGTGTATATATAATATGCATATGTATTTTTATATATATATATATATATATATATATATATATATATAAAATAGAATAGCCATGAGCTTGAAGTATAGCTGCATGGTCTCTTTAAATGTGAAGTGGTCTCCCCCTTTGCATGCATTGGGGGGGGGATTCTGCATTCTGCCAGCTATAAGCTGTGTAGGGGCGTTCCAAGTCAAACATGTCTCCATGCACGTGATACACTCTGTTCAGACACCCAAGGAGGGGGCTCCACAGCTACATCGACCTAATTGGGGGAAAAATTTCGTGTGTGTGTGTGTATATAATTCTTTTTTTTTGTTTTTAAATATTTTATATTGTACAAGTCCCAGTGCGGTATTGAGTAACATTAGACAGTTGACAGAAAAAAATCTGTTTTTTTAATGAGCTGGTCCATAGTGCAGACAGTGAGGCAGCATTAAAGACCATAATGAAGAGACAGTAGTGTGATGTAAGTGAGTCTACATGATTATGTTTAAAGCAGCGAAGTAGGTGTGTATTGCTGTCCGCTGACTTGATGTAAAATGAAGTCTCTTTTTGCGGGAGGTGATCAGACATTAATGAATGCTTTCATCCATCCAGGTTTATTTTTATTGGGGAAACGAAGGCCTCCTTAATTACTGAGCTTCTAGTTCTTCATGACATCATTTCCCCAAGTAAATCTCCAACTCTCAATAGATTTTCTGAGCGAAAGGTTTTATTAAACAGCTCTGTAACCTCAGATCATTTGAAATATAGCAAGGTAGTCATTAAAGGCAAAGTAGCTTTGGGGTGGCAATGTGCAGATTCGTGCCAGGGGGGTGAAGGTGTTGGTTTGCTGAGGTCTGTTTGTCTGTCCCATTCATTTCCCTTTGAGAGTGTGTGTTTATCCATCTCCCTCATTACACAGAAGCATCTTACTGTTTATCGAATCAACCCTGTTACTTATTATACCTTCATTTGTTTCTCGCTGACTGTCTCTCTAATAGGGAGAGCGCTTGCCGTACTCCCGGTCCTTTTGGAGCTACGATAAAAACGATATAAAGTGACTGCTTCCAGCAGATGCTGTCATCGCTTTTAACTTCATATGATGTATAATACAAAATTCTAATGTTGTGTAATCACTTCAGACATGAGAAAACTCACTCTCGGTTATCACAATTTTCTGTTAATCGATAACGGTAACAATAAAAATAAAAATGCTCTGAGGCTCCTCACCTTTGAATCACGCGCTCCCAGAGGGAATCGCTCACTTAAAATAGAGACACAGAAAACATACGATCCAAATATTTTTGGGTGCATTTGTTTTCTTTTTCTCATAACAGGGGCTGCAGAATAGTGTAATATTTCTGTTAAAGTAACACTTTGGTAGGTCAGTTTGTTTCCAGAATGGCATAAAAATGCTTGTGAAATAATTTTAAATACAAAGTGTAGAAGATGGAGACCGCATATGCTTTTCCTTATGTTATCCTGCTGGCTGTTTGTTGAAATTAGTAATTTTTTAGTCTTTTCCGTTCCTTTGTTTTATCTGAATCAATGTTTCTGTTCTTACGGATCTGTCACATATCAAGAAAAGAAGACATCTGGATAATTTTATTGTATTGCTCTTTTTCATCCACTGAAAATTCCTTACAAGAATTCTATAATAAAACTACGCTGGACATCTGATGAGAAATATTATTAAATCCATACAGCTGTCTCATTTCATATATCGTGCCTTTTTACACAGAACAATTATATTTATTCCTGGCATGTCCGATAACCAACATCCATTTTTTAGTGAGGTTTAATGTGCATTGTGTATCTCTTTATATTGTTGGGGATGGGCACATTTAATTTAAACTAGATTTATGTACAGTTTAAGTAGTATGCCGCTTTCTAAAACCTTGCGTTATTGTGTAAGGGGTGGTTTGGATTTTTTTTCTTTTCACTCAATTTGAATTTTCTTAAATGATAAAAATTGTACCATTGGAAAGGACATAAAGACGTAAGGCTTGAGTTTTATAGCATTCTATTAAATACTTGTTGGATTTTAGTTACTAGAAATCTAGTTTCATTCTTGCTTTTTATTTTGAATAGATTGCGGCTTCGTATGACAATGTGATATGTATCTTTGAACCAGTAAACTTGTTGAAACAAAAGAATTCTCAAACAGCTGTAAGTATGGAAATTGACTTAAAAAAAAAAACCAAAACAACTTTCCAGTATGAGCACTGGTATTAATAGTTGTAAAATTCATGTATAAAAAGCAAACTGTTCCCACAAAGTTAGAAGTATAGCATTGTCTAAAATGCCTTGACATGTCCCCTTCGGCATACCAAGACATATTGGGAACAGTGTAAGCTTTTTGCCGACTTACAATTAATGATTCTTATGTGAATGCCATCATGTGTGCCAAGCCAGTATTCTAGAACAATTATGGAGACCTCCGAACAATGTTGCCACATTTGATTTGTATCGGAGGTCTTCTGCCTGGATTAGAAACTCCTGAGCACTCGGTGGCATATTCAAATTCTCGTCAGCGCCTTATTCCCTGCAAATTCCTTTTTGAAGTCTTCGGTATATTAGTAAACCTTTAGCACCTACATACTGTGAAAATATATCTTTTTTCTTTATAGGGAGTTCGAGTCCAGTGGAAGAAGAGTGGTCAAATTTTACTTGACTCTATTGCTCATAATTTAACATGGGACCCTACTGGTAAGCTGATATCACTTACTTTTATACTTAACCTGTTGGGAATCACAAGTGGTAAACACAAAACAGCGAACCATGAGTTTGGTTAAAAAGAAGAATCTTGAGAGACAAAACGCATGTATTTTGCAGATAATTGGAAACCCTGCCTCTTTTTCCTATTTAGTAATTCCTTATAACAATAATTGTAGGTACTCGCCTCCTGACCGGCTCTAACACTCTTCAGCTTTGGTCGAACGCTACTTTAGAAAAAATAGCCAATGATGACAGCCAAGAGAAAGCCGACGTTGACCTGACAAACTGGAAGTGCATCTGGCAGTGCAAGTAATTACTAACTAATGTCTTACAACCGATTCCCTTATTCTGTTACTTATGAACGTGGCTGTGCAGGTTAAATATACACACATTAAAATTATAGTACTCCTGTAAGATATACAAAATCAACTGGCAGATCAGTCATGTTGGCCTGTGTACAAATCATTTAAAGGTTCAAAGATGCTCATCTAACTAGGGATGTGACGTCTTAAAGGTACACTGCAGCTGTTTTATGTACTTTCATGCATATGATAGCGGAGTGTCACGTTATATTTATTTTCTCTTTGGTTTCTTTTCTTCATGCAAATGCACAGTGGGATTTCTCAGAATCCTCTCTATATATTTAGGATACCTGCCTTCCTCCTTGCACGCAGGTGCTTTCTTGCAGCTATTTACAGCACTGTTTGATTTCAATAGGCGCACTTCCTTGCCAGCCAAAACTGTCAGGAATTGTGTGAGAAGAAGAAAATATTTAACTGCTTATCAAGTACTTTAATATGTATTAATAATTTAGTTTTATAGGTTATTGAGAATTGAGAATATAATTGACTTTTACTCTTTGTGTCTTTTGTTTTTGTATTTTTTTTTTTGTAGAACTGCCTTTTCTGTACATTTAATGAAATTTTCCCCAGATGGGGAATTCTTTGCAACTGCTGGGAAGGTGAGTTTTTGTTTTTTTTCTTTTCTTTTAGGATTACATGTTTGCTGTAAAATCTCTAGTATGTTTCTTCTTCAGGTGTTAAAAAGCTTGGAATCTTTTTTTAAAAATGTACAAAAGTATCTAAAAGCAGAATATGTACAATTCCTACCCGTGTTATGGATGCTAAATATGTTGGATTATTTTACTCAAAGCTTTTACGGTTTGTGGAAATTAAAAGTCCTGTTTACAATACTTTGGCCTTTTCTTCTTCCTGGTTTTCAAAACGAAAATCTGTTTGAGCTACAGTAATGGAGAAGAATAAGGCATTGTTTAATTCTGTTTAATCTGTGTAACCCTTTTTGCTACGGAAGTGTAAAGGTTTTAAACAACTGTATAAAAATAACATTAATTATGGTGTCTGAACAATATATGAACGTGAATAGTCTTCATGTAATATAGTTTGAATGCCATGTCATACATATATTATTTATCATTGTAAAAGAATATATTCAACACTCCATTTTCAATTTTTCCTGAAAAAGACCCCAAAAAATGGCTTTGGGGAACAAAATGTGTCCCCCCCCTTCCCATCTCTAATCTTTTTGCAAGGTTTTTGTAAAGTGTAGGTTCTTATGTAAGCATTAAATACAGGGAATCCGCAGACCTACAATTTGGGGAATAGAAGAGCAGTCGTTTCCACAACCTTACCAAAGGAAACAAGGAACCCATCTCTGGGTGGTCCGGATACTCTCTATCCTCTGACTGTGGCGTGCTAACATCTGCTGTGTGGTCTGCAAAAGAGAGCTCAAAATCAAAAGAGCTGGAGAGACTATACAGAAAAGTATCTGGTTGCAGATAATGCAGGGCCGTATCAAGGTCAGGTGGGGCCCTGGGGCAAAACTGCTACGAGGGGCCCCACACTGTGCATTAGCAAGCCATTGACTGCTCAGTGTAACTCAATTACTACAGTTCACCCATACACAGTCACATCACAATTCAGCCTGGAATTAGAAAGCATCAGACAGTATCATGTCCAGAAATCATATTTATGAAGAATAAAAGGCCACAGACATAGTGCAAGTACCTGCATAAACACGTGACATTTTTATTGTTTAATATAGCACCATCATATTCCTCAGGTAGATAACACATAGTGCATAGCATAACAGCTTCACTTACAGAAACCAAAAGTACAATACGATTCCCTACGATTCTACGTAAATAGAAACCTGGTGCAAAGGAGAGGGCCCTATGCACTAAGTGGGTCTCTATCTGAGCTCATGCTTCCCCCAGCACAGGAAGTTCTGCATGCATGCTGTGCAGCGCAGACACATGTATACATTACAGCAAGCAGGGCCAGTGGGGTTGTTGGCTCCCTCGTGCAGAGGAAATTTGCCCCTCATTTTGGTTCTGGGCTGCTCTTTTGGCGGGTTTGGACTGATATGTAGATGTAGCGTTTTCCTCTGTAATGGCACAAGAGAGCTAAAATTTGCTCCCAAGTGGGAATGCACCGTAGGGCAGGCAATCAAGTAGCTATCTGTTCTTGGTGAGCATCTCATATCCTTTTTGTATTATGTTTTACACTTCGGGTTCACCCCAAGTGTCAAGCTGAGTCCAGATGTGGACCTCCTTGCTCTCTTGTGCCGAGAGGGTACCAACCGTATCCCACTGACAAGGCGGAAACGTACGTTACATTATTTGCCCCATTGCTAATCCGTCCCTGGTGCAATGTTACCTTTGGTAAGTAAGTGTTAGCCTTCAACTCCCATGAACACCTGTCCCTCTATCCAGAAATCTTATTTTAAGTAGTTTGCCATAGAATGGCTTCAATTTTGCCTTAATGAACTTGGCTCAAGTATTATGCACAACAATTGTGCACAGTGTTTTGTTTTCAACGTTTGTTAGCTTAAAACAATCTGAGTGAAGAAATTGCACCTAGAAATTCAGTTTTCCTTTGTTCCTGCAGGACGACTGTCTGGTTAAAGTGTGGTATAACACTGAAAGCTGGCAGTCTGCAGTTTCTTCCCCAGTTACAAGCCCAGAAAAACATGGGCACGGAGAAGTTGACTTCTCTTTTGTCTACCTTGCCCACCCTCGAGCAGTCAATGGATTTTCTTGGCGGAAGACAAGTAAATACATGCCACGGTCAGTGCTACTTATTAAATATTGCATTGAGCGAATCTGCAATATGTGCGAGATTGATATATATATGTATGTATGTATGTATTCTTGGTGGCTTCTCTTCAGTTGAATATAGCAGTTTTTTTTTAATAGCAACCAGCCTTTTATGTTGGAGGACCACATGCTGGATTAAAAAATATAATATATAATATAGCTTTAAAATGTATTGCCTATGTTCAGATGAACCTCTGGGCTTTAGTTGACCTTTCTCAATGTCCTTTGTCGAATACATAGTCGCATGTGCCATAACTGCTGTTAGTTCTGCAGGCTGTTCCCCAAGAGGAAGAGTATTAAAATACTATAGGCAGCATAAATGTTATTTTATATTGTCTTTATGTGTTTGACAATTCCCTGTGTCTTGGTTATTACAGAGCAATAACTTGCTAACATAAACCACCATCTACTTTAAGCAAGGTTGAATAACTCAAATATATTCTTATTCTCTTATTTGTTGCGTCTTCCCCAACAGAGGCTTTGTATGTAATGTTCTCTTGACTTGCTGCAAAGACAACGTCTGCCGCATCTGGGCAGAAACCGTGCTCCCCAATGACAGTCTTTTGTTTGGCGATGGATTCAGCCAGAAGACTGAGCCAGAGAGCACCAATAGTAACTTCAGAAGAAATCCCTCCAGTAAAGAGCGTGTGCAAAGTGCATTGGAGGTAGGCTCGACCTTCTCATTTATTTTATTATAATTGCTGAATGTAGCATGTTTAACATTAACTCAAACCACAGCAGACATTGTTTTCATACACTCAGAAGCCGTGTGTGTGTGTGTGTCTAACCTTTTAATTTTCTTGGTTTAGTTAAATTTGCGTCACTTTCGGAGAGGCAGGAGGAGATCGTTGGCACTAGTGGCACATACTGGATACCCGCCTCATCAACAAGATGCACATGACGTCCATCGAAATACTCCATTCCATGGCAATGCACTCTGCCATTTTCATATTGCTGCCAGCATCAACCCAGCCACAGGTGAGGAAACGGAGGGCCAAGGCATCACTAAAAGAGCCAAGTACAGTAGTAATTTCAGCTCATTATTGTCTTGTCTGAGGTGTTTTTTCTTTTTTAAGGGAAAAGTGGAGAGCTGTATTTGAGATGCAGAAACATTATATATAATTGACATAAAATCAAATCTGGGTTGCCTCTTAAAAATTGATCTAGGACTACCTTCATAATCTAATAAAATATATATTATAATATCCATTTCGTTCACATTAGCTCTTTCTCTACAATGGTTAAACCATACTATACATGATTTTTATATAACTTTTTAAAAGCTGAATATTGATGGCAGCATAGATTTTCAGATTTCTTTTCTATAATAAGCAATTAAAATTGATTGCGTAAAGTAAGAAAGATAATGCTTCCATTTTATTCATAGAGCAGTATAATACCCACATTAGAAATGTTTCTACAGATACTTTGTGTACGTGTTTTCCTCTCTGACTCATTTTCTTCGCGTACCCCATACTGTCACACAATTCCTTCTTGGAAATCGGTCTATTCCAGTGGGAAACGGGAGGTGCATTTCTACCAACTGTACTGAATATAACACATGTATGATTAAGTACACGGTTATAAGCCTCAAACATAGTGCTACTGAATGTCTATACTCTTCCCAATAATATGTATAATTGACAAATGGAACTTCATCAGAAGTGGTAGAAGCTATACAGAATCTGAGATAAGACCAAAGACTCAAGATCTTGATCATGGACCAAATAGTTCTTAATTGCCGTCAAGTTCTGTGTTTCTATATAATTGTTTTAGGGAATGGTTACGGAGGTAGTGGTAAAGTATTATTATTTTTTTTTATTAACTCATTCCATTTATCTGGAGAAAATAAAACAGGCCTATTTAAGTTTATTTGCTTAAAATGTTGGAGATATCAAAGTTCTTTCTTAATGGAACAGGGTATTATAGATGGCAAAAGTTAGCTGATCCATTTCTTCATTTGCTGCTGTTGCTTAATTTTTTTTTATATATTTTATACTATTTTATGGTTTTTGTATCAACATTTTTTCCCCCCACAGACATCCCTCTTCTTCCTTCTATCACGTCAATGAGCCTCAGTGAGACTGAAGAAAAAAGTGGGCCATTTGTAGTCCACTGGCTAAACAATAAGGAGTTGCATTTTTCGCTGTCGATGGAAGTTTTTTTGCAGCAACTTAGAAAAAGCTGTGAGCAGCAGTCATCAGAACCTAGCACTGAGGACTCGAACCTTGCTGAAGGGAATTCAGATGAAGGTATCTCCTCCTGTATCCTTCTGTATACATTTACATCATATAACAAGATTGAGAGGGAAAAAACAAAACTAGTGGTCCTTTTCAATAATCATTTCATATGTATGCAAAGAAAAAGTACATTAGGAAATGTTTGAAAAACAATAATATAGGAATAGTGGCTTCAACAACCAGCAGAAGGCTATTAGTGGGAGAAACGTGGGCATACGCATGGTACAAATAGCTTAATAGAAGACATGCTGTATGTTGAACACATCTCCTCCTTAATCATGTTTAAATATCCTTATATACTGAAGAGAAAAAAACATTGGTCTAGTCTTTACTATATTTTTGTATGCTCTTATTTTGCATAATTTTTTTATTTATTTTTTTTCCTTTTCATTTTTTAGAAGCAGATGATTTGGGAACAGATGATCAAAAAATGCCCAATGGAAAAAAAGAAATGAATGGGGACAAGCTGGCCTTGAATTCACCCTTTGTAGCTTTGCCCTCATCTGTCATAGATCATGAGATCGAAATACTGTTGTCAGAATGGAACAAGAATCCAGACATGCTCTTCAGTATCCATCCTGTTGATGGTTCTCTGCTTGTGTGGCATGTGGACTGGCTGGATGAATATCAGCCAGGCATGTTTCGCCAAGTGCAAGTAGGTTATTTCAATATATCCTCTATTTGTTCAGCATTTTCCCGAAGTCACTGACTGTAGAATAAATGTTTTTGTTTATTTTCCTCTAGGTGTCCTTTTCTTGCAGAATCCCTGTAGCATTTCCCACTGGGGATGCAAACTCTCTCTGCAGAAGTATTGTAATGTATGCCAGTAATAAAAATGTGGACTTGGCTATCCAGCAAGGCAAGCAGAAACCTTCTAGCATGGCACATTCCACATCTATGCTCATTTCTGCCGGGCAAGGTAAATCACCCCACAGCTTAAAGCTAAGCATTTTCACTCCTAATGTTTTGATGATCTCGAAGCATGCGGATGGGTCCCTGAACCAGTGGCAGGTCAGTTTTGCAGAAGAATCTGCCTTTTCAACAGTTCTCAGCATTTCACATAAATCCCGTTACTGTGGGCATCGGTTTCATCTTAACAATCTAGCTTGCCATTCAGTATTGCCACTTCTGCTGACAACGTCTCATCACAACTCACTTCGAGCTACAGAGGAAATGGGTGAAAACAAGGCACATGATTCTTTAGAAGTGGAAGGATGTGCCCCGAATTACGAAAACAAACAAACTTTATCTGAAATATCTCAAGACCCCAACGCAGTGTACAGTGAACTGATTCTTTGGAGGGTGGACCCGGTGGGACCTCTGTCATTCTCTGGTGGAGTATCTGAATTGGCTCGCATCAACTCTCTTCATGTTTCTGCATTTTCCAATGTGGCGTGGTTACCTACCCTCATTCCCAGTCATTGCTTAGGTGCGTATGTTTGCTGCAAGTTTTACTTTTCCTTCCATAAGCTGAAGATATACTTAAAGGTTCTAAATGTACATTTCAGGTACATACTGCAATTCGCCCAGTGCTTGTTTTGTTGCAAGTGACGGACAGAACCTAAGGCTGTATCAGGCTGTGATTGATGCTAAAAAACTGTTGTGTGAGCTGTCCAATCCAGATATTTCTGTAAGTACTCTTTTCTCAGCTTCAAAATAATACACTCTAAATGTGTTTTTGATTTAAACAAATAAGTCAAACAGTTATATGTGCAAGTCTACCAAGCTATCGCCTTTAAGTGATCTAGCAGCCTAGAGTATCGAAGTCAGATGGTATGTTGGCAAGCTCATTTCTGGATTCATATGCAGTGTTACGCCTTGCTGGTGCCTGAATCCAAATACTTTTTGACTGGTTGGCTTTGTTGCGTGTGGTGTAATGTTTCTACTCGGCTTGCTTCGTTGTATTATATGTTTAGCTTCCCTTTTGCCTTCTCTTGTATTTGTTGCATAACCTCCTCCTATGACAGTTCATAGGTTGTTGCCATAACAAATCTCTTCCCTTTTCCTTGACGTGTTATACAATGGTGAAGATTTCCCTCGTCTCTTGCACAACATTGTGGGGGGGTGGGGCAAACACCTTGGGGATCTTTATGTAGGATTTTCTGTTGGTGTCTACACCATACTTTTAATACAAAAAAGGTGAGTAATTACCATCTTGGCCCGTGTTGTTACATCTGAAAATGCGTTGGCATTCATTCCAACTTCGTTTTTGCTATGTATTTCATAAACGCTTTACTTTGAAGCCAGAGTATGTTCTCCTTGCTTTAATAGCAACATGGCTATGCAAATTCAGGCATGATGTGTTGTTGATAGGTGTTGGCTATTTTCTAAGTAATACAAGCCACATAATTGTTAGGGTTTGCCAAAGCCTGCAAGGTGGGTGCAGCTCGAGCTGAAAACAAAAGCAGTTTTACAAGTTATTTTGAGTGTTATCCGAATACACTGGTCACGTTTCCCACAAAATTATTTTTATGGTAAGGGCTACGAAGATTTCATCACATAATCACACTATTTAATCTGTGATTCTGTATAGTTACATACATGGGTATTCAGGTGAACTGCAATGTTCCCTGAAATTCTGTCAAGCTATTTTGTTATTCCACATGAGTTTCATCTCTTCTCTCATTAGCATCTATTGGAGATAACCATTACTTAGGCGCCAGATAGGTTTGTCTTGTTTTTTGTTCTTAAATGTAATATGTTTATAGTATACTTTTTTCATCATGTCGTGTTTCCCCATATTGTGCTTGGCATGTAAAAAAGAGAGAGGTCCACTTATCCAAATAGGACAGGATTCCATAGCCTACTCCTTTTCCGGATTCTACCCCTTTATTTTCCTGCCCCACCTGGTCACTAAGCAGATCTCTCTTCACTCAGGAAATAGTATCTGTTGGCTATTTTCTTTGGCTCCTTCGGAAGACTGTAATTCCTTTCTTCTACACCTTATTCTAGGGAGGATAAAGGAGGGTTTGGGGGTTTAGGATGGCTGTTGATACAACCCTGTGCTTGGTTGTGGATTCAAAGTACCTTTCATAAATGGGACGGCTTCAGGCCCAAGGGGCATCGTGTTTCCTGGATGAAGTCAATTTTTGAGCAGCTTCGTAATCTCCATACTAAAAAAAGGGGAGCTTGGAGAGGATGCTTTTGGGCAAATTATACAGTTCAGAGGGTGAATGCTGAAACATGCAGAATTCTGTACAGGACTCCTCCAGCACAGGTGGCAGATAGGATCTGCTTGTGGCCAGCTTCTAAATGAAAGATCCCCGCTCCTCCTCCTACGGTATACAGGAGACGGAGAACCACTCAGGCAGCACCAGTAACGGTCTGTTAAGGAGCTGCATGTACAAGTGGCAGACGATGCTCCTCACCCTCAAGTTGCACAGTAAATGGGGATGGATGGAGTGCAGGCACAGATGTGGGTCAGGGAGCGGAAGGGCACGGGAACTGCCAGGGTATACATAGGAAATCTTGCTCAAGGTACACTGGTAAATTAGCTTCATACAAGTCACATTTGAGTCAGGGAAGTCTCATTAAGTAGGCCTAAAGAGGGGGGAGTGTCTGGTACTCAATAGGCTGGGGATAATATCCTTTGAAGTCTTGGAGATGCTGTCCCAAAAGTATTTGCCCCCTTAATTAGTAAATCAACCAATTAGCCAAATATAATGGATTGAATTCAGTTTGACTAGACACATCCAGCCATGATTACTGCCAGCTCTGTTGAATCTAAGCATCAATAAGCAAAGTACGTTAAAGGGTCTATACAGAAATTCAAGAGCAGATCAGATTGAAGTGAATTACATCTATCATCCTGGAAAGCCATTTCTAAGGCTCTAGGACTCCAGAGAACCACGGTGAGAACCATTATCTACCACTTGAAAACTTGAAATGGCAGTGAACCTTCCCAGGAGTGGCCGGCCTACCACATTCCCCCCAAGAGCGCATCAATGACTCATCAAGGAAGCCAAAAAAGAACCCAGGCTAAAGTATAAACAACTGCAGTCCTCAGTTAAGGTCAGTGTTTACGATTCCACAATAAGAAAGAGACTGCTGACCAAAAAGAACACACAGGCTTGTCTCGCATTTGCCCCAAAAAACGTCTTGATGACCTCTAAGACATTAGGGTTAACATTCAGTGGACTGATGTGTCAAAAGTGTAATTTTTTTGGAAGACCTATCTGACATAAAGCTAACACAGCATTCCACAATAAGAACATCATACCAACAGTCAGGTCTGGAGCTGCTTTGCTGCTTCAGGACCTTGGAGACTTGGCATAATCAATGGAACCATGAATTCTGCTCTTTATCTGAAAATCCTGAAGGAATGGAATACAGTGGAAAGGGGCAAATACCCTTCCACAGATGACCAGGGGCTTGCAGAAGCACAACAGCCTTTCCAGCAAAAATGATAGAGATTAATAGTGTGATTTAATTTTACACATGTAAGGGATAAACCTAAAGGTGTGAGTTTTACAGCACGGAAGAATGTAAAGGGTAGATGATCCGAATTACTCTAATCTTCCTTTGCATTCTGTTTGTTTCTATGTTATTCCTTTAAACCTTCAAAATAATTATAGCTTTATGCTGTTTCTAAATGTAATCAGAAAGGGACATTTGAATATTTGATGTGTTCTTTGAATATTACAGAAATATGTTGGGGAAGTTTTTAACATAATTAGTCAACAATCGACTGCTAGACCAGGATGCATCATTGAACTGGATGCCATCACCAGCCTGGTAAGCTTTATTTCCTCTTGTATTTGTATCACATGGAGACCTATAAGTCCGTAAACTTTTGGTAATCATGTTGTTGTTTTTAGCATGGCCGAAAAATACAACTGCTGCATGTTTTCCAAGAACACTTCATCTTGGGCAACCCTAAGAAAGATGAAGACCCAGGAAGCGGCCACATTCTCGCGTGTTCTGGTAAAATTTGTGCCTCGCCTGGATATCTGCAATAGTCATCCTCTGATAGTGTTATCTTCTCTGGTCCTTCATAATATCAACCTTTTTCCATGCGTTCCTATAATTTCCTATTTTTCTAATCTACCGTATTTGCTCGACCCTGATTATAAAACGACTCCCCAAATCTGAATATTAATTTAGGAAAAAAAGAAAAAGCCTGAATATAAGACAACCTTATAGGAAAAAAGTTTTACCAGTAAATGTTAATTCATGTAAACTATTTTTTTTTTAATAAAAGCTATGATTGAGAAAAATATTTTGGTTTTATTTCCTTCTATTTTCCAACCTGCCCCCCCAGTTATGCACATCTGCCCCAGAAATGCCTTATACCCCCTATTTGCCACTGTGCCCCATGATATGCCTTTTGGACATAGAGAAGGGGCAAATACATTTGGGGGAGTCTGCAATACCCCCCATGCATTTGCGAAGGAGACGGCACAACATTTTTGATATGCATTATACTGCATGTGATGTGCCATTATGAGCTTCATGTCACCACAACTACACTCCATTCATAGCATTTTACTTTTTGTTTTCTACATTAGAAAACCCGCAGAATGGATTCTCCGAAAAATTCTACTTGGTTGTAATTGAGTGCACCAGAGAAAAGCGTTACATGCTGCATATGTGGAATTTGCACTTGAAATCTGTTCCTGTGTCTGTGGGTAGGTTTTCCCCATGTTTAAAGATATTCTAAATGCCTTTTTTTATATAGTGCCTGCTCTAATACCACGTTACGCATACTTTCAGTTCTGCAATTGTTGCCCAATTATGTAAAAACATATTTCAACTATGTTTAATTCTTGATATTTGCTTACTTATTAAAGTTGAATAACTTAATTGCTCAGACTTCTGCTTTAAGACAAGAGTTGGGCATCCTAATCAAAGAAGCAATTCTGCAAAATACTTATTTTTTGTGGAATTCAGCAGATTTACGCGGCTCTCCATAGATTAAATATTGAACGAGGTTGAGTGGGTTAAATTAGTTATTTTATGACAATAAAAATGAATTACTTTTATTACAAAAAAAAACAAACAAAAACAAAGCTGTTTACTTTTACAGAGGAAAAATCTGGGTCAGACACTTCAGAGAATGTTCAGTCTAAAGATGACTCTTTTAGTTCTGCTTCTGGAGAAAAGGTCCAATCTCCACTTACACAAAAATACCAGACGTGCAAAGCAAACCTTCAGAGTACGAGCAAGATGACTCTTTCATCTGAAATAGTTTACAGCCAAGATCTGAAATTGCCTGATGGTGTGGAGGTGATCAGTGTTAAACCATCTGCAGGTAAAAGATGTTCAGCTATTCTGTTATTAGGCTCCCTGAATCTTTACATCTGTTTTTTTAGTTTGAAAAAGGCCTGCAAGAACATACACATCACTTAAATATTTGTTCTTATTTTTCTAAAGGACATTTGAGTTCTTCATCAATGTATCCAGTATGCCATGCTCCCTACCTGCTTGCAACTTCTTGTTCTGATGGAAAGGTACGATTCTGGCGCTGCCGGGTGGAGTCCGAGCAGTCGTCTTCTCCAACTGATCTAGAAACCCGTATGCAATATGTATGGGAAGAGTGGCCTCTGTTGATTGAAGAAGGTCTTCAAAATGGTTCTGTGAGTGTTCCAGGCAGACCCATAGAAGTCAGCTGTGCTCACACCAACTGTCTGGCTGTTGCATTTAAGCAAACACCAAATAAGCCTGGAAATTCTTCTCAAGAGTTTTCGATGCATGTGAGTATTTTTGAATGTGAGTCAACTGGTGGATCATGTTGGATTTTGGAACAAACCATTCATTTTGATGAACTGAGTGCAATGCTGGAGCCTGGCCTTAGTATTGACAACAATCTTGTAGCATACAGCAAGCAGGATGTGTTTTTATCTTCCAGCAAGTACCTTCAGCCAGATATGAAACCTTTAGTCCGCTTAGACTGGATGTCAAGGGAAGACGGTTCACATATATTAACTATCGGCATTGGTTCAAAACTGTTGATGTATGGTCAGGTGGCAAGAAAGGGACAAGAACAGTCCTGCAAAGATGATTTTGCTCTACACCTTTGGGAAACTGCCAAAAGCACATCTCGGCCTCGATTTGTCCTTTTACGATGTGTGGATCTTGTATCTTCTGTGGAAGGATCTCTTCCTTTACCTGTCTCTTTGTCTTGGGTGCGCGATGGGATATTAGTTGTTGGCATGGATTGTGAAATGCACGTCTACTCCCAGTGGCAGCCTTTTAATAAACAAGACTCTGCAAACACAGACTCTTATAATGGAAGCACTCCATCCATTACAAACCTTCTAAAACAAAGTCAGTCAGTTGGATCTGGCATATATCCCCCAAAGAAGCCAATGACCAGGTCGATGACAAGTTTAGCACAAAAACTGATGGGCAAGAGGACTGCGTTTGATCTTCCAGTGGAAATGGAAGATTTGGGCCTCTTTGAGGCAGCTCATTCTCTGTTCCCAACTTTACCTCAGTATCACCCTTTGCAGCTCTTGGAGTTGATGGATTTGGGTAAAGTCCGTAGAGCAAAAGCAATTCTTTCTCATCTGGTAAAATGTATTGCAGGGGAAGTGGTTGCTATTAATGATAATGAGCACGGTCCGGAGCGTAGGCTACGGTCGCTTTCAATCAGTGCTAGTGGAAGCACCGCTCGAGACCCTAAAACCTTTACCAAATCAGAGAATGCGGATTATACAGAAATTGATTCTGTCCCTCCCTTACCATTGTATGCCCTTCTTGCTGCCGATGAAGATTCTACTTTCACCTCCACAGTGGAGAAATCCACTAATGCTAATAACTCCAACAAATCCAACGAGAGCAAAGCAAATGGTGAAAACTATGATGACCTTTTCCAAGTTCCTCCTCTGAGCACTGATGAGCTTACTACTTTGGACTCTGACGAAGAAGAAGGCACAAAGCCCCAAGTGATTGACCTGTCACAATATGGCCCCACTTACTTTGGTCCAGAACATTCGCAGGTTCTGTCCAAACATTTGCTCCATTCTAGCCTGCCCGGCTTGACTCGTATAGAGCAGATGTCTCTGATGGCCCTAGCAGATACAATTGCCACGACAAGTACAGAAATTGGAGAAAGCAGAGATCGGAGCCAAGGTAACTTTTACATTATCACTTTGCATGGTGGTAATCTTAGTGAGCTTTACAGCTGACTTTTTGGTTTGTGTTTTTTTTTTCTCTCCTAAAAGCATTGTAGATTGTTAAATAAGTGCGTTACTTAGTTGAAACTACTAATTATGATCTTGATTTTTTAAATAAAAAAAAAACTAAAAATGTAATGCTTTTATCAAATAAGCCCATAACTTTTATGTAACAAAGGAAAGGGTCTGATTACATATATAGCATTATTTACTGACATACATTATTTCTGTTTTTGAACCACTGCTTCAGGACCAAAACAAACAAAGTTGAGACCATGTTTTGTCTCGGTTTATAGGTGGGGAGACCCTTGATGAATGTGGACTGAAATATTTCCTGGCTGTTCGTCTTCACACGTTTCTTACCACTTCTCTTCCTCCAGCGTATAGAGCACAGCTCTCTCACCAAGGTACCAGGGCCCTCCGTTTGCTGGTCATAATGTCATGGGTTTTCTTACACCCACCAACTCCTTTTTGTCTTTCTCAAAGTTGCACCGAGTATAATGTTTGTGGTTGATTCTGTTCTATTGGTTGCCGTTTTAGGCTTGTCTACTAGCCATTTTGCTTGGGCCTTTCACTCTGTGGCAGAGGAAGAGCTGCTGGAAATGCTTCCCGCAATGCAGAAAGGAGATCCCACGTGGTCCGAGCTCAGAGCTATGGGGATGGGCTGGTGGGTGAGAAACACGCACAGCCTCCGCAGATGTATTGAAAAGGTATATGGGAACGCTACACTATAATTTAAAATATAATACTAGGTAATAAGATTGGGATCATTCTTGCATACCAAAAATCTCTTCGTAAACAACATTTGGGGTAGCCGAAGGGTACTTTTAAATGCACGTTGTGTCCCCATTACTAATGCATAGACAGGTTCTGCAGAATCCCTCAGCACTTCTCCTGACACTGATAGACATACCATCAGTTAGCTCTGGGGTAAGAAGTTGTAAATTAATGCATGTTAAAATATATGAAGTGCATTCTTCGATGATGAGGTTGTCAAGGACAAGTATGATTAACTGTCAAATATGGTGTTCTCAGTGGACTTACATAAATAGATGATTACAATGAGCATGGGTGATTTGGATGGAAAGTGTAAGGGTTTCTAGTGTATTTAGGGTGCTTTATTATGTTTTTACAGGTGGCGAAGGCAGCCTTCCAGAGAAATAATGATCCGTTAGATGCAGCTATATATTATCTCGCAATGAAGAAGAAAGCTGTAATATGGGGTTTATACAGGTATGACGTCTTTTGCCATTGTTCAGCTATATTTTTCAGCTCTACTAAAGGGGGATGTTTCGGTAATGATGAAACCGCTCATCTGCTGTTTAATCAGAAAGTGTTGTTCTCATTGTTAGGAATTCCCTCTGTTCATATAAAATCTAGCCTTTAGGTATTTTTTGGAGACCAAAACTGTAAACTGCATCAGAGATCAGTATTATGGTTCACAGAATACATATTCTACATGATGAAATGCCAGCCCTGGCACGGTTACATAATCACCACCTGTTCTGCTTCACGCCATGCCGGGATAATGCCTGCTTTCGTTATTTTGTGCTTTCTTTCAGCTCATTAGCATACAGACAGCTTCTTAATTCCTCATTCTATGGGGTCTGTTTTAATTAAGTTTATTGTTAATTACAGGCTATACCTTCACTTTTTTCTTTTTTTTTTTTTAATTCGTGGCAAAACATTTTCTCACACTAGCCAAGCTACTGTTTAAAACACATGGGGTGATGCGTGTCTCCGTATTACAGATTGAAAAAAAAAATGCCTGTCAAGATGCATTTCTAACTCGAAACAAAAATTTCCTAGATTTGTTATGGGATTGTGGATAATGGGATATTTCGAACATGTATGTGATTTTTACCATTTCAGATAATACATAAAGCCTGGCTTCAAAATGCCCCATCTGCTTAGTGCAGTTTTCATTTGTCATAATGCAAGCCTAATTACTATTGAACATATCTAATTCAAATACCAAGAGTCCCTGGGGTGTCTGTATAATGAAAGCTTTGTAATGATTAAACAATTAGATGTAAACATCGAGGCTGGGTAGATAGATTTGCTGGGGGCTGTGAACAGGAGCTTGTGACATTTGCTGCGTCTTAATCAAATGTGACCACATTGTGTACCTACAGCCGTGTGTAACGAGCCATCACTGCTTTATAGTTCCGTGTTGTTCTGTGAAGATGTCGGACATAGCCCGGCCTTTACCGTTTTTCACTTTTCGTTTTCTTTTCATGCGTCTTTAGGTCTCAGAAAGAGGCAAAAATGACAAAGTTTTTTGGGAACAACTTTAATGAAGAGCGGTGGAGAAAGGCGGCTCTGAAGAATGCGTTCTCCCTGCTGGGCAAGCAGCGCTTTGAACATTCGGCAGCGTTCTTCCTTTTGGCTGGCTCTTTAAAGGATGCCGTGGAGGTGTGAAGAACTCTGTGATTTTAATGACAGTCTGTGCTTTTTTTATATTTCCGAAATAAATCAGTGAGATGAAGTGTTTTGTGTCACCTCAGCTTATTGAGGAATAAAGCCTGGCCCTCCACGTGTTACTGTGCCGCAAGAAAGCAACATGATTTCTCTCTATGGGTTTAAGGGACATGCAGCAAATCATTTCTAATGTAACATTATCATTATTATAATTGTAATCTTATTTTTTTTACCATTGATTTACAGGTTTGCCTAGAAAAATTACATGATATCCAGCTAGCCCTTGTGATATCAAGACTGTTTGAGTCTGAATTTGAAAAATCCACAACCTATAAATCCATCCTGCAGAAGAGGGTGTTGGGAATCGAATCCCCTGGCAAAGACCCCATCTTCTCAAGTGTACATCCCGATCCTTTTGTACGAAGCATGGCTTATTGGATTTTGGGGGATTATAGCCGGGCGCTGGACACTTTACTAAAACAGCCTGTGAAGGATGAGGAAGGTAAATCCGCACTTTACAGTAACCGCTCTAAAGTTTGTATAAACATATACGTACGATACGCTTCAAAGGGAAATATTTTTAATTTTTCTTCTTCCACTCCCCTCCTCTGGATTTGTTCACATCTGCCTTTTCTGTATGAAGTGAGAGCTTTTCTCACTTCATATTGAGAGCATATCGGGCTGGCTAGTTTTCAATCATTACAAAAGGGTTTATCTCTACCGTTAATCTTCTTCATTAGCTCATTTGAGGTTTCCCTTTATAGATTGGCCAGCAAAGAATCAGATGTAACATGTCTTATTGCAGACGATAGTAATGTCTGCAACAGGGTAGACACTCCTGGCAGCTGTAGTTTAGCGTTTATAAATGTAAAATAGTGCATCATGGACAGAAAACTCTAAGGACAGAAAAATAGCATTGGAGGCACAGTCCCATTAGAGACGACAGGAGAGAGACCTGGAGTGATTATTTCTGAGGAGCAGCGAATGGTTTGCAGGATAAAATGTCAGAAAAGACTCAATATGCATGAATACAATAAAAGGGATTGAACAGAGTACAAGAGGGAACTAGATTGTACAAGGTGAGAAATCTAAAACTATAGCTGATGGAATTGAAACATGCATGGGATGGGCATATTGCCATTCTGAATCTAAGACCTGATAAAGGTCTGAGTCTTTACATCAGGAAAACCATCAGACTACATGGGCTGAATGGATCTTTCTGTAGTCAAATTCTATGTTTTGGATGCGGGGGGAAAAAAATGCATATTTTTCTATTTAGTTTAACTAGGCTTATAATGGGCTCAAACTACTCCACATGCCTCCAAGTCTTAGAAAATCCAAACATTGTGAAGGCAAGGCATTGTCGGACCAGATGGAGCAAGAGGAAGGTAGTCGGAACTTAACTGAGCAGCGGGTTAGACTTTAAAGTACATAAGTAACCCGGCGCTCATGGGTAGCACAGCATAACTTTACTCTGTACACCCTTATATAAAAGATGTCATAGGAATGCACTCATCATATAGTATTAAAAAAAGACGAACTCAACCGGAGTTTCTCTACCATTTAAGTTATAATGTGCACTTGTGAATAGTCTTATACTGTTATACTAACAGTTGTATATACCTTGTGAACACAAACTTAACAATGTATACAAGAAACAAAAACTGTCTGCGCTTCTTACCCTAATAAAGTTGGCAACAAATATATAAACATAATATAAATGAGAGGTTTTGGTTATATGAATTGGCCAAAGCATAATTAAGCTCACCTGCCACGTCAAGGCACACTCTCAATAGGGTGAGAAGCTACTCTCACCTCCTACATAGTGGGCACACAAAGCAGTTTATACGGCTACCAAAACCTTATTAATGTGTTGGGGGAGGTGCAATTAAACCTCCTCCCCATTAACCCCTGGACAGCAAGCTGCAACCAGACTGATGAGGAGCCAACAACCTCAAATATGTGCAAACAGGGAAAAGAAGTGTCGGTGCTAGTCTCAGGCTCAAATGATACAAATGAGTAATACGAGGCCTACCAAACCTCCCCCAACACATTAATAAGGTTTTGGTAGCAGTATAAACTGCTTTGTGTGCCCACTATGTAGGAGGTGAGAGTAGGTTCTCACCCTATTGAGAGTGTGCCTTGACGTGGCAGGTGAGCTTAATTATGCTTTGGCCAATTCATATAACCAAAACCTCTCATTTATATTATGCTTATATATTTGTTGCCAACTTTATTAGGGTAAGAAGCGCAGACAGTTTTTGTTTCTTGTATACATTGTACAGCCAATACACTGTTTCTTGCAGCATGCTTACACCTGTTTGGTAGGCCTCGTATTACTCATTTGTATTATTTGAGCCTGAGACTAGCTTAGCGCACCAACACTTCTTTCTTTTCCCTGTTTGCACAAACTTAACAATGCTGACAGCTACCTAAAATAATAAGCATGTCCTTAACTGAGTGCTTAGCAAAGAAAAAAAATATGCTAACATACGGTAATACTTGGTAATAATACAGTCAGTATGTTATGATCACAGAGAAATCATGTGCAAAATGCTCACAAAGTGAGACAGGACAATATGCAGAAAGTCAGTGTCTCAACACCACCGCTAAACTGCCTTGACAGTGTGCAGGTAATTCGGAGTAGTGCAGTATCTTTAAGCAAACTTTACAAAATGGTCCTACTACGTGATGTCCTACTATTTAGGAAAATGTTAGCAGCGGCGAACGTTGGCAGGGGGAAGATTCATGTGTCCAAGGGGCAGCAGGCAAAGTATAGCGAAGTGTTATAGTACAGCAACAGATTGAATTTCTCCCTTTTGTTCTTCTCTATAGGTGAATCGTGGAGTTTGTCCTCAAACTGCGATCCATCTGTTTTTAATTTCTACAACTTTCTACGGACTCACCCCATGTTGTTGAGACGCCATTTTGGATCCTCAGAGTCATCCCCTACCAAGATATGTCTTACAGGAGAAAATGGATTGGCTGACAAAATTAATTTAGAAGAAAGAAGACTGTTTTTCACAACTGCCCATGCTCATTTGAAAGCTGGGTGCCCGGTGTTGGCCTTGGAAGTGTTAACAAAAATGCCCAAGGTTGTAAAACGATCAAAGCCTTTCCTTCGTTCATCAAGTTTCACAGACACAAGTAAAGTATCAACCCCTCTGTATACCTTGCCAGAGGAAAAAGACTCAAGTTCAATGGTTAACGGCTTAGGGTCCTCTGTTATGTTATCAGATAAAGAATCGCATTCTGCTCTTTCGTTTGACTGGAGTCAGCCATCCATGACAATTGAAGATGAGGACCTTGTATTAAAATGGGACAGCGATGGTGAAGAGGAGTCGGAGGAATCTGGTCTTTCAATGAAAGAACTTAAACCTTCTCATGGAAAAGAGAGTTTGAAGCCTGAAGAAACTAGTACCAGTTACTCTGATGCTTTGAGCATTGATGAAGATGATATTCTTAGTCCTTCAGAGGATGTTATAGCTGCACAGTTGAAATTCCGAGCTTGTCTGAAAATCCTTACAGGGGAACTCCGAACATTGTCCACGGGATATGAAGTTGATGGTGGCAAACTGCGATATCAGCTCTACAGCTGGCTTGAAAGATCAGTAATTGCTCTTCAAAAGATCTGCGATTACAGTGTCAATTTTGACGAGCCAAGCTCAGGAGGCGCGGTTGAATATTCTTATGACGAAAGTTCTTATGATTCCATTGACCAAATCACTCCAATGCAGCAAAAAGAGCTTTTCCAGAGGCGACAGTGGCTTCTTAAGTTTCAGTCCCTGCTTCGAATGTTTTTAAGTTTTTGTGTTCTTCATGGCTCTCATGGTGGGGGTTTGGCTTCTGTAAGGATGGAATTAATATTGCTTCTGCAGGAATCCCAACAGGTAATATATTAACTGGTTTTGGTACAATTTTATTTAGATTATGTTCATGAATGGTTAATGTTAGGAGCATTACTTTGATAATACACACACTTTTCCCCCCCCCTTACAATATGGTTGAAATGCATGCATGAATTTAATTGCCTAAACAGTTTTTGAATGGATTGAATTATGTATATAGCTGTCAGACAGTAATCCTTTATTATCAGGAAGGCTGTCCCTTGATCACGTATGCAAGCTTATGGTATAGAAGGTTAATATTCTTCCCAGCATCCATGGCAGTCTTGTTCGGAAATATATAAATATAAATATATATATATATTATATATATATATATATATATATATATATAGACACAATAATACTGTAAATAGTTGAATTCAGTGCAGTTTGTGGGGGTAGTCTGTGGGTCATTGTCATGTAAAGATGTAAACTACGATTCTTCGAGTGAATGCTACACACATGACAGAACATGAGCCTTGGATGCAGTGAACAGCAACGATGCACATGACATTTGCGCTGGTTTCTTAAGCAAAGTTTATAGATCTTTTTATTGGGAAACAGTAGAAAAATATGCCACGTGATCTTTTCGAACCTCTGAGGTATTCTCAGATGGAAAGGGGAAGGCTTGTGTCTGAAATCCAAAAAGCATACATGACTTTACACCTTTGTTGATCAAATAAAAGGTATTAAATTCAACTAAAAACTCTTCTTCTTTCTTAAATGATTTAGTAAGAATTAAAATCCACAGCTTCATATTGTTGCAGTGTAGTTCATTATTGTCAATGTGTATATGGCATCATTTCACAGCACTTTACAGGAGATAACAAGTCACATAACAATTTGGACCCACAGGGGTCCTGCTCGGTCAAGCAAAAGAACATCCTTTGGCCACTTATAGGGACAATGTTGAATATGTTGGTTTATAGATGTATGCGTCAAGAACGGAAACTGTGCCATACACCAAGCTGTGCTTTCATTAAATGTATATAATAACTGGTCATTTCACAAACTTGCTTAGAAATGCCGTATTCACAGTTACGCATTTTCTTTTTTTGTTAATGAATATCTCCTTTTTCTTTTAGGATAGCACAATCCTTTCAAATCCACAGACGGAGCAGACCTCAGTCCCACTTCTTTTTGCTTGCACGGCTAGTTCAAAAACAGTTGTGGCTTCCCCTTTACTGCACCTTAGCAACTTAACCCATGATATCCTGCATGCAATTATAGATCTGGATTCACCGCCTCATCCTGACAATCATAATAACAGGGTATGTTGTGTTTGCTATCCAAGATGTCTGTTGTATCTTTAGGTGGGTGTGAAAGCTATTAATGTTTTCTACTTTTATATATATATTTTTTATTATTGTTAAGCAAATATGATCACTTATATTTTACAGATCTATGTCATGCACACTCTGGCTGCGTCACTATCTGCTTGTATATACCAGTGCCTTTGTGGAGGGCAAGCTAACAGGTACAGAACTGATGCTGAGAACCGTGATACTGATGCCATCTAAAAGTGTTTACTTGTTGTTTCCATGTGCCACATGCTGTTCCATGCATTATTTTGTACTCCAGAGTTTTGTGAATATGTATATTGGTGACATGGTGACAAAGCGTGCAAAACCTTTGATTGGGGAGCACTTACCGCTTTCCACTCTGTTTCTGGAGGGATAATAGACCCCTCAAAACACTGACTAGAACCTTAGGAACTTGTGGCATAAAAACTGAAGTATTTTGCTCGGTTAGTGAAGCAAACTCACCCAGCTTATTTTAGCTCCCCTGTAATTATTTTGCTGTAGATTGGTTAAAACATTAGAGTGGAATTGGACCTTTGCCAGCATGCTAAAACTGTGTGTTTTTAAGAAGATGTGGTCTTTTCAGATGAAGTGTGTTTTCTTCACAGTTCTTCCTTGCAAACAAACCTGTTCACAGGCATGGTGTACCAGAGCGTGTTGCTTATCCAAAGACACCCTCTCAGAACTACCAGCTTAGATGAAGCGGTGACTCCGAATACCTCACCCACTCACTGGCCAGGTAACCGATAATATCTAGAAATGTGCCTGTGTAATGTAATGGACTCCTAATGTGTTGTGTGTATGTTTTGTTTGGTGTTTTTTTGCTGTGAAATTGCAGGTGTTTTTTATATAAAAGGTGATTCCAGTCCATTCTATTGGTTTGCTGTGGTGGTAATACCTCTTCTCAAACCAGAATCACTTTCTATACATAGCTCATTGTAAATAGATACACAGTGCACAGTTACAATAAGCTGTCCATCTATTGTCCCATGACCTTTGTTTATCTTGATGTCATTCTTGTTTTGATGCCAAAGAGCAGCAATTATCATTTATTGATCACTTCTCGACCCATCCTGTAGGTATAAGTGCTTTACTTCGCTTGTTGAGTTCTGCTGGCGAAGAAGCCCAGCCCGGACTCACTGTGCTGTTGTGTGAAATTCTCACCGCTGTGTACTTGAGCCTTTTCATCCACGGCCTGGCTACCCACTCCAGCCAAGAGTTATTCTGCACTGTTGCCCATCCGTTGAGCGATAAAATGTGGTCTGCCGTTTTTGGAGGAGGGGCAAGGATTCCTGGAAAGGGACCCGTTAAACCGGTAACAGGTTAGTTCACTTTGGAAAGTTACATAAAATGCGGGTAATGTGCTGTGGAGCTTGCTGGAAGAGAATTATGGATAAAGTGCTATAGATGGAGAACGTAATAATAATAATTATTTCTAGCTATGTGTTCATTATTTCTGTTTTGGTTTTTACAACAAAAATCACTATAATAGTCGCTTTCTTCCAAGCAATAAGACTGGGTGAGTGCATTGAAACTAAATCATGGACCGTGATCCTCCAGCAAAATAAAATCCATGTGTCATAAATGGACATATCTAAACTGTGCTGAATGAAAGGAAGATTTCTAGAATTAGCAACGATTGGAATTCTTTCAGAACAGGTTTATTTAGCCCATATTGGCATTTAAGTTTGCAAGTATTTTCATGATAGACTAGTTTTTACCGTTTAAATTTGTGAGCATATTTCAAACATTGGTCAAGAGGGGGAAACATTTTTGCATTTCCCGCCACGCTGCTCAACATTCGCGCCGTAAAACTAACTGACCTAACCAACTATCTTTATTCTGAAATGTAAAACTCCATAAATGTATTGTATTTCAGAACGTAGATTTCAAAGTCCACAGTTATTCTTGAAAATTGGGATTCAAAATGAAACCAAGGGCATTGATGTCTAAATGTCCAGTCATCTGCGTCTCCTATTTACTGGTTATTTTATGTCTACGGGAACCTGCCCTCCCCAAATAAAAAAAAAATAAAAAAAATAATTGGGGCCAATTAGGCTCCTGATGTGTCAAAAAAAAAAAAGGATGCTGAAATTCGACTACTGTGTCAAGTTGTATACTGCTCCCTGTGTGCACTGAATGTTCTCTCTCCTTTTGTTTTGGCAGGAAAATACTTTTCTATTCCTAGCCCACATCAGGTAGTTGTGTTCTCCATGGAATGTGTTGGGTTTTCCAAAGCCCTTACTACCATCAGTCCCCATAGTCCTCCCAGCCCTGCAGGCAAGACACTGCTCTTTAGTTTTTGGCCTTTAACCTGAACGTATGCACCCTTGTGATTTTGCGTTATTAAAAAGACAGGCCAGTTTTCTTACTGATTCCCCCCCCCCTCTCGGTTACTTTTGTTTACTTATGGATTTCTAAATGTTAGTCAAAATCAGAATATATTGGCAAGCAGTGACACCATTTTTCACATTTTATTCATGCTTAGCAATACAAAACTTCTTTTTTTAAAATACAAACTATTAGAAATCCATTTTTCGTATTTTTCTACGTTCTACCTCACTAATGTGTTATGAAGGCTGTATGCTTTTGGACTTTGTGTGTTTTGATTTTTAATATTTTTTTCTATAATTGATTTTTGTGTGCTTGCTTTCGAAGAGCCGTCTGACTAAGCTTTCCTTTTACTAAGTTTTTTGTTTTTTTGACTTCTTAAGCAGTGCACGTATGATTTTGTTCTCTTACCACTACTATTATGTTTCTTTTATTATTCAAAATATGTGGGTTAGAAGCTGCCAGAAAGGATAAAGAGAATGATTCAGTTGAAACCGGGAAAATAATCATAAAGTAGACCAGGAACTCAAAATAGAAATTCTTAGATTACATTTTCATTCTTCTGCCTGCAAAAACACTTGTCCGTTTTGTGATAGTAATACTGGCATTGTCGAAAAGTACTTCCTTACCCTTGGGGAGGCGTTTGCTGTCTGTGTCCCCATCTTTAATGCCTACTGACGGCAAATAAATGTAGCGACAGATTCCCACGAAAGCGAGCTTTACAGTATTTGATGCTAAAGCTCACACTGTATCTAAATGTGCTTTATCAAGACTGGAAAGATTTCAACAAAAGCGGGTCCGCATGACCAAGTTATATAGCTGATTGAAGATTAGATATGATGAGTATAAGCCACACAAAAAAAACTAACTAAAAAACAAGAGCCTAACATCGCATTATTCTGGATAAATTGTCAGATGACTAGATTTCAAGCGTTCCTTCTTTTTTTAGTGAAGTTTTTCTAGCTTAGTGTTTTCTACTCCAGCTCATAATTGCTAATGGAAAATGAATATATTTTATATATTAAATATTATTAAGGGTTATCCCTTAAGCTAATTGTCTGACCCAAAGTCAGAGCAAATGCCCAGCACAAAGTATATAGTAAATTTGCCACATCTGATGAAAAACAAACGAGAAGAGAAAAATTCACACGACACAAAGGAAAGACCATACTAAAATGAAGCATTAACATGCCAACAATTCTCAAATTTACAGTTTTTTTACTGTGGATTCACAATTCTGCAAATATAGTTGACTGCTTTGTACAGGAGGATGAGTAATGGGAAACTCACAGGAAGAACCTGCAAGGTGAAGTCGCATTGGGTTTCTGTAGGGGTTGGTGTGGCCTGTGGGTCATCTAGTTTGAGTTTCCCACAGAAGTCATCTATCGTAACCTGTTTTGTTTGTAACTCCTGTCCTGTGTGGTGTCCTAAACCCTGAAGTGAGGAGTACAACGTTAAGTAGTCTGAAGACATGTGCTTATGGTTTAAACTGTAAATAAGCAACTTTGTGGAGAATGACCTGAGATAATTACGCAGATAGTGTACCATGAACCATAAGAGACCCCTTTCTCAAACCTTTTTATGTGGGTACTACTTTTTTCTTTTCATGTTAGTTGGTATTATTTATTTCCACTTACTTGCCTTTGAACTTTTATTTGTGCATGCGCATGTGGTCTTGCTCGATATTCCGTAAGCTATGTAATTGATAGAATGCATTACATTGCAGCTTAAGTAATTCCATCTAAAACAAGGTAAGTTGGTTCTATTTGTTGATTTTGGCCAAGGGGTGTTTGCAATTCCCTTGTGATTTCAGTCTTATGCACACATCGAATGTTTAATGTGTGTTTACAAGATGTGGAGGCAATTTGAGGATGCCTGACCGTTTCAGGCCAAGCATCAGATTTTTTTTTTGTTTTGTAGAAACAAAACTCAAGCTGTCCATATGTAAAGGTGTAATAAAAATGTGAGAATCTGGTTAAATTACCCCCTGTTTAAGTTGAGACTAAAAGATACAATATGATAATTACTAATGTGAAAAAAAACTCTGAAGGTAAAAAGCCAAAAATCCCTTAAACTTCTAAAATAAAGTACTTGCGTAAAAAAAAAAAAATCACCACCTTAGGGTAAGACGTGAAATGTGCACAAACCTGCCCCATAGTGGTGTCTGTAGTTTCCCCAGCAAAAATATTGCTTTGGTGGAGAGAACATTTTGCAATTTCCCCTCATTTCTCCTTATGAATATATGGATAACTGTCAATGGGGTAGAAAGACTGAGATTCAGAATTTCTAGAATGGCTGAAGTATCTTGCAGAGAAGATGCCTACTTGTCCGCTCCGCCTTGTAACTGGACCCGTCACCACTGAAGAGAGGAGAGTCCTTTCCACACGTGGACTAATAATACCCTTCTCCTCCTGGGGAAGCTCAAAGATTTCAGTCATTTTGTGTTAATCTGCTCTTGAGAGGAGGGAATTCCAAAGGGTCAGAGGCAATGGGGAATGTTCTTTGCAAGAAAGGCCATCATTTAAAGCCTCAGTGGCCCTTAACACTACACACTAAATCCATTTCACAATGCATTGAAGCATCTTTAAGTCAGATGTAAAGGTTTCTTTTTAGGCATTCAGCATGTGTATACACATTATTGTACAGATATGATGTAGCGTCTAGGGTGCTTTTCCTTATACCCCAACTTCAATTATAAAAACATTGTTTTTTTGTTTGTTTTAATAGTATCTCCCCCAGTTGACGAAAGTGAGAAGTCCTCTAAACGCTTCAGACTTTCTACGAAGGTTCAGGCCAGAGAACATCCGCCTGTGCTTGCCTCTCCTGTGGCAGATCAGGGCTCATCAATCTTTCGAGAGAGATTTATCCCTCCGGAGCTCAGCATCTGGGATTATTTCGTAACCAAGGTGACCTAGGACTATTATGACATAATATCTTAAAATTAAATAGAGCGGATTGTTACTACCCCAATAACTTGTATGCACTTTGTAGTCAAATTAATTTCTTTTTTTTATGTTTACAAACCCCTTGGTCACATAATGTCTAATATGTCAGGGGTCACGGGTCTTGTAAATAAAACTGTCTAGCTCATACCATATGAGAGCGTCTCCATGGATATCTGTTTCTATGAACTCATAGAATACACCCTGTATATTTTACACATTTGCTCATAAATGGTTTATTTTGCAGCCTTTTGTTCCACTTTCGCAAAACATACTGGAGTATGATTCGGAAGAAAGTCAAGGGAGTGATGATGAGGAGGAAGACGATGTCTCGTTGTCTGATGTTCAGATACAAGAACACTCCAATCCTAACTCGTATAGGTATAAAAGCTTGTATGCCTGTGTGGACAACATTTGGTTACAGATGACATGATGATGTTGCTAGGTTGCTACATCAGCCCAGTTAAGATGTGAGGTGGAATCCTTATTATACTATATTTACCATCTTCATTGATAAGATAGAGTCACAGAGATGGCTTTCTAAGTGTCCTGTCGTAGTTTATGGTTTCCTATTACCCTCTTCAACCTCTTTAAACATAGTTTCAGGGAATGCGTAGCTTTGATATTAATAATTTAGCGTCTTAGAATCCAAGTGTTTGGATGAATAGACTACCAAAGCTATATTTGTTCAGATGCACCTGGATATTTTTAAAGTTTATAGTGGTTTCATTTTTTTTTTGTTGAGCCAACTTCTTAACCCCTTAATGACAAAGCCCGTACGGGCTCAAAATGCATTGTTTTCAATGCATTGGGGTTAGGGACCGCCCGTTGTCTTTAAGGGGTTAAAAAGACAATATATTTACAAGATAAGTCGTGACAGCTAGTGTTTCAGAATTTTATGTTTGCTATTTGTTATTATGTACTGCAATGTCTGTTTAACTCTGAGTTCACAAGCATGCTCAATCTTCAACTTGTAGTTGGGCTTTGATGCGTCTTGCTATGGTCCAGTTTGTGCTTCAGAACCTCAAGAACTTCTATCCACTGGCTGGACATGAGCTGTCAGGTATGATTGGCTTCTCCTACCTTAGAGAAGGAGGTTGATCTGAAGCCTCAATATGTTAACTTATATTCTACTTCATAATTGCTCCAGAGCTCCCAGTAGCATCTCCTCTGTGCCATGCTATTCTCAAGACATTGCAGAGATGGGAGCAAGTGCTGCTAAGAAGACTTGAAATTTATGGTGGTCCACCCCCTGACTTCATCACCATACCTACCTCAGAAGAGGCTTTGTCTGCTGGCCCTGCTATCTTACGACACAAAGCATTGCTGGAGCCGACAAACACCCCTTTCAAGTTAGTATCTATTTAAAGACACTTTCAACAAGTATTTGTGCAGAAACATAATGTCATTTACTATCATTCTGTTTACTGCAATTATCAAACATGCAAATCTGTGTTCTATTTGTATGTAATATTAAATATCACATCTTCTTGCTTGATTTACTTTAGAATTTGAAAATATATTGCATTGATATTAATTGCTGTAATAAATTCACCAGTACCTAACATGATTTCTAAATGATTCGTTGTACTTAGTGTTTTAGAACCAAGAGAATTGAATCATATCATGTCTTTTCCAACACTACACAGTTTCCTATGACATTAGTAATCTTTTTGCATTCCTCCTTTCCATGTGTGCATCTTCATTTTATAGCAAAAAGGACCATGTCCTTGATTAAATATTTTTTCAATAGAACGGCGAGATATTAACATCTGTTCAGTTAAACATTCAATACTGTTTCAATTCATTCTCATTAGATCAAAGCATTCGAGCACTTTACCAGTGAAGAGGCTTTGGCAATATCTGGTGAAACAAGAAGCCATCCAAGAAACATTTATTAGAAACATTTTCGCGAAGAAAAGATCCCTCAATGAGGTATGCGTCGGAGTGTTGTATTACCAGGCCTCGTGGCTAAAATGTATTATCCTTTATAAATGGTTAAGCCCAGATAAGGTAGTATATTTGTGTGTTGGAAAATATTCACTCTTTTCTCTTTCGTTTTTAACTCCTTAACGACCAATGACAGGCATGTCATGGCATGAAATATGCTTAGAAAAAATGTTTTGTTTATTTTTGCAAAAAAACATAGGAACATCAGGTATTTCTACCTCAGGACAAATAGTAGAATCTATTTACCAAGTTTTTTATTAGCTTTTGTAGACGAGTAAAACATTTTTCAAATAAAAGTGAGAAAAGGTGCATTTTTTAAAAAAAATTTCAACATATTTCATTTATATATTTTTTGTAAATTAGATATGATATCATACCAAACATGGTATCTGAAGAAAGCCCATTTTGTTCTGGAAAAAACAATATATACCTTGTGTGGGTTCAGTAAATATGAGAGAAGAAAATTACAGCTAAACACGAGCACCATCAAAGTGTAAAAACAACCTTGTCACAAACGGCACAAAAAATAATAAAATATAACAGGCTGGTGCTTAAGGAGTTAATGACCTAAATGAATACCTGTAAACCAGCAAAATATAAACACGAGATTCTACGGCACCTGTTTTGCTTTTAACATATGTGTGTAGAGATATATAATATGACCTTAAATTCTAAATTTGTGTATACGTTTGTGTGTATATATATATATATATATAAAATTGTGATACCTTAAACCACTTTGCAGGATCTTTTTTTCCCCAAGAAAGACAGGAAGCTATACATAAAAAGCATGTTTATTTAATAGGGCATGTTTCATACATAAAAACAAAACATAAACCAAAAAAACTAAATCCTAGCTCAAACTTGAAGCACTAACTAAATGAGTTTTCCTAGTTATCTCTTCTCTCTAATAGCACACAATTTCACACTGTGCTGCAACTTCACAGCCCCGGTTTGTTCTGACAACTATTTACAACCAGCCTCAGAAAGGCCCCTTTTCCTAATTAGTGGCTGCCGATGAGAGTCTGGCAAAGCCTTTCATTGCTGAACTCTGTCACAGGCAGGAAAACATTGGTTACATGTGCACAAGCCCTCCATGTGGTGGTCTGCATATTGGCTTAGACCTTAGACCCAGAATTCCCGACTAACGTCAGGAGGCAGTCACAGGACAGTAAAGCAAACTTGGTTTCCTTGGTTGGGACTTGAAAGAAATGTGTTGCGTTAATATGATCTTAACACATAAATTATTGCTTTTGTTTATATTTTGTTGATCTTGTAGAATGTCATTTCTGGGGAGACATTAGAAATTATTACAAGCTTTTATAAAAATTATATGTGTGATGTTCATTTTTATATTTTATTTCCATTTTCTCTAGACTGAAGCAGACCAGGGACCTTCTGGAGGAAGAGCTAGAATAATCCACAAAGACTCTGACATAATTACAGCTTTTGCAGTAAATAAAGTAAGTATGACTGTAAGTGGCCCAGCTTTGTGAATGTTGGCATTTTCTTTTATGTTTTTTTACATGTTTTTTTCCAGTACATTTTTCCTACAGTTAGGACTTTCTTACAGAATATCTGGAATGCCCCCAGTTGTGCAGCACAGAATGCTGTGGCCCTCTTTCTCAAAAGGATTTGTTTACTAAACGAGGGTTGTCAGGGGAGTTTGCAGTTGTGTTTTCTGCTCAGTTATTTCACGATTCATTTTGAAGGACCAACACAGGCAAGTGTCTCAAATGAAACGACTGAGCTGGTCCTGTATAATGGCTAATTCTATGGACATGGAGACATCAAGAGGTTTGGATAGGCCAACTAAGCTCATCCTGCGATGTACGCTTTTTGGGGATGGGTTTTCGTAATATATAGTAAAGTCAATTAGAAGGCACTGCAACTCTCTAGTGAATAAACCACAAACTGTATCATGCTTCAGAGATGGTCTTGAATGTTCCACAATCTCACATCATTGCATTTGTGTAAAATCACCATTACATCATGCAGAAAATAAATGCAAGGTTTTGCATAGGCATCGCAATAAACTTCTTGTGCATGGCGTGTCTCCACTATACACAATTTATAGTTACATAGTTACATAGGCTGAAAAAAGACATGCGTCCATCAAGTTCAGCCTTTTCTATATCTGTTAATTTGTTGCTGTTTGATCCAAAAGAAGGCAAAAAACCCCGGCTTCGCTCTTTCCAATTTTGCACTAACCAGGGAAAAAAATTCCTTCTTGACCCCAAAATGGCAGTCAGATTTCTCCTTGGATCAATAAGCTGTTTCCCCATAATTAAAGATTATATCCCCGAATATTATGTTTTTCCAGGTATCCATCCAGTTGCAGTTTAAACGTCTGTACAGACTCTGATAAAACTACCTCTGCAGGCAGAGAATTCCACATCCTTATTGTCCTTACTGTAAAAAACCCTTTCCTCTGCTTTAGTCTAACTCTCCTTTCTTCCAGTCTAAATGCATGACCACGTGTCCTATGCATAGTCCTGTTTATGAACAGATTTCCACACAATGGTTTGTATTGGCCCCGAATATATTTATATAACGTTATCATATCCCCTCTGAGGCGACGTTTTTCTAAACTAAACAGATTTAAATTAGTTAACCTTTCTTCATAACTATAGTGCTCCATTCCTTTTATTAATTTTGTAGGCCGCCTCTGCACCCTTTCTAGTGCTCTGATATCCTTCTTTAGAAAAGGTGCCCAAAATTGCACAGCATACTCAAGGTGCGGCCTTACCATTGATTTATACAGAGGCAAAATTATATCTTTATTCCGCGAATTTATGATCTCTCCCACTGTTGAATTCATTGGTCTACCCCGCAGACCAAGTTCCCATCCTTGGAATTACACTTGACTCCACTCTCTACTTTATTCTCATAAAGTGCAGCTCGCCAAATGTTGCCGTCTTCACCTGTGAAACACATCACCCAAATGTGTCCTTTCTAACCCTAACCTTACTAATCTGTTTCCTTATTTAGGCAAACAGAAACTGCATAGCAATTGCTTCCAGCCATGATATTCAGGAGCTAGATGTGTCTGCGATCCTTGCTACTCAGATTTTCTCCTGGATTGATGATGAATTTGAAACGGACAATAAAGGGTATTTATTCTTTTCCCCTCTTGTATTGACATTCTATAACGGCATCAAGTGTTCGGCAAATTTGTAACATAGTTTAGCGCTATATGGGGTATTTGGGAAAAAATGGTCATAAAAGCAGTGGAACTGTTGCCCACAGGGACATATCCTGGCCTAGGCTGACTACCCATAGGGCAGCAGATTCAGGGGGCAGTAGTCTCCTGGCTGCAAAACCGGGGGACAGATCGCCCTTGTGCTGCTACTGAATGGGCTAGTTACAGGGGAGATCTTCACAACTGGCCAATTTACATGATTTATGGCTGTGCCTTCATAGTGTACCTGCATTAGAAGGCAGCCTTTAAGACACAGAGCGGCGAGTGTCTCGGTTACCGGGCGCCTGGGTGCAGCACATCCATCTCGGCTGCCTATGGGGATATAAATGTACTTTGGTTTTGTCCTATTTCCTCCTGGTTTTATGGCTTGCTTTACAGTATGCCTTAATAGGTCAATCTCTCACAATTTCTCAGACTAAGAACATTACTGTACTTAAAGGTTCTTTCATAGGAACATATAATTCCATGGCCCATTTTTCCTGTTGTAAATTCCCTATTCAAAGAAAATCAGCAGCCCGATAGTTTCATTTGGCCTAGACGCAGTCCCGTAAAACCAAGAAACAGCTCCTTCGTTGTGGCAAGACATCACCGTAACGCTATTTCACAAATAAGATCTCTTATATATTACTGTGAACATTTATATATGCATGTGTTCAAGCTTGTATTATGTTTGCTTTGTTTTCCAATAAATCTGATCAGATGCATTTACACAATCTTTATGGCAAGTCCCGTTTTGCAGTCGTCTGTAGTCTCCTCTTACACCCAGTAATGAAGCTGTCACAGCGCTATACATTTGGAGTTTTCAGTCTTCTGTTTGTTAGCTATAGTGAGGATTGCTTCCGCCAACAAGCTCAAAAGCGAGGATAAGCACACGGTTATATGTGATCAAAACCTCCGGGCATTTCAAAGGTGGCTGGAATAAGAAGACATTCCCTGACCATTATAAAGAGGGCTAGCAGTTACATTGTTCACAGGGAGGGTTGCTATGTATAGAATATCCACTCTGGGGAAGTTAGGGAAGTTCAACACTGCACTTGAAACTCATAATTCTGTCCTGAGAAACAAAGGTAGGGTTGGCTATCTGAATGTTTCTTTATGTTGTCGTATTTCTTTTTTTCCGTAGTCCTGATGATTTCTTGGTGGTGCATACACGCGATGACGCAGTGCAGGGTTCAACCCCTTATACACACAGCAATCCGGGGACTCCGATTAACATGCCCTGGTTGGGAGGGATACAGACTGGAAGAGGTGCCTCTGTTGTAAGTTCATCCCTTTTTTTCCCTTTACCATGCTGTGTGAAATGCTGCTACCGTTACACATGATCTCATGCAATGTGGCAAAGTGTATACTTTGTATTTCTTGATTTTGCTCTTTTTTTCTTAATAAATACACTGACTTATCCTTTTTTAATAACCACTTGTGTGTTAGACGTTATGTATTTTATATTACATGGTTATAAGATCTCTCTCTACCCTGGCTCTAACAGTTGATAAAGAAGCCTACGAATAATGTCCGAAGAATGGCCTCTCATCCAACACTTCCTTACTGTGAGTTTGTGGTTCTGATCTGTTTAGATGTATTTTCCATTTGGGAAGACGGCATGTATGTAGTCATTAATTCATACTAGAGTTGGGTATGGTAGTAACAGCTACTAAGATGAAACTTAACTGGATTTAAAGTAACTTTAATAACATATCTCACGTTCCAAAACACTTTGACTATCCTTTCCGCTAATCAGAAAAGCAGAAAAATCTAAATCTCATGGGACTCTAGGTACCGTTTTTGAGCGAGGCAAGTTATAAAGGCCATAAGAATACCTTTTCCCTGTTTTGGGTACCCAAGTCTGTTTCAGTTCCATCATGCTGCTTGGCTTACAGAGTGGCAGCCGGGCTTAATTCCTGAACGCGGCCCCCATGGGAGAGCATTTCAGGGCATCTGTGTATGTAACTGTGCACACAAACCTCACCACTTTCTACTGAATTCATGACAATAGAAGGGCATGAACAGTTTGTAAATAGCGTTCATTATTACCGCTGTCAGTATTATTGAATATCTTGCTGTTATTTATGTTTTTCTACAGACTTGACGGGTGCCCAGGATGGCAGTGTGAGAATGTTCGAGTGGGGTCATTCCCAGCAGATAACATGTTTCCGGACAGCTGGAAATTCGAGAGTAACTCGGATAAGGTTTAACCACCAGGGAAACAAGGTATTTATTCTCAGTGTCATAGCTGCATTGACATTTATTGATAATAAGAATATAATATATATGAATATATTCTGAACAGAAATATTTCTCATGCAACAGGATATTTATAAACTATATAAAAAAAAAAGTTGAGCCGCACTAGATATGGTAAAGAATTTTACAAGGCATAAATAGTTAGAGAAGCACTAAGAGCAGGTTATGAGAAGCTTCACTATCTAAAAAGAGTTAACGAGCCTCGTATAATAGAGAAACCTGTAGAACTAGTATCTTATGTGAAAATACTAGACATGTATGGGCTAGATGTTTGACGTATTGTAAGGCTTGATTGTAGACATACAGGCAACTTCTGTTTGTGTGTCTTTTATATACTGTATTGGCTCGAATATAGGCCGCAGAGGTGCAGGGGACCTGCATCCTACTCCCCGATACGCTCAGACAGCCCCCCCTGCCAGCACTTCCCACGGGGGGGGGCACGGGAGGTTGTCTAAGCGCATCGTGCGGACTGTTCCGCAACCCCCCCCCCCCCGACTTACCTGAGCAGACTCCCGGGTGTCTTGCCGGCGGGGGACGTCTACGCAATACGCGTATACAATGCAAGTTGTTTTGCGTAGATGTCCCCCGCCAGCCCTGCAAGACACCCGGGAGTCTGCTCCGGTAAGTCGGGGGGGGGGCAGAGGAGGACAGTGGTATCATATCTCGGGGAGGGAGGACAGTGGTAGCATATCTCGGGGAGGGAGGACAGTGGTAGCATATCTCGGGGAGGGAGGACAGTGGCAGCATATCTCGGGGGGGAGGACAGTGGCAGCATATCTCGGGGGGGGGACAGTGGCAGCATATCTCGGGGGGGGACAGAGTGGCAGCATGTTTTTTTTGGTGCTTTTTTAAAGAAAAAAACGTTTTCTTTAAAAAAGCACCAAACTTTTAGGGTGCGGCCTATATACGGGGGCGGCCTATATCCGAGCCAATACGGTACTTGTCAGCCGCCTCATGTTTAAATTGTACAGTGCTGCAGATTATGGTAGCATTTTAATAAGTCGTGTCAGTTCGTGGTGGTGTTGGAGCCTAGAGAGACCGTTGCTGCTATACTCAACAATGATGCTCTTTTACAAGAACTAGTGCAAAGTTTTTGCAAAGTTTATTAATACTAGTTAAATATTTGTGTATTGTATGTGGTGTTTACGATTGACACAGCCTCCTCCAACATCTGTCCCAGTGGTCTGTGGTGTAAACCTCTAAAGTGAATGAAATAATTAAGTATTTTCAATAATGACTTATGGTTTGTACACAGAACTCTGACACTCACTATACTTCTGCTTCATTTTATAGTTTGGAATTGTTGATGCTGATGGGACTATCAGTCTGTATCAGACAAACTGGAAATACAGCTCTGCCGCAGGAAGCCCACCCAAACCTTACTTGGTAGGTCTCCCTCATAACAGCACGGACATACAATGCGTTTGGTAAATGTTTGAATAACCTCTGTATGTTTTATGTTCCCGTCAGACGTGGCAATGCCATAACAAGACTGCCAATGACTTTGTCTTCGTCAGTTCTTCTTCCTTAATAGCAACAGCTGGACTGTCGAATGATAATCGGTAAGATGCAAGAAGTGCTTTCTAAAGATATGTATATGCAACATATGCTCATATAGCCTATCTGATATCTATTCTGCTCTTTTTCTAGAAATGTTTGCCTAT
The DNA here is from genome assembly GCF_027358695.1 of Spea bombifrons. NCBI lineage: Eukaryota > Metazoa > Chordata > Amphibia > Anura > Pelobatidae > Spea > Spea bombifrons. The sequence continues at coordinate 132,722,006 of NC_071087.1, read as the reverse complement.
GGGATACATTGGTATCGCCAGGAAATAGTTTAGTCCATGGTAAGTACACCTTTAGCTAAAGCAAACAAGTCATTGCTGGTAGGAGATGGAAAGGTTTTGGCAATCAGTAACGGCCTCCTTCCCAAAAATATACTAGTTTTGTTTTCTTATCGGTAGATATAGGTTCCTAATTGTTAATAGTCGGTGATCCTTTTTTTGTGGGCTAGTCATTTACAAAAAAAAAAAGTAGCCTATTCATAGGCACCTGTACATTTATACCGTTAAATAAATATAACTACTTGTCTGATTGGTATTTGCTGTCCTTATAAACGCAGGTACAGCATTGCAGCATTGGGACAGTCATACCTTAAGAGACTGCGAAGGTTTATCATGAATGTATTCTCTTTTTTGTGTCTTTTGCAGCCTTCACATGCCATGATAGTGGAGCAACTGTAATTTCTTATGCACCAAAAAATCAGCTCTTAATATCCGGAGGAAGAAAGGGTTTCACGTGCCTATTTGACCTACGCCAGCGGCAGCAAAGACATGTTTTTCAGAGCCATGATTCTGCGGTGAAAGCCATTGCTGTAGACACAACAGAGGAGTATTTTGTCACTGGCTCTGCAGAGGGCAATATCAAGGTACTTAATGCCAATTTAATTTGTGTTGGTGGTTATGCATGATTTTGAAACTAATTTAGACCCTTCAGATACTTCGTCTGAGCGCCAGAAATGTGAGTTTGTGTGAGTTCGTAAGAAAAGAGGAAGGCCTTGGCCCAGACTTTCCTTTAAAAAGGATTGTTCCTGTAGGACAGCATAGCCAACTTGAAGTTCTCCAATGATAAAATAAAACAATGACTGCTGTGGCTACTCGGTTTAAGGTTAGGGTTTTTAATGCAAAGGTTTCCAGTGGGTAGTTTTTGCAAGCTATAGGTGGCTCACTGTGCCAGGAAGTTTTTAGCCTACCACAGCAGAGAAGACCAGCGCACACCATAGTATGGTAATTCACAGAAATAAACATTTTTCAGAAGAAACCACATTTTAGAGATTAATGATGATTTACTTATTAAATTAGGAAAGATTAAAGACATTCACTCTAATACCCATCTCTCCTGATCCACACACTTTCTGCAACCAGATGCTTAACTGAGCTGTGGGGAAAACTCTGCTTAGATTAAAAGAAAGGGATTCCTGAAAAAGAACATGACTGCCTCATTTGTGTCCCGAACAGCTACACAAGTCCTAGTATCCTATGTTATTTGCTATGCAGCACTTGCACAGTATACATATCGTATACATATCTCTGCTTTAACGTATACATATCTCTGCTTTTCTCATAGGTCTGGAGTCTGTCAACCTTCGGTTTGCTGCACACCTTTATCAATGAGCATGCTCGCCAGTCCCTATTCCGAAACATTGGAACCGGGGTCATGCAGATAGAGACTGGCCCAGCCAATCACATCTTCTCGTGTGGAGCTGACGGCACGGTTAAAATGAGAATATTACCAGATCGCTTCAGTACCCTTAATGACCTACTAAAAAATGAAGTAAAATTTGTGCTTTAATTTTCTTTTCTCGGTCTTTCCTGTTTGCCGTTTTGTTTGTTTCTGCTTTTATTGTTTAAGCCAACACACACCGAAGTGGTTTCAAGGAAGGAGAGTGGCCGGCAGGTGAAATGTGCAATGTTCCTTTACAGATGTGCCATGAAGATGACAATGCTTTTTTTTTCTGTACCTCTGCCCTGACGCACTGATGCCTTACAATAATTAACATGATCGTTCAGTAACTAAATATGATAAAGTAGGAAAAATGTAAAATATGATATGTACACATACCTTTTGCTGCTGAAGTTCCTTTTTTTTCTAGCAAATTTTGTTTATAAAAATCTGCACACTTAGAAAATATGTTTAAAAGTATGTGTATAGCCTTGGAAATGGGATTTCGTTATTGTGCATATAAATATATATCTATATATATATATATAAATTAAGATAAATTATATTTATGGGATATTAAAGAAAGCTTGAGCAGGCTGTTAGGTAGAACTTTACCTATTTAAATTTTCTTTTTCTAAAATTAGAACCTTTATGATGGTCAGATCACTTTTTAGCACATACATGATCTTTTCAATGCACTTGGCTACTAGGGTTTAAGCAGCTCAGCACAAGGTGTTTTTCATATGTATGCCAGCTTTATAGTAAAGAAAAAAAAATATATGCCCAGCTAAATATATATTTTTTGCCAAATTCTGTATGAGCATTTTTTTTTTTTGACCAAAATACTAAAAGAGCACAAAGAACCTACATTTTTTTAAGATATTAAATATATATTTTCGTTATCAACTAGAATTAGGTTAACAGTTGTTACTCTAACTAAATGGGATGTTTAGCAAAACACATTCTCTCTAAAGATATACATTCTTATATACATGAGTACATCTGAAGGTACATAGCGTGCTATAGAAAGGAAGGCTATAGAGGCTGACTTTTATAACTTTCTCAGGATTACTTATTTTCCTTTTTTGTAGGTAGGTAAGAAGAAGACGATGACTTTGTAAAATATATTTCATCGTTTCATTAATCGATCTTTGCCGTTTAATACAAAACTACACATTTTCAGTAGAATGCTCATGATCCCATGCAATAACTTAGCAGTTTAATGCGATGAAATTACCTGTAACAGTGTAACAAATGAAAATCTGATGAACTCTTCTGCAGAAAAACGATAATCAAATAGCTGATTACCTAAAGCTGGGAACAATTGTATGTTTTTTAATTTGGATTTCAAAAGTCAAGAAATTGTGATTTGTCATGTATTTACATTGAGTAACAATCTTTTAAATAAATAGGTAATTTAATGTTGAATGCCAATGGTATTTTGTATTGTTATTAGACAGTAGATGATTATGTGTAGGACAGATACTAAAACTCCAGGTTTTATTCATGGGCATTACAAGGATATAGAGTTGCCAAACGTTTTGTTTTATTATAATCTGGCACCTTTTGTATGGATTGCCATTATTTGCTGGTGGTATGTTTTTCCCTTTATGTTGTACCGGATAAGTCCTCCCCTTCCTTACAAATGTTGCAGTCAACTTCCATGAGGTATATATCCATAACCAAATACAAAATATTAGAGCAATTCAAGGTGCGTTTTGTTGAGTAGTGGCTTCTTCCCACCCAACGAATAAGCGGTACGCTGGGATATTGGTGACATTTGCTCACTTCGGTCAGGGTCTAGACAAGTGCTTGTAGGTCTTTCAGATAGCATCTTGTTGGGTCATTCACTTTGCACAGGAGAACTGGTTCTGATTGTTCCATCTTGTCAGCTCACATACAGATATCCCAAGTGACAGTTTGGACTGTTTCTAAGATAAACATCACAAGCTATCACAAAATACTTTCTATATAAGAGCAGCACACCTATTTCATCATTTAAGTGTACGTTCTGTTAAAGAAGACTCGAGGAGGTCACCTAATGCATATTGCAACTTTCACAATACATATTGAGGTCCAGCCACTTTTTAGGATTAGTCTGACCACTTTTTGCTTCTCAATTCAATTTCTTGTGTTTTACCTGCTTCCCACATATTGTCTTCTCTCACTATAAATACGTCTGTAAAACTGTATTTTATTTGATGGATGTGTCGGCCTTAAGAGCAACGGTTGTTTAACTGGCATTGAAAATCTCATCTTTAAATCCAGCTATTGTTGACTCTTAACTCTCCATGCTTGGAAATCTTATTTTGTATTAGGTTTACGCACCTTTGGTTAAGTTTGGTTAAGTCAATAGTCTGCGTTTCTTACATTGTCAGGGTGATACCTCTTCAAGTCAACTTATTGACAGTTCCTCTATCAAGCTACAGTTAAATTAGAAAACTTCAGACGTTACAATATAAATATGAGTAGTTAAAAACACTTATTCTGGTTACTTATCCTGTTTTCCTGCTAGCTATGGATCTTCCAACCAGTGTCTGCATAGTCATACAGTGCCCAGTAAACCTTTGGGCACATGGATTTTCTTCAGGGGCAGACAGGGCCCATGGTATCTACCTGTAATCACTGATGAGTAGCACCTCCAGCCTTTGCCTTTGTTACTATGGCTGCTTCTCTTCCCGTCTGTCTTCTGGAGCACCAGGCTATGATAATATTCCCCGTGCTCGATACAACCCCACTGTTTATTACTTATTTATATAGTGCCGTGGCCAGATTCTTTGGCATACAATGACTTGTGTTGCTTTCTTTGTGATCGTTTGTATTTGGGCACACAACATGTTAAGTGTATTTTTGCTTGTCTTCATTAGTAGTACAAATATATGCATTAGTAAAATTGTGGAAATTAAAATCTACAAACTGGTTGACTGCTGCAAGATGCAGTTTTACCACTAGATGTCTACATCCTACCTCTCATTAGTAACAATACTTTTAGAACCAATCCCACGGATAGGCAGTAAATGTCATTCGACCTTTTCAATGTTGATATTCTGTGGTTAAATATTTTCTTTTGTTGGATGCATCTTTAATCACAGCCCATATTGTGCATTCAAAAGTTGAGAGGAAACACTTTCCAGATGTGTTCAGCCAAACACATCTGCTGCCTACGTTGTGTTATTCACACACGCAATACCTGCAATAGTGTTCCCCTTATTTTCAAATCAGGACCATGGAAAGTGGGGGCAGTGCGCTAAAGTTCTGGAGCTGCAGCTCCTCCTTAAGGTAAGTACATTTGTTTAAGATATATATATATTTATTTAGAGAAAGCATATTAAAAAAACTTGACTATTAATCCTCTGGTGAGGCTGCATGGTGCACTAAACTGCCCGTGTAACTAATACACGTGAAGAAACAAAGGTGAATGAATGTCTTTAAGAGCCATTTTTGCTATTCATAAGGTACTAGCGAAGCCTTGACTTGTGCCCCCCCCCTCCAAACTTCATAGGTTCTGCAAGCACCAACACCAATCTTTGACATATAGGGTTCCCCATAGGAGTGTTAAACTCTTTGGCTCTTGGACACAGAAATGACCTACTGAGGAATCTACAGACCCTGACAGCCCTAATAAAACTCATGGAGAGTTTTTGAATGTAGTGCTAACCTCTTCTAACTTTCTTCAGAAACCTGCTGGGGTTAGTGTTTCATAATGCTTGGGATAGTTACAAATCATGCTGCAGATACACGGTTTAGCTCATACGCATTTGAAATGTATTTTAGAGGACCTTGCGTAGTAAAAAGCTCTAAAATCAGTCATAAAACAGTTGTAGACTAAAAAAGCTTTTCAGAACGTTAACTAGTGTGGGATTTTGGTTTCAGAGGAGAGGTCTCAAAAGTTGATTAGAAATTGCTAAATGAAAAAATTAAACAAAACCAATGTAAAGTGTCATAACGGGCCAGGAATTAAATATTTTCTGCCTTAAAAATGAAAAAAATTATTGGACTACCTATTATGACATTTTTAATAAAAGATTAGCAGTACACAGTATATAACATCATAAATTAATGCCAGCAAAATGAATAAAAAAAACCCACACTGTTATAAAGTGATAAATATCTAACTAAGAGATTACCACCTATATTTAGTGAGTTACAAAAAAATAGTATACATGGGATTTCTACACTCGCTGTTATCAGAAATCAGGGGAGAGCCAAATCCAGGTTTTCTTTGCCATGTTTTAATCTGAATTCCCTAAGTAGACTGGTATTTGTAATGATGAATAGTTTTGTGTAATCAACATCAGCAGAATCCTCCTTGATTTGTAAGGTGCGTTTAGTTTTATTGTAAATGCATGCCAGTCGTAGCAAAAGGTTACCTACTCAAACTTTCTATTCTGCATTTACTCTGATTGTGCTTTTACATTTTGTAAAACATGACTGTGAGGCATTTTGGTGAAACAAAACTCTGAAGTGTAGTTTGTTTATAGGCTATCCTGTGATAGTTAAATCAGCAGGGTAGTCTTTAATTATAAAGGGGCCTCAGCAAAATGTTACCTGCCACTAGGAACCCACAGTGACATCTAGTTAATTCAGGATGCACACAAGGCAGGCACAAGGGACAGTTGCTGTGGGTCCGTAAGGTAAACCTGAATCCAGGGCAGCTACTCCTTATGCCCCACATCACAGACTACCCCGTAAATTTGCCCTCGCATTCTCTTCAATCCCCAGTGTTGATTGATAAAAGTGATGACTCTATCCTGGTTCCAATCCTACCTCATCAGACCTTCTCTTTAGTGTCGCCTTCTCTGGCTCTTCTCCCTCACCACTCTCTGTTGGTGTGCTTCAGGTTTCAGATCTGATGTCTCTGCTCTTCTCTATCTACACCTCCTCCCTAGGACAACTCATCTCTTCCAATGTCACCTCTATCCTGACAACAAACTCATTTACTTTTCCTTTTCTGACCTTCACCCTCACTTCTAAATTGTCTGTGTTTTTGTTAAATTGCATGTTTAATTCCCAGAATCTCCAACACTCCAACATATCTACAAAACTGTTAAGAGTTTCTCAATTTACCCAACAGACCATGTACGCTACCATGACCTTACACTCCACTCAACCCCTCAGCAAGTCGCTCGCATAAAAAAAAAATCAAATTTGTCCTGCTTCTCATTGGGCGGGTAACCAGCCTACTTATGCTATGGAGGCTGTGCATCATAGGTCTCACTACACATTTGCACTGTTCTCACAGCACCCCCAGCTTCTTGACTTGCAGGAGATGTGTAGCAACAATACACAATTACCAATAACATTAAAATTTACAACATACAAAATTAACACTGATATGAACACATGTTAAGGCAAACTAGAACCGAGGGAGAAGAGAGCTTACTGCAGGTTAGGAGGCCGAGGGGGTGACACAGAAGGTAAAGGTGTCATGGTTTCACAGTCACTTGAGATTTCTCTAGTGTTGTGAGCTCTCTACCTTTTCACTGCATGCTGTGGGCGGTTCTTAGAAGCTCCACCTTGCTCTGGCCTATATAAGCCTGCAGCCTGCACGATTCTCTTGCCCTTGTGTTTTGGTTCCTGAGTTTCTAGTATGACCTGGCATCGTCTGACGACCCTCTTGGCCTCTGGCATTCATACCCGGACTTCAATGTTTTCCGTATTCCTGATTCTGGCTCGTCTGACTACCCGCTTTGCTTCCTGCCCGGCTTGTCTTTTCATGTTCGCTCCTGATTGTCTTGGTTTGTACAATAAAGTTGTTTTACGCTATACGTTTTTTGTCCGTCTGGTTCATGGTCCCTAAGCGAAGGGTGCTTTGGCCAGGATGAATTTACAGTAGCTGTCAATCACAAATCTATAATAGATTTGCAAAGTGATTTTTTTTACTATACAAGATCTAAAATAAGTCCATTTTAAGTAATTTAAATAGCAAAAGACAGTGAAAAGAGTAGAAACTGTGATGGGAAAGGGTGCCAAGTGGGGTATTTAAACAAGAATTACAAATACAAGTAAAGAGTAACTAGGGGACAAAGATTAACCATGGTGAGAGCACTGCTATGAAAAGGTTGTCTCACCGCACAAAACATCGTAAAACCAACTGAAAGTGGCAAATGTCTTTGTGCAGCAGCAACGCAATCAAAATGTTATAGCAGATGACACATTCGCTTTATGAGCTGCAGAAATAGTATAATATGTCCCATAAGCAGAGTATATTGCACTGCATAAACCCTTTGGTCAATAGACCGGAGTTCTAGCTATCACTTTGAAAAGCACAGTAAAACTTAAATATAACACACTGTAATCGAAGGTTATGTATGAAAGGCAATTGAACCGTTCCCCTGGCTGTTATATGTTGATCAGGTGATTTTTTTTTTTTTTTTTTTTTTTTGCATTAGAATGACTTTTTAGACATAACCCATGATATATCGTGATGCTACACAGAAGTGACTAAATGAGAACGTAAAGTACGGCTCACCTCCTAAGTTTACACTAAATGAAGACTTCATTGTTAACATGGATCACATGTTAAGGGAAGGATGAGAAAAATGAGTATTCCAAAAAAGTGTAGACTTAAGAATGAAGATTGGTCAATTGTGATAAAAAGCCCATGCCCTCCCGTTCCCAAAACATTTCCCATTAAGAAAGATTAATGTCCATTACCTTTCAGCTTCCCTACATTAAAGTTGCTCACAATCTGCAACAGCAGTTACTTTTGTTTGAAATCTCAGTTTCCATGACACGCGCTCTAACGAGTGAACATTTTGATTGGCATTGCCTTGGAAACTTTAAGAATTAGTTTACTCCCCACAAAATGTACAATGGATCACAGAAGACTTATTAGAGGGTGTGTTTATATGTACAACAATGAGTACAGATGGAAACTCTATATCTCAAGGCAGTGCTAGGTCTCCTGCATCTTTCTGTTTTGTTTGAACATTTTTAGATTCCAATTACTGTTTGCAAGTAATAACTGAAACATGGTGGAACAAGGATGTTCTCAAATTACTTACTGTGACCCCCTGTGGTTATCCTGTGGGCAACCATGGAGGTCTGTTCCTCTGTCGCAATAGATCTCTCGTTTCCTGACCCCTGCCTGTACGAAGAGTCTCAGGGCATCAATCTATGGGATCATAACCAGGTACTTTCAGTTTTTGAGGTCAATTCACTAATGGGAGAGTTGTGTTTCAAGTCACTATACATTATGCAGAGCCAATCCCCGGGAGCTTCTGCTGCAAGAAGAGCTTGAGTTCTACCGTATAATGAATAATTATATTAGCAAGATTTCTGCAAATGAATAAAAATTAATCATCATACAGGGCCAGTTCAGCCCTTTTCGTTGGAGAAACTTGTCCATGGTAGACCTTCATAATAAGTTACTTAAGTGGCAAACTTGAAACTCCCAACTATTCTGCAAACCCGCATGCCAACCCTACCTTTAGTGAATAAACCCCTTTTTGTACACATTAACCAATGGGGAGATGCAAAACAAATGTTCTCATAAATGTGAATCTCGCTGTATCATAAATTCTCTTTCCAGTTATTCCAGTGTATTTTTCAAGCCGTCATCTAATTGTTAGTCAGTAGTATTTTCGGGCATAGATTAACGCAGAAATTGAAAGTAAAGTGTATTAAAATTATATGAGGGTTAAAATTATTTGGGAGTACTTTGAGAATGTTGGGAATTATAATTAGACTCATAACATGGCCACGGGCCTCAGTCACTTAAAATGTGAAAGTATGTGAACTTGTTATTAAACAATTGAACTTCAAATTAAAGGACTATGACACTTGTAAATTTTGTAAGGGCTAATAAACCTTTGTTCCAGTTCCCAAGGTGGATGTATGTAGGGCGGTACTCAAGTCACCCTCTAGATTTGAAAGATACTGTTCAGGTTAAAGCATGGAATGTCTAGGCAGAGAAAACGTGACAATCACTCTTTGTCTTTGTCCTCTGTCTTAAAAAATGGCATGGTCCAATTCAAAAGCTGTAAGTCCACAAGAAATATGTAATGTACCTAGGAACTTTTCCGAGCTCTCCTTCTCTTGGGGGTACAGCTGTATTGAAGGGATGGGGCTAGCCACAGTCGAACAAAAAAGGCACCTTTTTAGAGAGTATGGAGGAGTGGGTGAAGCTAATACAGAACCTGTGTGGAAGAGCTGCTACCTTGCTCAGAGATTAAAGGTACTAAACTGGAGCTCCTGTGAGGCAGTGCTACTTCCTAGAGATCACTGCCATTAGCATGCATTGGGAATGACTGACTGTCAGTGGTCTGGACAAATTTTAGCCTGGGATGCAATGCCAGTTTTTATAGAGTTGATTTAGTTATATTTATTTATATTTACGTCTCAGATAGCTGCTTCTGGGTGCGCTCCGATTTCTTGCTTTGTTGTAATACATGTTGGTCCTTTCAGCAGCACCCCAAAATCAGAATGTAGGGTGTTCTACACTTTCTGTATTTTTTGTGCGTATTTGCAGGTTCTGACCAAACTTTAGAGTTAAGTAACTCACCTACCACTCAGGCGCCTCATTAATGGTGTCCAGAGAGGGCTTAAAATTGCATGAGAGTCTCAGTGGTTTAAATGGTAGTGCAGTCCCACTGATTTAGCTGTTGTTAGGATTAGAGTTACATCTACCACCACCGAATGAGCACACACCGGAGAAGTTCTTTAGCCCTAAATCACCTACCGAGAAGTTGAGCCCCAAGCTAAGAGGACAGGGACTTAGACAATCTCAACAGCGCGGAGGCTCAGTTCTAGACAGGGAAAGTTTGGCAAAGCACGGACTGATCTAGATATCTGTATAGGTGAACTGCAGGCTTAAGTCCCAGGGGTTAATGCGGAAAGGATGGTCAGACACTGGTCAGCTGGGTTTGGTACACTAAATGGGTAGTCATACAATCCAGAGGTCGGTTACACACAGAAGGCAGTCAGACAAGCCAGGTACGTTACGCAAGTAGGGCAATACAGGAACAGACGAAGGTCAATAACATCTCCAAACTCAGCAAACACATTAGCAAGACCACACTGGGGTATCTGTGCTGATTAGTTATGGAATTTTAAATCCAGCGCCCAGCTTTCTCCTCCTCCAGTCGTGCGTCACTGGCGAGCCTACGGTATTACTCTACAGACAGGGACCCACGGACACCGGGACTGACCAGCACCGTGACAGATAGGACTCACCAAAATTGGGGAACCTTTGACCTTGTGTCGGGCTAAGAAATATATGGCCCTGTAGTGTGACGGAATGCTGGGGTCTAGTTCAAGGTGAAAATCTGGAATAGATATCACTGGATGTATTTAATGAACCATTGAATACATCTTCACACACTGATCTGTTGTAGTTTTTGTGATTGAGTGAGAGGTCCTGTTAATTATGTTAAATCAAGTGATCAGCCCAATGCACTCACATGTTGAACCCGACAATAGTGGTTTCTGATCAGCCGTGACAATTCCCACCGATTTTATTAATGCTCCTGAATATAGCTTTTAATGCATCAAGGATCGCTGCTGTATATTTTTTCTGTGCCTCTGTGCTGTTCCGATTGGGCTTATGCATATGGCTGCCTATCTCCCTTTTCAGCGTGGCTGCTTGTACTTTAACAGGCTTCTCATTTAGCCCAGTAGCTAGAAAATAGTCCTCGAACTCAGCTTTGAATTTGACTCTGTTGCTTTTCCGGTCTTCACTCATCTCCATTGCCCAAGGCAGTGGAATGCTATGAGGAGCTGCCATGATGTTGAAATGTTGTTCTTGTTTCTTATACACAGCTTCAACACGCACTGCACATTTGACTTGCTGTGTACATTTCCGTCACACTCTGCAGGCTCTTCTCATTTAATGTGCGAAAAAGGTTTGGATGCTTCTGACACCATATTTACACTGTAGAAATAATGACACAGCACGCTGTTAGTGTACAGTAGGCAGGTTGGAGAAAGCAGGACTGGTAATACACACAGGACACGGTACAGTGCCACAGCATAGTAACTAGTAGCTGCAAGGTCTTAACAGACAGGGGGTTGAAATGTCTTCTGTCCTGAAATATCACACAAACTCCAGGGTTACTGAATCAACCACAAAAAGTCATCTGTAGGGTTAAGGAGGGGATACTGATATTTTACTTTTACTTTCTAAAACAACTAATCATTGAGTTTGTGTTTCACCCACTTCCATTGCCAATAGGTATATAAAATGAAACAGACACTCCGCCGTCTCCATATACACAGAGCCGGCCTTAGGTGTTCTGGCGCCCTGTGCGGACTACTCCTCTGGCGCCCCCCCATCCCAAAAAAAGAAAGGAATAAAAACTTGTAACAAAACTTGTAACAAAACCCCAATCACTATATACTACGCCAAACATTGATGTGGTGTAGGCCTACCACTTCATTGTCTGGCTTAGTAGTAGGGATGCACCGAAACGAACACTTTTATTTAAAGTAAGTAACGCACCAAAATAGGACAAAACAATTAAATAACAATATATATATAGTATATATATATATATACAATAGTTAACAGCAATCACATTCCTATCATGCCCAGGCATACCCAGATTCCAGGATGTACTCACAGACTTGGCATGATAGGAGTATGATTGCCCTATCTACCCCTTCTCACTCCCTTCTCCCTATCTACCCCCTTTCCCCTGTCTCACTCCCTTCTCCCTATCTACCCCCTCCTAACTATCTACCCTTTCCCTCTTTGAAGTTCACTTACCTTTCAGGAGTCCTGCGGTGGGGGTGCAAGGCCTCTGCCTCCCAGCTCTGCCACTGTATGGAACAGTATAGAGTGATGGGAGTTATGATGTACTTTTAGAGCATGAAAAAGACATTGGAAATGGTACAGCATAACACCCATCACTCTCACACACTTACCAATCCACACGTATACACCAATCCACACGTATACACCAATCCACACGTATACACCAATCCACACGTATACACCAATCCACACACATACCAATCCACAAATATATATACTAATCCACACATATATATACCAATCCACACATATATATACTAATTCACACATATATATACTAATCCACACATGTACACTAATCCACACATATACACTAATCCACATATATACCAATCCACACATATATACCAATCCACACATATATACCAATCCACACATATATACTAATGCACACATATATACCAATCCACTCTCACTGAATGTTTTCCTACCTTTCCTCTTTTCTCCTTACAGCTCCTCTTCCTTCTCTTCGCTCCTCTTCTTCAGTTCTTCTGTCTTCTTCCGGGTCAGAGTGCACGGACAGCGGTGGGCGCGGCTTCAGTGTTTAAAATCACTCAAGGGAGCCGGAGGTCTGTTAAAGACCTCCGATACCGCTCCCTGCTGTGCGCCGGGGTTTGTTGTCAGATCCCGGCGCACAGCAGCTGTTGCCGCGCGGATCACAAGGGAGCGGTATCGGAGGTCTTTAACAGACCTCCGGCTCCCTTGAGTGATTTTAAGCCGGGTTCAAGGGAGATCCTTGAACCGGCTTAAAATCACTCAAGGGAGCCGGAGGTCTGTTAAAGACCTCCGATACCGCTCCCTTGCGAGCCTGCTCCTCCAGCGGCAGACATTACTGTCCGTCTCTGGAGGGGTGCCGGGTGCCCCCCTGATGAGCGGCACCCGGTGCGGACCGCCCCCCCCCCTAGGTACGCTACTGGCGGCAGCGTACCCCGCGGCGGCGGCGCCGCCCCCTGGAGTGTGGCGCCCTGTGCGGTCGCACAGGTCGCACACCCCAAAGGCCGGCCCTACATATACAAATAATGGCAGTAAAATGGCTCGTACTGAAGAGCTCAGTGAGTTTAATCCTGGCGCTGTCATAGGATGCCACCTCTGCCTCAAGTCAGTTTGTAAAATCTCTCCCCTGGTCCACTGTAAGTGTGATGATTGTGGAGCGAAAATGTCTAGTGGTACCAACAGCTCAGCCATGAAGTGATAGACCACGCACACTCACAGAGTAAAAACCGCTTGTCCTCTGTGGCATTTCCCACTACAGAGTTCTAAACTGCATGTTGAAGCAACATGAGCGCAAGCACTGTGTATCAGGAAGGTCTCCACGGCTGAGAAGCTCATCATTAAGCATAATGCCAAGGGTTGGCTGGAGTATAAAGCACGCTGTCCACTGGACTATGAAGCAGTGAAGTCTGATGGATGAATCTGGATAGTGCCTGCTGTAAAGTTTGGTGGTGGGGGGGTAATGGTCTGGGGCTGTTTTTCAGGGTTTGGGTCCCTTAGTTCTAGTAATGGGTAATGTTTATACATCATATAACGACATTTTGGACAATGCTATGCTTCCAACTTTGTGGGAACAGTTTGGGGGGGAGGCCATTTTCTATTCCAGCATGACTGTACCCCAGTGCACAAAGCAAGGTCCATACAGACATGGTTGGATGATGTGTTTGGTGTGGAAGAACTTGACCGGCCCCCACAGAGTCCTGACCTCAACCCCATCCAACACCTTTGGGATGAACTGGAATGCAAAAATTTGCGAGCCAGACCTTCTTGTCCAACATCTGACCTCACCAGTGCTCTACTGGATGAAAGGGTACAAATTCCCACAGAAACAATCCAAAATCCGGAAGCCTTCCTGGAAGAGCGGAAGCTGTAATAACTGCAGAAGAAGGGACCAGCTCCATATTAATGTCTATAGCTTTGGAATGGGATGTCCAACAAGCTCATCTCCACTCCTGTTGTGTCTGTATGCGTTAATGTATATTTTTTATTCGTGTCAACCAAAAAAGCTACTACTGATAATAATATGGATGCGATAGTCATACAGTGCACACTGGCCTCGCTCATACCTACAATTTGGGAAATCCAGCCCTGCGGTAATAATAATAAAATAAAAAAGGCATCTTAAAGAAATACCCTACAGATTATTATTTATTTTTCCAGAGAACAGATCATTTTTAGGTTGGTGACCACATGTTCTGCCGCATGTATAAGTCCATGGGGGAGTGAACTGAGTTATGGGTATTTGGTGATGATGAACCTAAAGCATGGGGAGGAACAAGAGAATATCTAGCATTCCTTATTTACTTCTATTGATTTCTAGAAGAAATGTGATAACGAGAATATGGAGCTCATACCTCCCCATACTTTAGATGTCAAATACAGGCCCTTTGGTTTAGTTTTTGGCTACCGAGAATGAAAGTAACTGGATGATGTATTTGATCACTGGATTCCCGCTGTTTCCACACACATTATTGTGACCTTTAGGGATATAGAACACCGGGATCCACTTATACCTATTACCTACCATGTCAAACTGCTGTCCTCTAACCCCCACCATCCTCAGGCATAGTCCCCTGCCACCCCCAGAGCTCGGCACTATACTAAACTACTCCAGTAACGTCTGTGCACACTAACCCACATCATCCTCAGGCATTGCCCCTACAACTCCCAGAGCTCGGCACTTTACTAAACTACTCCAGTAAAGTCTGTGCACGCTATGTAACTACCCCATAAAGAAAATAGTTGCCCACGGGGTTTGCAGCTGATGTCACGCGTGGCAGCTGCCTGGCGGGGGCACATACTTGTGCACACAGTGTAGGTGTGTGTGATGTGTGACACATTGTGTGTCATGTGTGTGCAGACATGCTGCTGCATGCTAAGCTATGCGCCCCGTCGCCTCCATGTGCAGAGGCTGTAGTATCCGCCCTCGCCGACCGCTCCTCCCCCACTCCACTCTCAGGCTGCTGTGAGTCCACAGTTCACCGCTGACCGTGGGACCGGTGCCGTGTCTGTGTGCTGTCCGTGGGACCGGTGCCGTGTCCTGACCGTGGGTTGCACACATTACCTGCACTTGGAGTTAGGGGGCATCTCCGACCTGCCCCCCTTTATCCCAGTAAGTAGATCCTGCTTTACTGCATGTGGCTGCCGTTATTGGGAGTTTTCGTACAGCTTTTGACGTTTGTGACAATTACATTCTGATCACTGGGGCTAGGGAAGGGTTAATTGTGCCAACAAGTAAACCCTTTCTGCGGCCGGGGTGCAAATCACCATACAGTTTTTTGATGCGGGGAAAGTTGTTGCTTTCGTGCTTCGTGGTGTGTCCGATGCTTGGATCAGCCGCCCGGATTCAGCGGTGTCCCGGGGTGATGTTTGGGAACTTTTCCTATGTCTAGTATGGCGCTGATCGCAGATGCCGTGTGATCAGCTCGCTAATGGGCATCGCTGTGTATGAGATACTAATAATACTAATAATACTAATGCATTGAGTGCTATTGATGCTTTATAGTTCCGTGTTCTATGTGGGATATCGGGTCACAGCTCACCAGAGCCCACTTCAGGGTGTACCTGTCACTGTGTAGTGTGTTAATAGGTTATGGGTACATTTATTTCGGGCTGTATAGCTGTGATGCCTCTGGATGATCACAGGCTGCACCTTCAGATGGGCATTTAAGTGTTAAACTTAGTGATGGTCCCAGCTTTTTAAACACGTTTCCATGAAACCCTATTGTTAACCATATGCAGTCCAATCCATAAAGAGGGGTGTTGTGTTAATTATCTGGATGCACAATGTGGAGACACAGCTTTGCTGACTATGGGTGTTGGTTGTTTCATTGTATATACCCTCCAGCTATAACGTAATGTGCTCTTACCAAATACCCCCTAGTTATCTTTTAGATTGCCATGGCAGGTCAATGAGTGATGGGAGTTCTTCCTTCACTAGGCAATATTTTAACCATTTAGCAGCCGCTGATGTAAAGCTTTAGCAGCTCTGAAGACCATTGTAACCCACGCCTCATTCAGTTTTTGTGTTTTGCCCTTTGGGGTTTCAGAGAGGTCACATCTTAATCATTCTAGATTGTGAGCTCCTTTGAGCAGTCTTGCTTTTGTAAGTCAAATTGTTATGTTATACGCCACTTTTTATGTTCTGTTTCCCCATTGTACGTCGCTGTGGAGAATGATGGTGCTATGTAAAGCAAACACACTGAAAGGGTTAATCCTTTGTAACACGTTCATGTATGAAGGCATTGAACGTGGCAATTGATTTCACATGCGGTTATTCTCCTACTAGGTGGGTGGTGATTGCCTATCTACCCCCCACTTCTTATTTTCTAGAAAACACTGTAGCCTTTTCACTTTTTCTGGTAAATTAAGCAACAATGGAAAGGTAATTAGTAAAATGTGCGTTAAAACCTTGACTCTGCTTGGTAACTGAAACCTTCCAGTGTGTGTGATGATTAGGGGAGGAATTACATTTGACCTTTATATAAGTACACCAGGCCCTGGAAGACTGAGAAAACCCTTGTTCTGGCTTTTTTTTTTCTCTTTTTGGATGAGTGCCAGATGTATGGGGCACAAAAACTGAAAAACGAAGTGAGATTCTACTTTATTCTGGATTCTGTTTCTTTAGTGGCTCTAAGTTTACAATTTCTCTGGGTGTAATGAAGCAAATGGTGCGTTGGTCTCACGTTGACCTGTTTCAGATGATAATACTGATTCTTATATGGATGAATACTGAACTAGAGGTAATCTGGAGTGTGGAGATCTAGAGTTTCCGGTGTTTATAGTCTTATGGTTTTTGTGTGATAGGGAAACGAGGTCATCTCTTTGATTAGTAACGAACTGTTAGGTAAGCACGGTTCAGGTTATCTTCCTGTTTACGCTTGGACTGAATGCATATGTATTGCTGAGTACGCTTCCACCACCCTAATGTGCACGTAACCAACGATGGCTCGAGCTCTTGAATTACGCCTCGTATTTTTCTAGACTTGAAAGAAGGAGGAATCATAGTCTAAAAATATAGAGCTGGAGCTGTCAACGCGATGTAAAGAAGATTTACTTTGCTGAGATGGCGGTAGATAAGTAGAACAGGGTTCCTGCAGATTTAAGTGACGTTCTAGCCGTCATCTGTGTTTTAATGTTTATGATAGCTGTGTATTGCCCCCCTTGCCCTTGCATGGGGGGTCCCCCATATGCATTTGCCCCTTTGCCCAACCCCAGCTAGTTGCCCAACATATATCCATGCATTTAATATCTTTATCGGCAGTCAGCTCCAACACTTAATGAATATTGCAAAGCGGGGTATGTTGAGACGCATGCCCCCATGCACAGAAATCGTCAATCACCGTCAAGAATAGTTGGACTGCAGTGGAGGAGGGCAGCTAGGGTGCTGCAGCTTCTACCTCAGTTGAGTGCTGTTTTGAAAGAATGCATATTGTAGTAGTCACTGAGTACTTTAATATACACTGTTCTGTAGTAGGGCTGTTAGGGCAGTAAATTATGAAAACTACGAATTAAATTGGTGTAAGGATTACCCTGAAATAAGACAAGACCAAGGACCAAGTAAGGATAGAAGAAAATGGTCTGAATGGTTCTTATCTTTCATCAAATTCTGTTACCCTTCAGCCGTTTAACCTTTTACCACCTTCAAGGCCAGGGTTAAAATAGTAATAAGTTATTTGAAAGAAGAATTTGAGTGGTTTGTCTCGGGATCATAACGGTTATGACCAGCCAAATTCACCAAATGATTGCTTTATAGCAATAGGTTTATGCATTTGAACCCTCCGTATACATTTAAGTGTCATTCTACATGACAAACACTGCCGGATTGGTGGGATAACGCAATAGAACCTGTGGATGTAAAATGTAGATCGGGCACATGAACCTAAATTGATTTGGACAAATTTATTGTTCAATTTTTGGTCCATTTGTTTTCAGATAACTAAGTTTCCCGCCTTTTTCAATTCGGAAACAAAAATTGTTGTCGTTCTCACTGACCCCCATACCTTTTCCGCCACCCTCTCCTGTCACCCTTTCCACAGCTCTGTTTCTGTCTTCGCCGTGGCTCCAGCCTTTAGCAGAAGTGCTCCAGGAGACTAAATAAAGCAGACACGTGCACGCAGAAAGAGCGGTGCTGAAACGCGGTTATGTCTGCGATAACACGGACTCTTTCAGTACTTCCATGGACCGCCTCTCTCCCTTTCCTCCAATGGAGAGGAGGGTGTGCATGAAGTCTCCGCCCTTTTTCGGAAGTGCTCCAGGAGCCAAGGTTAATGGAACGGATAGCGGGGAGAAGCATACCAAGAATTGGTTGGGAAACATTACATTTTGTTTTTGTGTTTTTTGCTCTCTATCAAACAACAATTCTGAGCTCTGTGCTTTATTTGTTTTGTTGGGGTCCTCATTGTTTTTGGGCATTTGTACAAATTAACAAAATTGGCAAAACTTGTTTAAATTTAAATTTGCACGAATCCAAATGCACAAGTCTAGTAAAGTGTGCCCCAAGGCCGAATAAAGCTATTGTGGTTTCCAGTAAAGCATAGATTACCATTACTCAGGGCTACTCAGTATTAAACACGTATTTACGGCTTACAAAATAATAACAGCTCTTGAATAATGCAAACAGGGAGTGATGTCTTCTTCTGATGGGTTATGTTCTGTTATTTTTGGATACTACTTCAGAGAGACATGCTGTGATCATTTGGCTATTGTAAATCAGTAGTCCTTATTGTTGTGTATGTGTAGTTTCATTTACTTGTGTAGCACAGTCTAATTTTAGATCAAGAAAGCTAAGAATTCCTATTATTGGGGGAGGTGATGGGATAAAGTTGTATGTGTTGGTGGATCTAAATAAGTATAATGTCTGCCTAGATATACTGCTGCTTAGATTTGTCTCACTCTCCCAAGAAAAGTCTGATAAATCAAGCTGGACTACATTGCCACACAGTGCATGCGAGCAGGTGAAAAGAAGGCTCTGGGAACTTAACAGGGTGAGGGAAAAAGTGTGAGAGAGGGTAAGGGTTTGAAAGGAGTGAGAGAGGGTAAGGAAGGGAGGGAGGTAGTGAGTGAGTGAGGATGTGTTGGCATCAGTGTGTACCTGTATGTTAACGTGTGTTAGTATAATAATGTAAGTGTTAGCACAGGGTGTTAGTATAAGTATGTGTGTAGCGCATGTGTAGATATGGCCAGTGTGTATGGACCAGAAGGTGCCAGCCATGGTACATAGTGAGGTCAATGAGTTAAAAAAATGAACTCATACACTTTGCATTACTTAATGATATTTATCTGGAGCATGCACAATATACTGTTATGATATCCTGATCATATTTTTAGTTGTATTAGCAATGCAATTTATGATAGATAAAATGAGTATTCATATTAAATCATAATTCAATTATATGGCTATTGTCCGAAAGAGAGCGATGCTTGCCCTCAACAAAAATAAATACGTTTCAGGGTCAAACAGGATTTTTGTGATGGCGAGCTGGTTAATAATAAATTAAATAAATTCTCCTGGGGATTCCTTAAATTTCCCATGCCTGATCTGATGTTGCTTGTTACTGTAGTGAAACATTGTGTACATATACAGCAATATAGAAAGTCACATTCTGATGGGTAATCTAGTATTTTTTCCCCTAACATATAGAAACTGGCTATTAATGTCATGTAGTTTGTATCTGTTTTTTGTTTTGTTTTTCTCCTTTTTTTCTGCTGTGCTTCACATATTAGCATCATTCTGAAACCACACATACGGTATTTATTTTTCCTTGCTGTCTGGATTAAGTTTGATTTTTAAAGTCGGTTTATATTTAACCTAACTGTCCAGATCAAAGCCCAAGCGAGCGGCACAGAGTTTAGGCTTCTGATTGTTTGTTCTGACTGCAGAGGGATTATGTTCAGATTGAACATAAAAGACCTCCAGCTACCGGCTAATGTTTCAGAGATAGATGAGCCGACCCTGTGGTATCTGCCCGTTGAAAAGGAATGCTGAGTTTAGCTACTAAAGGTTGTATTGTCGGCTAGTTGGTTTAAGACACTGAACAGAAATATTAAATAACTTTTATGTAACCAAAAATATAGTATACTCAGAACGGCTTATATTATATACCCTGCCGTTCCTTCTTAGAATATTTTTTACATGCAACATGCAAGGTTTTTTTTTTGCCCGAACCAGAAACATGCTTGCTTCCGGATCATCTATGAATTAAATTGCTTTGTGGCAGAGCTGTACTCTTTCCCCAAAGGAACAAATCCTCACTTTATGTATCAATATGCTATTTTTCTTATTGTAAGTGGGCCTAGAGAAGCCACTGCTGGCAGGAGGTCCAGGGGGTGGTACCCCGACATTTTAGCGTGTGATTTACAAGGAAGCTCTCTGATATCTCCAACCAGCCCATTTTTACCATGGTATGCTGCTTTTAAAAAGTAATTTGCATCCTAAAGCCATAGATTACGAGGATATGATGTCATATCCTGGTGCACCGCAGTGAGGTTTGCTGGGGTTGCTGCCTTGGGTCAGGCCTAGGGTGGCATCCAAGGTCAATACGCCACTTGCTTCATACAAAGGTTTCAGATCCTACAGAACAGTTTAAGTGTTCTGCTACAATCATTTGACTCCTGATATGTAGCCAGTAGGCCGGTCTGGATGATGATGGCTTCTATCTACACCTCAAGAGCGTTGACTTTAACCTGTAATGTGTAATTTGTGCACATTTGCTTTGTTGCTTTTCTACTAACTTCTAAGCCTTGTTCTTGTATGCTAGGAGGTTATGTAACACAAACATGGTTAGTTGATTCGCTGCAATCTTCTCTCTGCCAGTAAAACCATTACTCAAATTTCAAGTTCCCTCTGCTAACATTACGCAAAGGACTTGTAACTTTCATATAATATACCACCAAAAAAACCTCTAAACGTAGGCAGTTTGAAATATATTTTTCCCAGCAAGCATCAGTTTCTAAAGTAATTTAATTTGCTTAAACACTTTATCATTCTAATGGTCGATGTCTGTGCGTCTGGCAGACCGTGGGTGTAACGATGCAGCTCTGGATGCTGAAGGATCAGAACTGATACTACGGGATGGGATTAATCCATGAAAAGGGTATTTTCAGTGGACAGTAGATTTGCAGATAAGGCAAAATGTTTCAGCTCACGTACTTAACCATGAATCAGGATGGGCAGATCCCAGCCAAGATAGGCTAATAGAAGCTGCTGCTCTCACAGTGTTTAGCACAAGTATAATAAAATACCAAAACTACCAATAGTTATTCAGACCTGGACTGGACATCTAGCCGCACTTGCTTCATCAGGCAGCCGCTGGCCTTAAAGTGCCAGGGCTGCCTCGTCTTTGTCAGTCTGACCCTGTAGTTATTACATTTTACTGTTTTATATAATATTATTTGTGATATGTTGCCCTGTGATTTGTCTGTTGATCCGAGTAAGTCTTTTGGAGTTAAGGTAGTTTAACCTCGTGAATTCTGGGGTAGGCGGCAGCGTGTGGCAAAGCCAGAATTCTCTAATCGATATCCTGTCTTAATGTTCTCTCTCTTCTACTCGATTGGTCCAGACAGCCTTTGTAAGACCAATCAACAAGAATCGGAAAGAAAACGGCTTTCTACCTTAAGGAAAACTGTATGAGAGGTGTGTGTGTTTGCGCGTGTTAATACTCTGCTTGTATTTTACCAGTTATTAATATGATCTCATATAACTGTATCAGAGGTCACCGCTCTAGCCTTTGCTAAACATACCCTCCCACAGGGTGGGGTGCAAAGAAGCCGGCCAACACAGCCCCAAAGTGATTAATAAATTTTGCTATTTCGTAGACAGAGGTCAAGGTACTTTTGTAACAGAGAGTAAAACGATACAATTTAATAGCTACAAGGATAGTATTTAACGCAAGCTTTCGGGACACTAAGAAACCTTCTTCAGCCAGGCTTAAATGAAGCTGGAACGACATGACAGAATATGAAAAAGAAAAAAAATCTAAACAGTATCCCGTAAGGGAAAGTAGAGTGGAGCTACAGGCTTTCATGTGTGATAGAAAAGAAGGACAAGTAGATCTGTGACGAGTCTGGGAGTTCTTTATTTTTTAGATCTTTCTTTTTCTTGCTGTACTCTAGTTTTCTTTTAAGTAATAATTTTCATATGTTCTGTATTTTCACTGTTAACATGTTGGCCTCCTGGTGTGTCCAACCCTCTTATTGTTAATTGTGAAACGGAGAATCTTCTTCTCCTTCAGTGATTGCCCGGTTTCTCCTGGAGTATCCTTCTGTGGGACATTGTGCACACATCATGAGAAATACTATTTGTTGAGACCCAGGGGATCTAATCTTTAATTTCAAAGTCTTGATTGTCGTTTGTTTAACACTGTCTAAAGGATAAACTTGATTATATACTCAATTTTTGTGATTTCTTCATTTAAAAAAAAGTACTTTGACTCCTTTCTGTTTTTGACTAGCAAGGTACTGTCCTTTCGCTTTAAGTAATGAGGTTTCCTGTATGTGCAGTGTCTGTTGTTGTTGGAAGCCACTGATAACAGCTTCTTATGTCACATTAAGCAACAATGTCCTAGAAATGTTTGAGAATGGTATCTTTCTCCGCTTAACTAAATAAGCGAAAGTAAAGAGTTTCCAGTTATTGGAAATAACTCGTGTAGAAAGAGTAGCTCAGGGGCTGGAAAGAGCAAATTGTATCCCAAATCATTCCAAGAGTTTAAGCCTTTGGTCAGAATAGCTAACCGAAGTAGGTGAATGAGCTGGTATTTAGGACAGTTAGCTCTGACCTTAAAGGGTGAAAAAGG
Organism: Spea bombifrons; assembly: GCF_027358695.1. NCBI lineage: Eukaryota > Metazoa > Chordata > Amphibia > Anura > Pelobatidae > Spea > Spea bombifrons. Next base: position 132,699,052 of record NC_071087.1, on the reverse strand, counting down.
GTCCTGTTTCTGACCGAGAGAATGAAATGGAGGAATGTTTAGCACCAAGATGAAGTGCTAAAAAAATCTGTTACCGTCTTTATTTACCATGAATTATTTTCGATAATACCGTATTTTAAACCACTAACGTACAATTTACCTTTTACCTTTTACCAAATTAACAGAAACATGTAATTGTTTGTGAGTTCAATAATTATCAAGATTAAGCAAAATATTTGATGGGGAATATAAAACTGTGACTGAACTTTAATTATACTTTACAGAACATTACCAATGTGGACCTTGTGGGTTGCGGCAGAAGAGAAAATGCTGACGTTTGTACCTCAGTACACATTGTATTCTTAATCAGTGCTACTGTTGCATGGATGGTCTCCATACTGAGTATGATGGTCGTTATTATGTTGGGGCTTTCAGCAATTATGTTTTAACTTTTTTTAGCTTCCTCTGCACAATTACTCATTCAGGCATCAGATATGTGACTGTCAGTTTGCTGGGGAGTTACTGAACCATGCAGTGAGAAAATAAAAATGCAAGGAATTCCCTATAACATGCATTGTTTGAAAGCTATAAGTGGAGTTCAGACATGTATGCCGTCTACATTAAGTTGTGTGTACATGACTTTGCTAGTCACAGTCATGTGAAATGGAGTCTTTAACGTTTGCGTTATATTGTTCAGCGGGCCAACATATTCATATAGAGAAAAACGTACGGATGCTAGCTTTCAAAACCTAGGGCATTGTTTCTTACATCTAAAGAAAAAGCTCTTGGAGATTTTGAAAGTTTTTATTCTGTAGATATATTGGGCCCCCAGAAACTACTAAAGACACCAGCCTTGGAATCTGGAATCACACTGGATAATGTGGTGCCTAAAACACTTTTGTAAGAGGAACGTGATTCTTTCTGTATTACCACAGAAATTCTTTGTAACTGCAATGTTAAATGCCCAGGCACTTGTCTCGCTAATAGTCCCATTGGCCTAACAGCCAGGACATTAAATAGGATTGTCTCTGGTTCGGTTTCACAACTGCCATTAAACTACTAGAAAACGATCTTAGAGGTCTCACTGACACAGCTATCCTCACGATGGACACCACAAAGTGATATCACATCCTTGTTCTAAGTGCTGTGAGAGCAATGTAGTGCCCAGTGACTGAAATCTTCTGATCTGATACTGGGTCATGACCCCCAAGTATGAAGAACCCCTTTCTATAAGGTGGAATGGGAGTGCAAAACTTACATGACTTAACACAACTTCCTCAGCACACCCATGACATCATAGTACTGTTTGTGCTTAATAACATAGAAAGTATAACCGGGAGAAAAAGGAAAATAAAAGTATCTAGTTTCGTTTATGTTCTTATAGACTGTTTTAGTGGCGGCATTCAAAATCCAAACAGTGCATTCATTAACAATCCAAACACAACCCACTCTAGTATAAAAGTTAACATGGTCATGGACATGTGAGTGACTGTTTTTCAAGTGGCTTATTTAGCAGAACCTAGACTTATGCAATGTATTGTAAACCATAATACATCACTGTAAAATAAACATTGCAGTGGAGAATGAATGTTAAGTGTAGAATTGTGGAAGCTTAAATGCACAGTCCAGTAAGTAGAGTTATAACAGATTATTGGAAGACTTTGTTTCTGTACATATTTTTTGGGGGGTTACTGCCTATCATTTAGAGTGTACCTCATATTGGATTATTTTGGTTAGAGACTGTTAGGTGTCCTGTTAAAAGTGAATCACTAGCGCGAACATAAATTAGAATTGGTAGAATTTTGTCAGGATCCAAGATCCGTCCAACTACCCCCTCTACCGCTTCTTCTAGACCCGCTGGGCTGCATCACAGGCATGCCTTGCACTCCACATCCGGCAGCATGGTTAAAAAATAGGGCGCATCCCAGGCCAAGTGACGGCACGCCATGTCCAACATGATTGCCTTGCAGCTGACGGGAGTCGTGTCCTACTGACCGATGGAACGTCCTCAGCTGTGTTCCTGGTATCTGGAGTTACGGGTTGTGGTGTCTTGCTGCTGATGGGGGGGAATATTACATGTACTTTCCTTTAAAACCCAGTTTATCCTTCATTCCTTGCTTTATTGTTGCCAAGCTGTGCTGTCTGTTACCTTACTTGAACATGCTTGACCTTCCTGCTTTTGACCTTTGGCTTGTTGCCCGGATTATCCTGATAACTATATCTGGCGAATGGCATGCCACGGAAATAATTTTACGTCTTAACATTCACAAACTTTCTCTGTCTTGAAGAACCAGTTACCATATCCATGGTAGCTTCCACCTTTCTTGGAAAGTCATATCACCTGTGAAAGATCCCAGTCCATTGGAAACATTATAGACCTAGAACACTTCTAAATGTGAAAAGTCAAGCTGGAAATGATACATAAAACCTAATGCTGACCTTTTCTATTTAAAGGAGGTCAACCCCTTACTATACATCGGCTGTGACATGTTGCAAAAAAATCCTTTGTCTAAAATAAGAAACAGTAATATCTTCACCCTCTTTTCTTTTTATAGCTATTAAGGAATCTATAGCATGTCATGTTAAGAGGTGGAGAGCAGTTCAAGGAGCATTATCATTTTAGGGTACCTGTCATGTATTCTGTCTCTTGTACTGACAAATTATACATACCAGCATACACCTGACCTTGTCAGTCTGTCTACATAGACAAATGGACTGCTTTTCTCACTTTTGACTATCGACATCCTAAATCATTGACAAGATGTATTCTCAAATTCAGTTGTATATTCTAAATTATTTTTCTATCCTTCACTGAGAACTTCTTGTCTAGATTGTGCATGTTATGTATCTATATACTTGGTCAATCTGTTGGTGATTGGGGTACATAATATGTCATATATTTACGTTATTACATGTAATCAAATTTTGTAGATTTTTTTTTTTGTGGGATTTTATTACTCAGGTTGTCTAATTATTGTCTAAGTTTCTTAAGGTGTCGTATTTGATGGGGTTGTATGTTAAATATTCTAGGTTCGCATAACATCTACCATCTGTTAGTTTCATTGCTTGCGCTCTAAATTACATTTTGATCAGGAAAGGCTGTAGGGGTTAAACAAAAGTGTGTGGCGTTTTATATGAGGTGCTGGAATGTGTTTAATGGAACTACTCGCTGCTCGAGACCCTCGCTGCAGCTTTATTAAAGAAGGCAGTGTGAGGGACATGGCTGTGGCTTTGCTTGTCGAGTGGGATCTACTGAAGTTTAGTTACTCCTGAATTGCTCCAGTGTTTTGGACCGTCTGCAGCTGTAGTCATTTGATCTTGTGTGGAAATGGCTGCTAAATAATTTTAAACATGAACGTCAAGTTTACTTTGAGTGCTCATATTATTTTAATATTTGTGTTTTATACGAATAAATATTCTTGCTCTTGGAAGGTGTACTCCGAATTGTTCATTATGGTTTCGTTCACACTTTATATGTTTACTTTTACAGACTGTTTGATTATGTGAACATTTCTCACCTGACAGTTTTCTCCTAATATTAAGGGGAAAAGAACAGATATAAGAGAGGTTAAAAATGGACCTGTACAAAGTTTAAGAAAAGATTGCCACAGCAACCAATTGAATGGTCCATGGTCAAGAACCACTTTTGCTCCAGAATGACTTTCATTGGGATGATTTTAGTGTTAAAATTAGTTATCCAAAGTTGTGAGGAGCTTCGTCTAATATTTTCAAATAAGTTATAGGAAAAAACCTGCTTTTTTTTTTCTTTTTTCTATGAGCATTAAAAGGGATTGCCTCAGCCATGATATTCAAATCAACAGCCAGTGATGTATCGCGGTCTAGGCCAACGGTACCCCTCATACAAAACAGGAGGGTGCAGGGGTCATGTTCTTGGGTGATAACTCCCTCTTGTGTCTAGCCGCACAATGAGCCTGTTAAAAATATGATTTTTGATCTCCCAACTGGCCTATTTATGCTTCCATGGACATCATTAAAAGGCGCTTTGCACTGTTAAGATACAGCGTCCTATCCCAGTGCTTAGTTTGTACCAAAGATGCCGACCATGGAGGTGGAGGGGAGTGGGGGTCACTGCCCTGGATCGGGCCCAGGATGGCACAAAGGTAAATACACTATTGGTGATAGCTTAGTGTCCTTAGATTGTCTGCTTGTGCATGTGTGCTGTACTGTCCCTCCACTAGCTCCAGTGCTGGCTTTTGCCATGGGGGTCTAATGATACCCCCTGCAAGTCTGCAGAGAAAGTGTTCCCACTGGTTTCAGTAAGAGCGCTTTAATGCCACGACCATGGAGGTGATGATGTGATGTAGCTGTTATGCTGCAGCTTCTCCTGAAGACAAATTATTTTTGCAAGTACTTTGTAAGCATGCATTCATGTGACCTGCAAAGCAGTGAATATCTACCTTCGGGATAAGGTGCACCAGAATGCCCTATATTCTGATACTTCATGCCATTTGAATAAACCTGTGTGTTAGGAGACGGGGGAGGTAGATGCACAGTTGTTTCGTTAATGTTTATTAACACTTTTTTTTTTTTTTTTTTTTTTTTTACACATTTGCTTTGCTTCCTGTGTTTGAAAAATGAATTAAATATAGTAGGGTGGGCTATTGTTGTAAATATACTTTGCGTGCATTAAGGTTCCTTTAAAGTTTTTAAAAGAACAGAAGTTGCTGGTTTAAAATCAATTGTTGTAGCCTAAAACACATTAAAATTATAGTGACACCATGTAATCTATAATTGTGTTATATTATGGTCAGATGTTCGTTCCGGTTATACTTTTCTTCCTTTGCCCTTGTTTACTTTGTTTCCGTTTAACCTCTGGATTGTGTCTTTGTCAGGATATTGCAGAGTAAAATATAATGGAGAATACATGTTATCCTATCAGCTCAGGATAATAAAGAATTTGTTAATTTATCTGTACAAACATCCAAATATACATTGTAATCAGGGTATTATATATTTTTATGTGTGTATATATATATATATATATATATACACACATATACCACAATGGTGAAGCTGCAGCATGATGATAAAATTACTAGAAATACTTGATAGGATTCATCAGAATTCAATAGGATCTCCATTCCATTCGGCTCTTTTGTCATGTCATGTTGTAGAGAGTGTCCCTTCCATGCGTTCCTGAACCAAGGAGCATTTCAACAGCTTCCTCCATTTATAGTAATCTATCTACTAATCTTTATATCTCCATCCAGACAGGTGGTTAGATAAATGTGCCCTGTAACAAGATATGTATCCAATATTTGTTTTAACCATAAATACAATATCTTTATTTTTATTAAGTTGCTTTGTATTTCCAAAGGAAATGAAGTGTTTACACTGGCATAATGTTTTAAAGCATTCTGTTTGTTTTAGGTATTTTTCTGGCATGGAGACCAAGAACCGCATTTAAACCAATTAGATGCCTTCATCCGCCAGACATATTTGTACCGACCTGCGAACTGTTTCTGTCCTGAGCTTTCACCCTGTTTGCGGAGTGACTGCACACAATGCTTATTGTTGAGTTACGATACTGTTCCATGGTTCAGTGCATCTAGTGAAATAGCCAATGTTCATAACCCTGAGTCACCGTGACATAACCTTTTAGGGCTTCTAGAAGAGTCGGTGTTGGCACCAAACATCATTGGAGTAGCTAGTGGTTGGGTGATTGTATACTTTCTATATAGTTTATACTTTCTATATAGTTTAGTTTATTTTATGCAGTGTGTGGTATGTCTTGAAAAAGCTCTTCCTGCTTTTTCAAGACATACCACACACTGCATAAAATAAACTTCACACATCATTTGCATTAAAACTTGAAAACATCACTTTTCGAAGTCCTCTGAGTGCTTCTGTTGTTCGTTTGTTTTATTTTTGTTGTTTTTTTAATAGTCTGAAACGGAATTCTTGCTGTAGAAACTAAAAAAGGGATATGGATGTGAGCTTTTGGTACATCTGAGCATGCATCGCTGATGTCAAGCACAGATACACTGTATGTAGAAACCCTAATGAATGATACTATCTCAAAAATAGTTCTCTTCATTGCAGTGTTTGTTTAGTGTTGGGAACACGTTAATGTCTTAATAACCGCCCTGGACCACAGCTTCCTTCCTCAATATGACAAGCTGTTTTCAGCATCCTGCAGTATTGCAGACTTATCAGCTCCAGCCCATACCTGTGAACTTTCTAGATGAGCTGACCCAGAGACTCCTGAATTATCAATCCTTTAATAGCCCATCATGGAGATTGTTTGTAGGGACTTGCCTAATATGTTTCCCAAATGGCCGCACTACAGATTCTTGTGGAAACCTTGACTTGCCTTTATTTAAAGATACTTAGTGGAGTCACCTGCATTCAAGCAGGGATATTAACCATAACATACTGGTAGCAAAATCACCAGTTGGGAGTCTTCTATATGATCACAAGAGGGTAGAATAAGGAGAAGTCAGCTCTAGACCGTGTGACCCTAATGATCTGCCGCTTCACCCTGAGATAGATCAAAATCCCTGAGACTTGGGGTCAAACACGGAGAGTCCCCAGGCATGCTCTAGCCTCTCCTAGTTAAAGTGCCAGCAATTTGTTCAGAAATACTCCAAACTACATCTTAAATATTTTTGTTCTGTTAGTTTAATCTGCAATCTAGAATTTCTTTTACATTTAAAACATGCAGTTCATCTGAAAGACCGGTGATTATTTGTTCTGTTATACTGTACTGAACAACATTGCTATTCATGATTCCTTGCATATTTTTGGGCTTTACTCAGGGTCATGGTTGGTGTCACTTATCCTGGATCAATGATTCTCTGTGAGCTATGCACTTAATTATAAACTCTATTGACTTTTTTTGTATTTTTACCTTTTTATTGGGTAACACATAAATAAGTGGGGAAAAAAGTCAAATTATCTTCTTACATTATCAGGAACACTATAAATAGCTAAGTAACTTGACATATTAATGCATAATTATAACTTAAGGAGATCGCATTCAATGTTTTCTTACTATATAATATTTCTTACAGTTCACTGCAGAGACGGGACCCTTACTAGAGCCGGGAGTTGACTAAGAAGTAAGTAACTTTATATATGTTTTTGTGCTTTTGTTATTGATATTTATTTTTTTGATTTACTGAAATCCATGGTATAAATGGCCATATATTATGTGTCATTTAATGATATCGTATACCTGCACAAGATATTTGGTGAAGAACAAGGCCGCAAGACCACGAAGATCACTAAAATGGCAGTATATGAGAGAGATGTGTTTTCAACTTTGTCTAATCTCTACTCATTGTTAAGGGCCTTCCCTGGCAAGCTTCTCTAGTTTAATGAGCTGGGGTGGCCCTGTATAACAATTAATTTAATGTGTGAGGTGGAACCTAAATTCATTGTCCAAAAATGAATGGATCAAAAGCAATTGTTTTTTGGCCCATGTGGTAAACCACTGCTCTCCTGAAAACTCAGAGCTTCTCAGAGGATAAAACCCTCAGCGAATACAAGCCTGAGCTACTTTAGGAATCTCACTTTTGACTCTACCCTATTGTTAATGAATTTGCAATATTTTACTTGTGTGGCAGTTTGCTTTCAGTAACCTTGTGTTGTATCTCGCTGCCAGACATTTTCAAAATGGCTGCTTCCTGTTCGGGGTGAAGCAAAGTGTCTGTATTGTAAAAGTCATTGGTTCTTTAAACAAATGCCTACCTTTTGACCCGCTTTCCCCTTTCTATTGGCATGATGTTCAAATCCCTTGGCTTCCCCCAATTTCTGTTTTTTGAGGATTTTACTCCGGTGATCCAATAAAAGCAGGGTGCTGGGCCGTATGGCTCTCATTTACCATCAAATTATGTTTCTAGGTGTCCCAGTATAAAATATACATGGCTTGACACTCATCTCGTTCTAAAGATGACCGCTCAAACAAATATAATGCATGCTTTTGTGTAACGTATACAGTTGCCCTGGTGCCAGTATCATATGGGTTTGTATGGAAATCTTACTACTGGAACTTGAAGATAAAAAGAAACCCAATTTAATTTTCATTGTCTGTAATATGAATTCTGTTTTGGATTTTGGCAAGTTTATCGTTGCTAGAAACTCGATGTGTCCAAAGTTTGGCTTGATTGTTAATAACTGATGAGATCTTTTCAAACACATGGTTTTTATAATTTTTTTTAAAGTAGTTAGCGGATTCCCAGTGCATTTCCAGAGTTCCCGTTGACCAAAGACTGCTGTAATGTCATGTTACATTATGCAAAGAATGAGGTTGTGTTCCTTAAGAGAACTGCACGACGGTGGGAATATTTCTGCCGAGCGTTGTATGCCTTGGGGTATTTCATGAAAGTCATAAAGTACTTCCAGATGCTTCCTAGCAGTTTTTCGGTCCCGTCGATCTGTCTCCACACTAAATTTCCTAGCTTCAAATAAATCCTAATTTCCTATTTTCTTAATTGGTATAAACGAGAGCAAACCGTGGAGTTTTGTGTGTCTGAGCGGGCACCTGCAATGCACACTCTTAATTAAATCTCAGGATTATTGGTTGGCACATGGGCGATGTATAACTTGCTATACAGTTTCAAAAATCTGAACTTGCCAACGTTGATTTTATTGTGAACATCCAGTGCAGTAAACTGGCCCCATCTGGTTTTTCAGCTTGCACCTTTTTATTTGAATGGTTTTTTTTTCTGACATGTTGCCGACTTGTGATAGGATGACTTTGAATAAATATTGCATGTAACCGCAAGTGTTGCTTTGCTAAGCCACACGTTTTTGCACATACGTCAATTAAACTAGATCATTTTTTTAAATTATTTTTCCCCTCCTATTGCCAAAATATATATATATTTTTTTATTGTTAAAGTTTAAAAAAACAAAACAAAAAAACTGAAACCTGGGGTATTGAGCCAACCACTAAAACAATATTGGTATTTATGTACTAAGGGATATTAAAAATACATTTTATCATCAGTTCTTATAAATAAATTCTAATACTGGGTAGGTGCTAACAATCTTATTATATTTATTATTCTTGCTACATTTGGCTGTTTGGATATTTTATTATTTTAATCCGTACAGATTTGCATTAATACTGCATGTTAATGTATCTCCATGTCATTGTTCTGTATAAAGCACAAGTGAGGAAATGAAGAAAAAAAAGTATGTAGATCTACCAATTAAGTGTTTGTTTCATAGCCTTCTTTTTAGGAGCCGCCGGATGTGCTGTCACCACAAAGTATATTCTAGCTTCATTTTGGGTTAGGCGCCGCAGTTAGCTGGTTTTACCACAGTGACCTGATAAGCTCGTATATAGGGCTGCAACTAACGATTATTTTAATATTAATCGATTAATCGGATAAAAAAAGTGAATGTAAATTTTTCATTTATTTAAAATAATTTACTAAACAAATGATGTTAAATACAAACAGCAGAATAAAAAAACTTTGATAATACATTTCTTGTCTTTATTTCCCAACCAGCCCCCCAATATATGCACATTTGAGCCCAGGCTTGCTACGCTGCCTCCCAGACATGCCACGCTGCCTCCCCACATATGCCACGCTGCCTACCACAGCACTCCACGCTGCCTCCCACATATACCACTCCACGCTGCCTCCCACATCTGCCACGCCACGCTGCCTCCCACATATGCCACTCCACGCTGCCTCCCACATCTGCCACTCCACGCTGCCTCCCACATATACCACTCCACTCTACCCCCCACATGCCACTGTGCCTGATACGCCTTATACCCCCTGAAACACCACTCCATCCTCCCCAGACATGCCACCCTGTCCTCCCCACATATGCCACACCATGCTGCCTCCCACATCTGCCACTCCACAATGCCTCCCACATATGCCACGCTGCCTTCCACATCTGCCACTCCACGCTGCCTCCCACATCTGCCACTGTGCCTGATACGCCTTATATCCCCTGATACCCCACTCCATCCTCCCCAGACATGCCACCCTGCCTCCCAGACATGCCACTTCTCTACCCCCAGATATGCCACTCTACCCCCAGATATGCCTTATACACCCTGATACACCACTCCGTCCTCCCCAGACATGCCACACTGCCCTCCCCACATATGCCTTATATACTGTATATGCCTTATACCCCCAGATATGTCACTTCACTGCCCCCAGAATTAAGATTCCCCTAAATTAACCCTAAACTCCCCATTAACCATAACTGCCCCTAAATTAACCCTTAACCACAGCATCCCCTAAATTAACCCTAAAGATTCCATCAACCACAGCATCCCCTAAATTAACCCTAAACACACCATTAACCACAACTGCCTCAAATTAACCCCAAACACCCCATTAACCACAGCTGCTCCTAAATTAACCCTAAACACCCTATTAACATAACTGCCCCTAAATTAACCCTAAACACCCAATTAACCATAACTGCCCCTAAATTAACCCTAAACACCCCACTAACCATAACTGCCCCTAAATTAACCCCCACCTCCCCTAACTTTCAGTAGCCCAAATATATATATATATATATATATATATATATATATATATTACATACATATATACACACACATATATATATATATTTATATATACACACACACATATATATATATATATATATATATATATATATATATATATATATATATATATATATATATATATATATATATATATATACACATATACTTACAGTTAGATGAGTGTCACAGCCATGTGGTTCTGGCCTGGAGAAGGAAGGGGCGGGGCCAGTTGTCACAGTGATTACAGGGAGGGGGAGTAAGTAGGAGCTGCTGCTGTGAGACGGTGAGTCAGACTAAACGGATTATATAATGAGGGGGATTTTTCAGAGCGTTTGCTCTGAAAAAACCCTCATTTTATAATCGATAATAATCGATTCAACTAATCGATAATGAAATTCGTTGCCAACGAATTTCATTATCGATTATCGATTTTATCGATTAGTTGTTGCAGCCCTACTCGTATATATTGTGTATCTGTAAGAATATGTATACCCAGATAATGTGTGTGTGCGGCCATGTTTAAAACTCACCAAGTGAACCAATATCCTCCAGAAATGGCTTTAAGCTCTCCAGTTAGCCAACCACTAAAACAACGTGGGTATTTCTATGCTAAGTGATATTATGAATACAAATCATTATTTTATCATCAGTTATTAGAAATGATTTATAAGGTGCTAAGAATCGAATCACAGACATACTAGCGCTAGTACTAGTGATGCTGGGTAGTTTCTATTAGTATTGCCGTTATTTTATTATTGCTAAATTTGCCTGTTTGGGTATTTTATGATTTTAAGGCTTACGAATTGGCATAAACACTGCATGTTAATGTATCTCCATTTCATTGTGCAGTATTTATTGTGCGTTAATATGTTAATAGCTTTCCATTAATTATTTTTAATAAAAGATTTTAAAGTGACATAAAAGTGCATGTAGAATGAATCTGAAACAAAGTAGGGCTCCATCTTGAGGCTATGATGTATGTTGCATATTTAATGTTTTTTTTCCAAATTTGCCTTAATGTACATGCTGACCCAGCTAACCAGGATTGTGTATACTAAGGCAGAACAAATGCCTAAACAAGGCCCCAGTAATAGCAATGTTAATATGTCCCCCTAAATCTTCATAAACGTTTACACATTCAGTTGCGTTGGCACAGCATTCCCCTACACCAGAAACTGATATTAATGTGTTGTCAAATTCGTTTTTCTATGGTTATGGGTGTGAAACCCCCTGCCAAGGGTCTCTTCTTATATAACAAAAAAGGATCATTGGGACATTATGTTCCTCGCAGACTACAGCTATTATATCACAACGTAGAAGGGAATGGTTATTTTGAATGATAAAATGCCAGATTATAATCCTAAAAAAAATATAGTGTGTATGAATGAGTGTGTCATGATTAACTCATATAATGTAGTGGATGCATGGAAGGGTAACCCAGCAGAGGTGGTTAGTTTCTTTGTTTCAGCACTCAATGAGTTAATCTGAGGTTGATTTAATGTGTTTCTTTGTGAATGCCCTCTGTATCTGTTCTGGCTAGAGGTGTCATCTTCCCAAAGGACCCCTGTGGTGATTCATGGCCTAACTGATAAGGATTCTTAGTTATAGGAATTCCATTCCTATCTTAAGTGGAGGGGTTTCCATCACCTTTACCCCACCATAACTTATTGGCACATCAAAGATGGGACCCGATTCTTGGGGATGGTGTCATATAATCGGTCATGTGGTCAGAGGGGGGTTTTCTTGAAACAGAGTGTGATTTAGGGACAATGCAGCGTCCGAAAAGCAGAACTCCATGATATACTCTGATCGGAACAACATCGTAGGAAACCATCTGGACTTAAGGAGTTCCCACAGGCCTGCTTATTGGAGAAACTCGTGAGTGAGGGTCCTGTGTTTAAGTCCTATTGCTTTTAAGAACTGTTTGCTGTTTTACTTTTATTTTGTATGTCTTGTTTTTTGTAATTGTGGCACTGTGTAATCTTTGTATTTTTGTTATTAAAATATTCATAATCCAAGTCTGTCTTTGGGCTCTAGTATCGATATCCACAAACCCTAAGAGAGGATAACACGTTACCGTATTGTTATTGAGTTCTACAGGATATATATATATATATGTTGTTTGCCCGGGGTGGGTTGATATATATATAGAGATAAAGGCTCTAATTCGGATTTCTCACGAATCCGGTATCAAAATCGTGAGTGGTGGCAGACTACCTGGGGGGATACAGGCAGGATTTGGGGGTTAATTTGGTGTAATTTACGCCCTGTTAAGGGGTCTAGTTAGTAAATCCAGAGGCCTGGTGCTATTAACCCCTTCATGCCCACGCCCTCCACACAGTCACGGCTTGGCAAGTAGTCCTGACCGTGACAAACTTGGTGGCAGCTAGGTGGGATATCTAGAGTTTTTTAGTGCTATATGTATTGCCCGGTTTGGTGATTTTAGTACTAGAAGAAATTACATGGGTTTTGTGTAATTTCCCAAAGACATTACTCAGTGCCTAATTACAGACATACAGTGCAAAACAGTTCGTTCCTCTCCTTTTTTGTTTTCTCTACCATACTGCATTATGGAGGCATATCGACGACAGCCAAAAGAATCTCTGGAGCTGGTTTGTCAAGAAAGGAATATACAAATTTTTGGCAAAAGTAAAGAGCAGCTGATTTTGGATCTCCTGGAACATGATAAACTCTGTGCAGAGCAGGCCATTGGAGCAGATGTGATTTTGGAAGAGCCTGTGGATCAAGGATGTTTTCCTGATAAAGTTAACGCCTTGAGTGTAATGGACTCTGAGTTACAAGTGTTACTAAAGGATCTGGGGAGCGTGGATCCTCAGCTAAAGTTCAACCTGATTCTGCAGTACAAGGAGAGAGAGAGGGAGGCTGCGGAAAGAGAGAAAGAGAGGGAGGCTGCGGAAAGAGAGAGAGAGAGAGAGAGAGAGATGGAGGCTGCTGAGAGAGCTGCGGAGCGGGCAGCTGCTGAACGAGAAGCTGAGCGGAGGTATCAGCTGGAACTTCTACGGTTAAAGCAATATAGTCCGTCTTCCCAAAGCATTGTTAACGGGGATGGATATGCTAACCGACCTCGTCTGGAACACTTTCCAATGCTGGAAAAGGACACTGACTTGGATGTGTTTTTGAGGGGGTTTGAGAAAGTGTGCCGGCAGTACCAGCTGCCCAAGGAAGAGTGGGGAAAGTATTTAACCCCACGTCTGAAGGGGAAAGCCCTGGATGTGTTTGCTTCCCTACCAATGGAAGTGGATCAGGACTATGAGGCCATAAAATCTGCCTTGTTAAAAAGTTTTAACCTCACCCCTGAATTCTACAGGAAAAAGTTTCGAGAGATGCAGCAAGCTACATCGGACAGTTGTACCGAATATGCGGGACAGCTTCGGACTGTTTTCCGGCAATGGACTGGAGGCCTACAAGTTACTACATATGAGGCCCTGGAGGATCTGATGATTTTGGAGCAGTTCCTGAGCACACGAAGTCCGGAGGCCCGAGAGTGGATTCTGGACAGAAAACCTAAGACCACGGCAGAGGCGGCAGATCTTGCTAACGATTATGCCAACAACCGTACTCCAACAACCAAGCGGGTACAAGCATCACAAGGACCATCTACTTGGAAAAGAGCAGCCTACCAGCCACCAACTCCTAAGCCAGCCGGGAGATTATCACCAACACTTTTTCTAGCCAACAGAGCAGGGGCCACATCGGGCCAGGGGGATACCCGCCGGTGTTATCGGTGTAACCAGATTGGGCACTTGAGTGCCACCTGCCCTTCTAAGAGACCATCTCCACAGACAAATGGAAATGGAGGTACAGCTGGGGGAGCTGCACCTGTTTTGTTTGTGGCTAGACCAAAGGAGGCACCAGGAGACAATTTGCAGTGTGTAGCAGTTGAGGAACACCCAGCTGTCTTGTTTGTTTCCAGGGTTCAGGGGAATGAAGATGAGAACCTACAAAGAGTGACTGTAGGTGACTGTGTGACTATGGGACTCAGGGATACGGGGGCTGCTTGCACTCTGGTGCGGCCTGAGATGGTAAAATTGGAGGATCATATCCCTGGGAAGACCATGTCCATCCATGGAATTGGCGGGGTGCGCCCTGCAGTGCCAGTGGCACGTGTGTACCTTGATTGGGGTGTGGGCAAGGGTTTGCGGGAGGTGGGGATATCCGAGGATATTCCTGTTAATGTTTTGCTGGGCAAGGATCTGGGTCGACTTGTTTGCCAGTATGCACCAGTTGAGGAAACCTGCAAACCTGGAGGGCTGGTAGAGAGCCCTGTCCAACCTAAGGTACTGTCTGAAACTTTGGGAGTAGTGGGTAGCTGGGAGGGAGCCCGGAAGGTAGAGGTATGCCTGTCTGAACCAGCACCCAGGATCCTGTCTCCTGAAGAGATGGAGGGGGATGTGCACCAAGGGACCAGACCTAGCAAGCAAGCTCTAGGGGAAACGTGTGGTTTGACCTTTGGAGGGGCAAAGGTTCAGGAACAGGGAGTCTGTGGTGGCTCTTCTGGTTCAATGCCCCCTGATACAGAAAAGCATAGTGTTACTATGGATGATCAGGTAGCCAAGGGATTCGGGCATGCTGGGGATACTTCTGTCAACGTGTCTTCAGAAGTTGTATGCCCTGAAGGTATTATCCCTGGAAAACTAAAGGGGACTGGGGATGTGTGCCCAACCGTGTCTACAGCACCTGAGTACTTAGATCTCGGTGCAGGAGAAAGAATGCGTGATGTTGGGGTGTCTGAGGATATTAATATTAATGACTTTTCTAAAAGGGTAAACAAGGGATATATGGACTGTGATGTTTCTGTGTGTCATGCTCCAGATGAAATGCTTAATGTAACTCCTAAAGTGCTGGAGGTTAAGAAGCAGGAAGGGGATAGTTTCTCAACTGTGCTTAAGACCCCTAAAGCTGTAAAGTCTGGAGATAAGGAGGAGGGGGAGGAAAATTCACACCTTGTTATACCTTTTGTGTGTTCACTGAGTGGGCAGTGTGAGGGGCAGAATATTTCCCCTGTAGCTGTAGTGGCATACCAGCAAGATGCTGGGGCAACAGCTATAGAGGATAATATAGTACGGGTTGATGAAAAGACAGCTACGTTGACCAGTCAGCAAGAAACCCCTCGCCCTGTGAGTGTAGGTGAAGCCAAGAGCCTGGGATCCACACCGGATGCCCAGGACAATGGACAGACGTTTGCTGTCTTGCTTGGGAATGGGCAGCGTTTAGCTATCCTAAGCAGGGCAGAGAAACAAATGGATGAGGCCTTAAAACATCTGAGTAACTTATCGCCAAAGGAAGAGGTTTATTCAAGGGTTGGCAGAGAGTGCTTAGCTATGGAGCGTGCTTTGCAGGAGTTACAGCCATGCTTGTATGGTTGTGACTTCACTATTATAATCTATCACAACCCTTCTCTTCAGGCGGATAGAGTAGATGGGAAGCTTAGCAAGTTGCTCAGATGGAGTCCGGTGCTACAACAGTATTGTTCTACTGGTTGGTGTGACAAGTCAGCTTCTATGGGAACGCTGACTGTTTGTCTTGTCAGGGGGAGACTAGAATTTAGGCAGACATAGTAGATCAGCGTGTGCTGACCTCCTCTGTCCACCATCTTAAAGGGGGAGGTGTCATGATTAACTCATATAATGTAGTGGATGCATGGAAGGGTAACCCAGCAGAGGTGGTTAGTTTCTTTGTTTCAGCACTCAATGAGTTAATCTGAGGTTGATTTAATGTGTTTCTTTGTGAATGCCCTCTGTATCTGTTCTGGCTAGAGGTGTCATCTTCCCAAAGGACCCCTGTGGTGATTCATGGCCTAACTGATAAGGATTCTTAGTTATAGGAATTCCATTCCTATCTTAAGTGGAGGGGTTTCCATCACCTTTACCCCACCATAACTTATTGGCACATCAAAGATGGGACCCGATTCTTGGGGATGGTGTCATATAATCGGTCATGTGGTCAGAGGGGGGTTTTCTTGAAACAGAGTGTGATTTAGGGACAATGCAGCGTCCGAAAAGCAGAACTCCATGATATACTCTGATCGGAACAACATCGTAGGAAACCATCTGGACTTAAGGAGTTCCCACAGGCCTGCTTATTGGAGAAACTCGTGAGTGAGGGTCCTGTGTTTAAGTCCTATTGCTTTTAAGAACTGTTTGCTGTTTTACTTTTATTTTGTATGTCTTGTTTTTTGTAATTGTGGCACTGTGTAATCTTTGTATTTTTGTTATTAAAATATTCATAATCCAAGTCTGTCTTTGGGCTCTAGTATCGATATCCACAAACCCTAAGAGAGGATAACACGTTACCGTATTGTTATTGAGTTCTACAGGATATATATATATATATGTTGTTTGCCCGGGGTGGGTTGATATATATATAGAGATAAAGGCTCTAATTCGGATTTCTCACGAATCCGGTATCAAAATCGTGAGTGGTGGCAGACTACCTGGGGGGATACAGGCAGGATTTGGGGGTTAATTTGGTGTAATTTACGCCCTGTTAAGGGGTCTAGTTAGTAAATCCAGAGGCCTGGTGCTATTAACCCCTTCATGCCCACGCCCTCCACACAGTCACGGCTTGGCAAGTAGTCCTGACCGTGACAGAGTGCTCCCTACCTGAACATTTATGAAGTCGTGTTCTGGATCAAACCATCTGAAATCACCGTAAAATTAGATCATGTTCTGTATGTAGCGCAGGAAAATATTTGCATCCCAATCAATGGGTTCTTGTTTAGTTACAGAATGAAAGAAAATAAGGTTTGTGTGTGATCTGTGGATTTGTAAGCAATTGGGCTATATAAATATTGTTTAAGGAGAATGCAATATACTTTTAAGTACGGGGGGTTAAAAAAAAATATAAAAAAATATTAATATTAATATTAAAAAAAATTAAAAAAATAAAAGCATTAGTACTTTGGAGGAAATACCCAGGCTTTGCTGGAACACCATTCAAATACTGTTGATCCTTTCTCACCCACACATTGGAAGATGATACTGTAATACTAGAGGGAAAGATAAACAAAACTTTACAGGTCTTCTAAATGTTTGCTCAGTGGAATGTTTTTAAATCTCCATTGACTTTGTTAATTTACATCGGGGCTTCACAAGTGTGTGTGGAAGCCAGACATACAAACCACGGGAGTCGGCATGATAATGTTTAGGATCTAGAAAGATACATCCATAGATATTTATATAAACTGACACAAAAAAGGGTACCTGGCTGCTAGGATTGGCTCCAAACTCTGAATTACATGGATATTTTTTGTTATGTCCTTATTTTTATTGTGACAACACATTCGGTGTATTGTAAACACTAAGGAGATTTAAACAATGAAAACAATGTGGTGACAAAAAAGTTCCTCTTTAGAAGATTTTTCTTCGTTTCAAGAACGAGGAAATACGAACGTAGTGCAGTAGGTGGCAGCAGATGGCCACAGCCAGTGCCCAGTGGGACAGATCAATGTAATTAATCCAGGTTATTTTCTCATTAATCAAAATTACTATTTTGACATATTATAATTAAAGGCCAATGAAGATTGAGCAAGCTGTTCTAAGAAACAGAAAATAAAAGGCAAGAGAGATTCTGGTAAAAAAAATAAATAAATAAAATAAAAGTTAACTAACAAAGTGGGAAAATACATGTATTTATAAATGCATAAACTATGCAGAACTGCTTAACCTGTCCTCCTTGAACATTGCAGAGTGCTGAGAGTTTCGGAATACAGTGTATGTGTAAATGCCAATCATGCCTTTCGAAGTTGATTTATTCCTTGTTCCTGTAATGTCTCAGGCAGATACTGACAAAGAGGTCAAGACGTCAGAACAATTGCATGCTGCCCTGTATTGGCATACTGTTGAATAGCGTTTGAAATTCTGGAAACCTAATTGTTACAAAAACACGGTTAAGAGAATTGAAAGAAGTGTTGCAAAATATGCTGCAAGACTTGTGTAATAAGACGTTATAGGTAGGTAACACCGCTTATGGCTTGGAATATATAAGCCGTTGCAGGGGAGACAAAGGAAACATTATCAGAAACATTAAGAGGTTTCATTAAGCAAAATGTCCTTTTTGCTCAGCAAGCAGATGCTTTACGGGAGAGCTTTGTTGACAGTCGTAGACGACATCCATTGGGTCCAAAGAAAATGATTATAAATAATTAAGAAAAAAAAAGTTGACATTTGTGGAAAATTCAGCGAGGAAAGCAAAGTTATAAATGACTAATCTCTGTAGTGTCCAAACAGCTGGATATTGGATGTTACTGTTTGGGGGTTTTAAAACCTATTTTCATGTTAAATGCATATTGGAGTCCATTTTTCTTGAATAGTGTATTTTGCTGCATGCAAACTGGTGCGGAGTTAATCTCTCATTTAACTCCTCCCCTAGTGGTCTCCCCTGAAAGCTGGGAGCATACCACAGTATACTTCCTAACCATGCTCACAACTTCCATTTAAGTCTGAGTAGGAGCAGCCAATCACATGTTTGTTATCTGAACTGATATTTTGCTAGCATAAGGCTAGGTTTCCACTTGGTTTTTTTTGCTAAAAACGCCAATTCAGCCACACAGCGTTTTTTTTGTGAAAAAACGCTGCAGCCAGATGTTAGCTGTTCTTCAATAGGAAATCGCACAATGCCATATCCACTTGGCGGTTTTTTGTTTGGCGTTTTTTCAGTCCTCTTTGGCAATTTTCTGCTTTTTTGGGCTCTGTGGCAGTTTTTCAAAATCGCAGCATGTTGACACTTGGCGTTTTTTGCAAGGAAATCTTGGCGTTTTTCTCCAATAGAAGTCTATGGGAGAGAAAAAACGCCATGAAAAAGCCATGTGGGTTTTTTGCCTTGGCGTTTTTTACGGCGTTTTTTAAGCCGGGGCGTGTTTAAGTAGAACTCTACCAAGTAAATGACATCAGGAGAGGGCAGATACTTGCCATTTATCCTAATCCCTTTTAGCTAGGTGAAACTTCTAACTTGTAAAGGCTGGAAAAACTGCCTAAAGTCAAAAAAAGCAATTTCCACAGAAAGGCTAAAACGCCAGAAAAAACTCCAGAAAAAACGCCAAAACGCAGGAGAATGCAGTGGCAGTTTTCTTGGCGTTTTTCCTGGCGTTTTTCATCAAGAAAAAAACGCAGGACAAAAACCCAAGTGGAAACCTAGCCTAAATGTGATTGGTTATTCAGTGACTTGAATGGAAGTGCTTCAGTGCAAGAAATGAACATATTAATGCTTCCTTGTTTAAGTAGAGGGAGCTGGAGAAAGAGTTAAATGTGATGGATGTCTCGTTTTTTTATCTCCACTAACTAAAGTATCCTTGCTCCAAATCACACGCAGTAAAATACACTGGAGTCCATGCTTCTAATGTTGCAGAAATGCCAGAATAATTTATAGTATGCGTCTCAAAAACTGACACAAGGATCCCACCATCAGTGGATGGAGAAGTGAAAGCGTGACACAAACATGTCTCTTATATTGGCGTATATAAAAGAAATGTATTGTGCTTTCCACTCTGCCTCTAATACGTTTCTTAAGCGAACCAACTTACGGGTTTCAGTCTGTAGCCCAAGTTGTAACTACTACGGCTACTACTAGGCTTTGAGACCTTCTTGATAATGTTTTATAATGCAAGTCTTGCAGTATTTTTTTAATCCTTCTTTTTATTTGTGAAAACTGTTTCCAGAATTTCAAAAAAATATCATGTCATGTATTTTATGTATTGACCTCTGTCTCATGTTTCCCTGCTATCAAAAGTAATGTGTAGGTGTGGAAAACGGCTTCTATTTCTTACACTTACTGCCAACAGACTATGGGTTCAATTAATAAATTAGTAAGGCAAGCTTAGGGTGGTCTACCAGTAGTCATACATTGGTGGGCTTCCATTAGGATCATGTTACGTGGTCCCATAAAAGTGTTTCAAATGTTTAAAAAGTACATTGCATAATCCCATGCACTTACTAAATAGTAGATATATTAAAGAGTTCCAGTAGAATGGTAGTATAGAAAGACATTAAGACACAATAATGATCGATGTGGTGAAATGGGGTCACATTGAGAGGGTATAATACTTTTTTTTTTAGTATACTATAAATAAACCATCGACAGTCTTGCCTAAATAATATATCTAGCTCAAATAAAGATGGTTATCTGTTTGTATTACAAACATAAAGCAGTGGTGTTTACCCATCAACATTACGGAAACCAAGTCATAAAGCATTGTGGGTCACGTACAGTAAAAACTAATCCTGCCTGGATCCGCATTTCAGATATAAGTATGTTAGTAGGGATTAGAAAGTGAGCTATTGTTTACCGCAACCTGGTATGGAAATCATGAGAGCGAGTGGTATTAGAGCTTTGTTTGGCTATTAAAAAGGTGTACTTGTGTTTTTAAATCATTGATATTTTATTTTTAAACCAATCAAATCATAATCAATTTAATTTTATAACAATCTTAATATTTCCAAACACCTTTTAACTTTTGATCCAAGCTACTCCATAAGATCTAAATGTACACATGTCATCTCATAATAATTAAGAAAACACAGAACCTGTTCTGTTGCATGCATGTTTCTTGGTTGCAGACATTTTTTACTACAACCGTAATATATTCAAATGTTACTTCACAACAAAATATAGTTTAAAATTAACAATGTAACCATATATATTGTTCCATAAAGTCATATTTTGTGAGCTACAATGCAGCACATTTATGCTTTCGACCAAGACCATTAATGATGTCATATTCTAGCGAGCTGCATGTGCGGCACATGGTAAGGTCACTATGCAGGCTGTGCCGGGCAGGTACAGAGCTCCATATTTTATATGGGCCGGTTACGTGGGTGATCTCCCCAACAGGCACAGGGGGAAATGGCAAGTTTGGGATCCCGATTGTCCAATAGGGCATTCTGCCCTTTGGTTATGTGACAGAGGGGCTGATGCCCCTGGTACTGCTGCCCTCGGCATAGGTGAGACTACACCCCTGGGGGCAGTTGCCCCAGGCAACCGAAGGTGAGGGGGCATACTTGAGCAGTCTGGCAGCAATTCCCCAGAGCCTACTTGGGTTCTCGGTGTTGTGAATGTGCCATCAGTCTGGGGTGCGACCTCTGACCTTTCCCCAGGCAGCAAGATCCCTGATTATAGCTCTGGAAACTGTCCATATTTTGGATGAAAAGATTTAGACTTTTTTGACACTCCTTGAATCTAGCTTGTTTCTCCTGTTTTCTTCATAATTTCTAAAACCTGTCGTATTCAAGAAGGTAGATTGCATTTTATTATTAGACATAATGTCTTTACGCTGTTTAAACAATGCATTATTCAGAGCCAGCTAGGTACAGAAGCTTGCCAGCATTGGCTCTTCATAAAACCTACAGAAGTGGGTCAGTTAGAACCTTATAGTGAATAAACCCCATTTATCCCCACTGACTGCATAGTTCAGTTTAAAGGGGAACATGCACACACACACTTATATTTTCTGTTTTTACTACTAATAGGTTAAAATAAGTTTGCAAAATTGTGCTATTTTTTTATTTTAAAACAGTTCAAATTTAACGTAAAAAAAATGTTTTCAGAAAATGTATTTCGTCAGTGCCCCAAGATGTGCATGTACATGGTTATTAGGGTGTGCATCCCTGTATTTTTCAGAATCTCAACCCATTGGTTGATTATGTGATGTTCTTTCTTTCCCCTTCAAAGAGGAACATTTGTTTGGGTTAACAGGAAGTGGATTGAATGTAACTCCTTCTATCTGTGCATAAGCTGTGTGATATCGCATACCGCAATGGGCGATATACATGTATGTATAATCACATCTATTCGATAAACGTACCAAGGGATGTGGGAGCTTCAGTTTCAGTTTTCCATGGAAATAATGGGTGAGTGGGGTGGTTGCCATAACCCGTGGCACTCAACGGGCACTCAACGGGTTAAAGGGACCAGGATTATGTTCGTTATGTAAGCAGGCATTTGTGACTGTCCTCTCGGGTTCATCATTCATATCCTGACAGTAGTATAAGGAAGATAGAACTAGCTTGCACTAGGAGATCAAAGAGAAACAAATCCAAAATAAAGACCATTTCAGATAGGCTACCCAGGAGCAGAGCACAAAGAAACTTTTATTCGCAAAGTGTAAAAGCAAAACAGACTAAAAACCGACAGCTCTATAAAATTGGAGCTTCCAAAGCCTTAAACGATAAGGTTAGTTTATAAACTCAAATGAGGAACATAACTAAACCCAGATGTAGTTTCTCAACGAGATTTACCTATTTGCCTTATCGTATGATTCTATTAAACTGATAATTCTGGACTAGTATTGTCAAAACTATATTACTGGACTGTCTGTAGGATCATTCATATGGGTCTAATATATATACTTACAGTATTGTCTATTTACCACATTATTCCAACAAAATGTTACAAAACATCTAATTCTGGAATAATGTGTTACATTGCTTTCTCTAGATCATGAAATAAAACACCCAGAATAACAAGCAGTTCTGCTTCGGTTTTTGTTTAGTAAACAGCAGTGAGTGTTTGCTGTGGGAGGTATATGTTGGATGACATTTTAGCTGCTTGTGGCTTGGGTACTAAAAAGAATTGGGTGATTCAAAGGAGAGGACTTAGATAATAGTGACTTGGCCAGGGGATCTCAAAATATTTGTTTTCTTCATTAGCCGTACGACGTTAGCATTATTGAATATGCGGAAATCAGGTGGGTAGACTTGTTTTTGCCTAATTAACACTTGTTGGAAGTGATGGAAAAATATAGATATATACTATATTTAAACCCAAATCACTATCATTTTACAGTATTTCTAATTAGTAGAATTTTCTGAAATGCCAAAGTATATGTGAGTATATAGATTGATGAAAGTACACTTACGGTAGTGTGTATGTATGTGTGTATATATATGTGTGTGTGTATATATGTGTATATATATATATATATATATATATCTCTAAGCATGCACCTAAAGTCACACAGTATGGCACCTGTATCGGCATTGGTATTTTATATTTATTTATTGGTATTATTTAGCTTTCTGTGCTTGGAGGGCTTTTGTCATATTTGTACCCACCATAAGCATACAGAATAGATATCCATTATTTGTATATAGCAGTGGTATACTACAATACATTGCTTTTACCATTATTAAAACTTTTCTTTTATCTTACTATTTCTTTTGTTACATACTATGGTCTTATGTGTAATAGAGTAAAAATAAATGAAGGTAATATACTTGTAAATATTGTATTTTTAAAATCATCTCATTGCAGGTAATTGTTAAATTTTCTTTCAAGTCTTCATAATGGGGTTTATGGATTAAAATAACCAAATGTATGTACTAGAAACATATCTTGTATTTCTACCACGGAAGCAACAATCTTGAGAACAAGAAGTATGACTATTCCTCCTTATAAAGTTCTCTCTCCTCTTTAACTTGCTGATTGTCACTGATTGGTTCAGGCAGCCTTTATAGGGTAGAGTGAGAAGAAGTTCTAGAAATTCAGAACGGTAAACTGATCACATAATGCCAGCTGGGCAACATTGAGACAAATATTTCAGCTTTACTGAGATAAAATAGCCTCTTAGTTTTGAACATGCTTGCATGATTTTAAAACAAAAAGTAATGTTGATAATGCAGCTTAGCAAAATCCTTGGTAGTTCCCCTTTAAAGTTTGATTATATATTTAAAAGCTGTATCCCGATAAAGACCCACAAACCCTGATATATACTAACTAGACTCTGATTTGCCTTTGTGCTAAACGAGAAAAATGAGAGAGATTGTTTTAGTCTTTTATGTTGCCTTTTCTTTTTTGTTACTTTATAAAGTATTATTGTTATTTTCATTCTACCGTTTAACGAAATGTGTATCGCCAGCGCAAATGCTGTTAAAAGGGTGCTCCAGCCATCAAATGCACTTTAATGCAAATTATTACTGAGGTCCCCCCTTTTGTGAATATATGGGGGAGATTGTGCAGAATCCCCTTTATGCCTCTAGATTGTAAACTCGTTTGTACAACGCCATGGAATTTGTTGGCGCTATATTAAATAAATAATAATAATTTAGCGCTTACCCCCCCCCTGAATTATTTGCTGTGGTGGAGATCTGTTCAGCCGAACACATCTCAATGTCCCGTACATCAAAGAATGTTCCCTTTCATTTTTCTTTTGGTTCCCCCTTCCAAATGCATGGAGGGCACATCTCCTGCTAGCTAAAGCACATGCGCAGTATACTCATTGCTAGTCATTTTGTGCTTTTCAGCCAATGATTGCTCTTCCGATTAGCTGCAAGTTACACTAAAAAGGAACCATGGAAGGACTAGTTCCCCCTTTTGTCGTTGGTGGATCTGTATGGGGCCCTAAGCTGTCTCGAATACTATAGATATAATAGCTCAGTGTCCCCTTTCAAATGCATAGAGATGGCAATCATCACAGTCGCTCCCATGGCGTATTCCTGAGTGTACCAGTATGCAGTGTTCAGGTACTTAGTAGACATGCTGGCCATGTTTTTGTAATCTGTTGTGGCACCAAACTTGGTTGTTTTATAGACATTTCCGCAGCAATATTGTGACAGCCCCAAAACGTACCTTTAATGTCAATTAATGCTGTTTGCTAAACTGGAATGTAAGAGCGGCCGTTACCCTTTAATGTTTTGACATTTAGGTTTAACGTAATAGGCATTAAAGCTGTTAGTTACGTATTTTATGAAAAGTATCCCTTTTAAATACAACAATCATAATGGTTGGCTTTATTAATGGAGGATTTGTTTATCCTCAAAATATGTTTTATAGCAAAGAGCCAAATGGACCTGATGTGATCTGGCTGAATAAAGCGGGATTTGTATGTACCTGGTGACTGGTGCAGAATAAACAGATTCAATCAGTATGCACCCAGTTCAGGAACTTTATCCCTGCTTAAAAGCTACTGTTTTATATAATAAATAAAATAGCATTCATGCAGTAACTATGGATGCTGTATTGTTTGGCATGACTTTTATTCCCCATCAGGCTGACAATAAATATGTCAAAAATCCCATTTCCCAAGGAACTAAAATTGAAAAGCATACTGTTTTTCTATTAAGGGATTTCAATTTCTTGAAAGTACCAATACTGCCCACAATAAGAAAATAAAAATAGAAGGGATATGCTACTTTAATGCACTTTAAAATATCATTTTCTCTGTCTTGAAAATGCATGGACAGACTCAGCAGAAAAGTCCTCCACAGCGTTTCTTGCTATCCCACCCCAGCTCCTAGACGTTGCAGGGGATGTGTTCAGCTGAACGCATCCTCTATGCATGCGCGATATAGTCGCCACTACAGAGCTTGCTTGTGCGGGAATTCCAGGGGGTCTATCAAGACCCTGCATGCATGCACAGAAGTCGCTACCATTGATTTGTTTTATTTTGCCAGTGACTGGTTGCTTTAAGCAGCAATGACATTTGGACATCGGTTTGAGCTCTGCGCTACAGCTCTGGAATGGATGTGATTGCAGATGATGTAAAAAACGCATATTTGGCTATCCTGAAGCTTACGGTAGAGGATGCAGCTAAAATATTTGATCATATTATAAAACAAAATTTGAGAGCATAGAGGGATGTAGGCCCATTAGTTTACTTTTGAGGTTTGTTTTTGGCCTAGTTGATTCTCTGTTCCTGTAACCCAATCCTTTACTGATCCTTGTGTACATGAAAATAGGGATTCTTCTGTATAAACGAGGACTAAAGATCCTATTCTGATATACTGATACATAACCTTTATTGCTAAGATTTAAAAATACATATTAACATTAGTCAGGTAACCAATCACCTGATACTAAAATAAAAGTGCTGCTGGAAAACTCTCCGCGTAGAATATTCCAGCTCCGTGACGGGGTAATTTAATGGGTTTTTAGATGAAGCTCATCAATCAAGGATGCTCAAGTACGGAGTTATATTAGTTGTATATGAAGGAGTGATGGGTAATGCCAATTGCCATGATATTTGAAAGGAATAGTAGAGGTAGATGAGTAAATCTTGATCTTTAATCATGTGTCCGTGGGTGTAGTTGATAATGTCGGTTATATTGTAGGAATTTGTGTTTTGAGCAGGTACTGTGTAACAGGATACACTGTTCCCTCCGTATATATGTAACTAGGGCTGAAACAACTAATCGATAAAATCGATAATAATCGATAATGAAAATCGTTGTCAACGAATTTCATCATCGATTAATCGGATCGATTTTTATCGATTATAAAAAGAGGTTTTTTTCAGAGCAAATGCTCTGAAAAACTCCTCTCCTTATATAATCCGACCTCAAACAGAGATCGGATTATAACACCGGAATCCAGATCCCCCGCAACGCTGCAGGAGACCTGGATTCCCCTCACTGCCGGCCGGTCTCTCACTTCCGTCTCTCTCCCCCCTCCCATCTGCCTCCTCCCCCTCCCATACATCACTCTGCCTCTCTACCCGGCACCGTTACTGGCAGGCACTTTCCCTGCAGCTTCATAGAAGCCACAGTGTAAGTGAAGGGCAGTAACGGAGTCTGTCTGTGCGATGCAGACCCCCACCGGCTGACAGAGAATCATCCTCTCTGATAGCCAGTGAGGGTCTGCATCGCACAGACAGACTCCGTTACTGCCCTTCACTTACACTGTGGCTTCTATGAAGCTGCAGTGAAAGTGCCTTCAGTAACGGAGCCGGGTAGAGAGACAGAGCGGTGTATGGGAGGGGGGAGGAGTCAGAGGGGTGTATGGGAGCCACCCTCCAATACACCACTCTGGCTCCTCCCCCTCTCATACGCCACTCTACCCGGCTCCCTGGTGTCTTGTCAGAAACGGAGGTTCACAGGAGGCAGAGTGGAGTATGGGAGGGGGGAGGAGGCAAAGTGATGTATGGGAGGGGGAGGAGCCAATGTGATGTATGGGAGGAGGCAGAGTGGAGTATGGGAGGAGCCAGAGTGGAGTATGGGAGGGGGAGGAGCCAGAGTGGTGTATGGGAGGAGGCAGAGTGGAGTATGGGAGGGGGAGGAGCCAAAGTGATGTATGGGAGGGGAGGAGGCAGAGTGGTATATGGGAGGGGGAGGAGGCAATGTGATGTATGGGAGGGGAGGAGCCAAAGTGATGTATGGGTGGGGGAGGAGCCAGAGTGGTGTTTGGGAGGGGGAGGAGCCATAGTGGTGTATAGGAGGGGAGGAGCCAGAGTGATGTATGGGAGGGGGAGGAGCCAGAGTGGTGTATGGGTGAGTTATAGTGGTGTATGGGGGGTATTATGAATTTTTAGGGCATATAGGGGGTATAAGGCATATGGATATTAGGCATATCAGGGGGGCATAAACATATCTGGGGGTAAAAGGTATATCAGGGGGCTCAGTGGCATATAGGGGGTATAAGACATCGATATTAGGCATATCAGGGGGGCATAAAACAAATCTGGGGGTAAAAGGTATATCGGGGGGCTCAGTTGCATATCACTGGCATATAAGGAGTATAAGGCATATCAGGGGGCACAGTGGCATATCAGGGGGCACAGTGGAATCTGGCATATAAGAGGTATAAGGCATATATGGGGGCAGAGTGGCAAGCTGGGGGTCTGATGTGCATAACTGGGGGCAGTTTGGTAAATAAAAAAATGTAAACAAGGCTTTTTTCTCAGTTTTTATTAAATATGAAAAATAGTTAAGATATGAATTAATATTTACTAATAACTTTGTATTAAAACCTAGTTTGAGAAACACCGTGTTTGGGTTCTTGTAGCTTTTATTATTATGTCA
The DNA here is from genome assembly GCF_027358695.1 of Spea bombifrons. NCBI lineage: Eukaryota > Metazoa > Chordata > Amphibia > Anura > Pelobatidae > Spea > Spea bombifrons. The sequence continues at coordinate 132,670,807 of NC_071087.1, read as the reverse complement.
GTAAAATAAGAAGGTGAATAGAGAGAGGCCATTGCAATAAAGAGATGAAAGTGTAAATTGTACGTTTTTTATTGCAATTTTTCTTCAATTTAAAATAATGTATTTTTTTATCCGATTAATCGACAAAATAATCGGCCAACTAATCGATTATTAAAATAATCGTTAGTTGCAGCCCTATATGTAACGTGAGTGTTGTTACTCTTAGTTGCTGTATTGATTTCTGCTGTAGGTCCAGCCTTAATTATAAGCTAGTGAGGGTGATGGGGGATACACCACTGCTAGGCATTCGGGCATCAACCAATGGGGAGGGGGAGAGAAGTGTTTTGAGGGGGTTCAAGTGACACCACGTGGCCTCCGATATGCTCCTGTCTCCACGTGTCGGTTCAAAATAGTTCAGAAAAGGGCCCTTCCGACCTGGATCAGTGTGGTCCAGGTCGGAAGGGCCCTTTATAAGCAATTTTGAACTGGTACGAGGAGACGGGAAGGAGCGGTCGCACTGGGCCCCCTAGTGGCAGGGGCCCCCATCGCAGCTGCGACCGCTGTAATCCCTGTAGTTACGCCAGTGGGTCTTTCACATCTAGGAGTGACAAACATTAGAGGGAATTCTATGCAGTGAGTTTTCCAGCCGCCCTTGTTTTCTAGTATCGGGTGATTGGGTACCTGACTAATCTTCATGGGATAATGCAATTCTTAGCCCTAGATAGATCCACTCACCATGTCTCCAGGAGTTACTCCAGGGGGTACCATTATGCAGTTTTTAGATTAAAGCATCATTCTTTTCTGACTAATTATACCTCAGATACAACTTTAAAAAGGCACTTCCCTACCAGAGTTCCCTATCTGCTCCTATATAGCACACAGTGGTTAATGTTAAGGGTGTTGTTCCACTTGGATAAAAGATTTGCGTACTCTATCATGTAAAATAATCCTTCACAGATCCATTGTTTTATCCTTTGCTCATTAAACCTATCAGTGCCTAATTTTGTGTCACATGACGAGCATTCCCAGCAAAAATTCAGAGTAAGGCAAAGGGGGATAATTTAGCATTAGAAACATAGATTTATGAAAGTGTTTAGATTCAGCAGTTTATTTGGGAAACAAATACTATCTTACCATTCATTCAGTCAATTGCGTCCCTGATGTATAAAATAAACTAATACGTCTACTACTGCCCAAGGGTTGAAATCAAGAGAATGTTAATGATCTTAAAACAGGCAAAAGTGTAAATGAAATGAAAGAAAGTAAATAATAATAATAATGGTGAACAGTTTTAGAGAGATATTTGTTAATAAAACAGTAAAAATACTGTAATTGCCATGGTTTCTGTATGAAACCTCCTTTGACTTTTTATTTATTGTTTTCCATTTCTTCTAGTATTATTATAGGTGATCATTTGTATATATTTTGCAAAGTTTCACAAGCTGATTATGTTTGCTGATCTGACATTTCCTGTTTCATATCCAGTTTTCCTGGACCCAGCCCTAATTATTTTATGACACACCTCTGACTCTTTTGAGTTGTTATAATTGATCTCCGCTAACATCGGTCCTGGCAGTTGGACTTGTTAGCCCAAGGCCATGTAGCTACAACAATCACTATTAAGAGCCCTTTTCGCTCTGCAGCGTTGCTCGCTTCCTGTAATCCTGTCATGTAACTGCATGCAATCCTCCACCCCTCCAGAAAAAAAAATCTAGAAGAAAAAAAAAAAAAGAGGAAAACTCTCCACTACTGAATAAGTGCTTGTGTCTGAAAATACTGCTCATTCCAGACAGTGGCCCAGGATGGGATGGGCTTCTGCCCTTAATAACGCTGCCTGATTGGCTGAGCTTGAAGAACTTTCCCCCTTTCATCCTGAAAATCTTTTTTTTTTTTTGGTTGAGAACTTGACTCGCTGCTGCTTTTTTAAAGCGTACGTCAGCTGAAAACTGGTCTCCAGTGGCTTACACTGACACCATGAGTTCAGACGGAGATGAATCCAGAGACGGTATGTTTTGTTGGGATTTTTGTGGGCATCTAATTTTGTTATGAATGCCTTTATTTTATAACAAGATCTCCTATATCTTCTACCGAAGAGCGAGCTGTTATCTAAAAGTCGTACTGAGTTTCTCGTTTCAGGCATTATGGAAAAAAAAGTTTGGCAGATAACTCTAAAAACTGTTTTCTAGATTTCCTGGAACCTTAAAATATTTGAAGACCTGCCACACTCACTTGTGCTCAAAAGTTGTGCTAGATAGTCCCTATAAACTTTCTTTTTTGTTGTTTTAGAGACTTTATATTTTTGCTGCTGAAAGAGGAAGATCTGCAACTAAGCAGCTACTGTCACTATTTTGATCGTTCTCTATGCTGCTGGGGACTTCCCATTTTACATTTTCTAGTTGCGTTTTATGCAATGTGTGTGAAATCTGTAGTGATTGATGGGTATGTTTCCGAGAATCGCTAGGCCAAACAAAAAAATAAAAAAAAAATGAAAAAATAAAAAAAGTTTTCTTTTACTACTAGTGCAGAAAAAATATAGCATAGTTTTTTGACAGAATTAGGATATTTTCGGTAGGCTCTATCCAGCAACTTTGTATGCAAAATAAAATTGTAAGTTCTCTGTTCTACAGAAAATATAAAATATCAAATTAAAAAATGTGTATATATATTTTATTTATCTAATGACATGGTTGCATGCAGCTAAAACTAATATTGATTTAATGCATGCTTAATAAATTATACCCCCCTTTTGAAGTGAACAAGCTAGAATAAAAGAACAATCTGAATTCAGATTAAAATCAAAAGTTTAGCGCAAGTATTGGACACATGCACAGTTTGTTACGGGGCTCATTGGATCCCTGCTTAATGCAAGGGTGAAGTTGCCTTTGGATAATATTTGGGGAGAATATTAGCACGGGGTTGAATTACACTAGAAGCACATTCCTTTACCAACACGTAGATTCCAGCTTAGACTTACTGGCACGCTTGCCATATCTGAAATAACTATTTGATTGCATGCAGGAAGCGTGTAGCAGTAGGTTGTCAATGCTTTGCGTCTGGGAGCCTTTTTGGAAGGGTACTGCCCAACAAAGCCCTCCTTCTCGACCGCTATTTCCAGTTTTAAAGAAATGGCTTAGTAGTTTCAATTTACTATAAATTCCAAATGGGTTATCAAAAAAGTACCCTCCTGCTTCTGTTTTCTGTCTTGTTTTTGCTAAAGAAGCACATTCTCATTCCCGCTTCCTCTTATTACCCTAAGACCGCTGATACAACGTTGAGACCCATCATTCCATATCCCAGAAGTGGTGGGTTGGTGTTTAGGATTCTCCATCAGCTAATGTACCTGCTGTTTGTAACACTGCTGCAGTTCCACCTACTTAATGTAACACTTTTGTAACTAAATGCCACATTAGAAACCTTATTCCTATTCCTAGTACTGTTGAATGCCCGGATGGTTACAGATATAATGATTTTAGTCGTGTTACATTTTGCTTATTCCTTCGTTGTTGCTGTAAATATTTAATTATCAATCAAAGATACATAGAAACTGAATAAAACTCAAATTATATATATATATATATATATATATATATATATATATATATATATATATATATATTTTATGTGATTAAAATGTCGGAAGAAGGAATAAAATAAAACATTTAAGGGTTTTTTTTTATTTTTTTTTACAAGGATGTTATAATTTGATGGTTATTTGGCTTTATAATGGAGGCATGCAGTATTTTCGTTTTTATTAGCAAGATTTATTAATATATAATTGGAAGTCACCAATCAAGGCCTATTCAGATATGATTATTTGCTTCAAACAAGTTTATTGCAGATACTGTAGATATAAACCATTTTATACAGATTATTCATACAGGCTTTTGCTTGTCCTAATGATAATGTCAAATCACATAAATGTGTCGTTTCTGCAGGACAGATTATATGCACGTCCTCTGTGTTCATTGTTGTTAAAGGGAGACTCCCGCCGTCGTATGCACTTTCATGCATTTCAGACCCCCATGCGCATGCACGGAAAGAACTCCCTTGGATTTCAATGGGAGCACTTTACTGAAAGAGTATGCATTCTTCTTTTGTGAGACTTTCGGGAACATAAATTGTCCATTTAATGCAGAAAATGTGTTTAATGTACTCTGGATTGTGTAATGAGCTATGGAGGAAGGGAATATGAAAAAAGGAGCATAATTTAAATAAAGCACACATAATCAGCTACCAAAATATAGCCCATATGTCCTGCATTCCCCATGCAACGGTTTCCTTTTATAATGAGGTAATGTATATAAAATGACGTCTGCCTACCCCCTACTAAGTACAGACCTACTAAATCAGACACCACGCTTGTCACCTCAACGTCGGGGGACATGTCTCCAAATACATCAAATTTTGTAAAGTCCAAGAAGTTAAGTTAACTTATGGGAAAGGCTCAAGAATGCGCATTCCGGGGAAGCTTGTGAAATATATCCTTTTTCAAAAAAAAAAAAAAAAAAATTGGTTGTTAAAGGCCATGTGTCTGTGCAAATCAAACTATAGAAAGAGATGCTCCTGGAATAGGAAGGTGTAAAAACATACCTGATCTACTGAGTATTTCCTGATTTAATTCCTAACCAAATTCCAGTGGCGTTTATTGCGCAATACATTAATATAATCTTATCTGGAGAGTAAAGAAACATGTAGCTACGGCAGACAAGATCTAGACACGCAGATACCGGCTGCTTCGTCATTCCTGCTGGCTGCAGCTCGTACAACTAAGCTGGTTGTGGGTGGTAAAGACAGGTTTACACGGCATATAAACTATCCGAATAGCTCTTTTGTGAGGGTTAGCATGGTAACTGGGAGAATGAAGACTGTCAAATCTAGAAAAGAAGACATTTCTTGCATAGACTGACCTTGTGGACATGTGTAGTGATGGATGTGTACTTTCTGTGTACTGTAAAGAAACGTGATGCAATTAGGTTTTTAGAACTTTTTTTTATAAATAAAATGAGATCAATTCTGGAAGCTATATAAGCATTGTATCCAGAGAAGAATGTTCTTCCGGGTAATGTTCTAATACTTTGTGTCATTTTATTAGGTGTGTACCTGCACTATATGAGTTAATTGTATTAGAGGTACATTGTAGAAGGATAGCTTGACACAAAGTTGCTGAGGAGCAGCATCAAACTGAAAACAGAGGTGTTTACATGCTATACTATCCCATGAGCTGTATCGGAATGACAGCGACGGTTTTATAAGACTAAATAATTTAAATTCCCTACCTGCCCCTTGCCCTGCAGAATATCTGTACATATACGCCCTGTAGGACATCTAAGGGCAGCCTTTTAGCATGATGGCCGGTTAATCTGTTTAGCCGGTTACAGTGCACATGGCATGGAGGTAGGGCTGGGCACCCCTGGCACTTTAGGGCCACTGGCTGGCCATTTTACGTTCTACACTTGAGCAGCAAATTAGATGAGTACGGAGTGCTCTCAGCCAGCAAGCTTTCAAGACTACCTAGTTCTCTTTTTAGGGCACATTATACCAATTTACAAGTAAGTAATAGTGCAGAGTCTCTCACTGAAGTACTGCTTGTTTTTGCTGTCCCATGGCAACCTGTGACGCAAACCCAGTATACATGTAAAAAGGCTCCAACTCTTAGATTTAGGTCCTAATGCAAGCAAATAGTACAGTATGCAAGATAATTTTCATTTCAGCCCAGTAAATGTGAATATTTACAGTGGACTGCAAATGCCTTTGATACTGTTTAGTGTGTGTGTGTGTGTGTATATATATAGTTTTAAAATATGGATCTCTTTAGGTCTTCAAACAAAAGTATCAAGAAGGGTAAGCTGTCAGTCTATGCAGAATGTCTCCCAAAAGTATGGTTATTTCATATGGCGACTTTAAGGTCTTCTTAACTGCCAGTCAAAGAAGAAATAGAGGATCTTATACCAATCATATATAATTTATGTCTCAGATTGAAGAAAATAAAAGTGTAATAGAAATGTTATTTGTGGATCACCTCCCCAGTAAGTCCTTTGACTTTGCCTTAGTTTGGAGATTAATCATTATTACATTTCCCTGCATAAGTGATACTTCCTCTTTAAATTTATGGAACTGAGAAACATTACCTTCATTGTACAAATGTATTTAAGTAGTTTCATGTAGACCTTAAATGAACAGTTTACTGTCCCATGTAGCAACAAAGAACGAGTGTACTTTATAAGTGCTTTATTATATGTTCTTTAACAGTCGGAAGAAAAAGAGTATAATACACTTACCTTTAGGAGAAGCTGCAGCGCACCATCCCTTCTATGGTACAATTGTTGTACCAGGTTTGAAATCAATGGGAATGCTTTCTGCACATGTGTGTAGGGGACACTCTTTAGACTCAATGCAACTAATCTGCGAGCCAAGGGCAAGGGGGCTGGGTGATTCTGGTAAATGTATTTGCAGTGGGTCAGTTTAAAAGAACATAGCTATCATATGCTTTAAATTGCATATGGCGGGACAGTGAATAGTTTTTTCTATATGTATATATCTATATATATATATATATATATATATAATTATACAGATCTGTTATAAGGACCTATTTTTGTGCACATTAGCTGAGGGACTGGTAAAGGAGCTTGAACGCTGATAATTGTGAATAGTATAAAATGTATTTTTTTTTAAATATAAAAGGAAAACATATGGAATGTGTATATATACAGGCATAATTCATACCTATCGGTATGAGTGGGGGTATAGTCTGCCAAAGCATCATCTGTAAAGAGTACAAATACACCTAATTCTGTGAATCTCATGACAAATAAAATAGTAAAATATAACGATAGGTCTTCTTCTCCATACGCCAATTATCTAGTTAAAGAATTAGAGATTTGTTTGTTTAGTTAAGTGATTTTCTCTACGCATTCTGAGTAGAGGATAGTTTCTGACGTTGTAGGAACTGAACAGTGAGACCAAGCGGCCTCCTCAGTTTACTGCGGAAAAAGAAGTCCGTATTAAACACTGTTGTTGCCAAATGCATTCTTTTTTACAGTGTATACTGTGTATTCTAGCAAGCATTTCAAGAAAGATTTGCAGTGCTCCTTAACAAGGGCTTTCTGTGTGCATAGTTTTGGCAAATCATTAAACAAACGAGCAGCGGCTACGGCAGAAACACTATTGCCGTTTGTCTTACATCTGGAAGGAATTTTCTACATGTGGGTCAGATTGTGTATTTACTGGTGTTTTTGGTTTGCGTTGAGTGATGGTTACACTTTGTTTATTTTCCAAAATCGCCAACTACGTACCTTATCAAGAATGTATATTTGACAACAAGGCTATGGAGACACAGGATAGATTTTTTTTTCTCAAGATGTCGACGACAACCCTTCGAAGATCTTGTGTGTTTTCATTGCGTGTACCGGCAGAAATAGAATTCCTTGAGATTATTCAGACATTGAATCTAACAACAATCGAGAAAATCTGAAGCACAATGGTGTTTGGAAATTCAGAAATATACTGAGCAGAAATTGACTTTACAAATCTGGAAAATATGAAGCTTTTTTAAAAAAAAATGTGCAAAATTCTTTATTTTAATCAAACTGATGCTAAATCATTTTCAAGATGGACTATATAATTTCACATATACATTATTTAGATTCTACTGGTCCCTACTATTAATATTCACAAACGCCTTCAGGTTATGAGCACATTCATCACATGCTCATATATCCTTATTTCCAGTAGTAAAAATGGTGAACTATGACACTGAAAAAGTGTCTCTGAAACATTGCATCTGAAACAAAGGCTTTTCTCCAGCACTAGATCCCTGCCTATAAGCAGGAGTCAGGAACCGGTAGCTTTTCCGTAGCTCCTGTTTCCATAATAACAAGAATATTTTTATAAAATCTGGGGGATTACAGAAGCTCAAGGTTTCAGTCCCACTTGGAGACTTTCATCAAGAGAATCTGGAAGGAAAGACGCATTTTATTTATAGAGCTAAAGATGAAAAAAAAATACTCCTGTAAAACAATCCAACAAACAACAACATAGAATCCGGTATTAACTCCAACCAAAATATTAAAACGCATACCAATGTAAAGAAAAGCATTTACACTGTCGGCTTTATACATAATATCAAATACACACTACTGTTCAAAAGTTTGGGGTCACTTGTCCTTGTTTTTTAAAAGGATAATTGATCATTACAAAACCCTTTTGCAATTATGTTACAGCTAGAAATGTCCTTGTTTTCCATGAAAACAGCTGAGTGTACGGAAGTGTGAGTTTGTGTGAATTTTTAACTATGAACCCCGACGACCTTTTTTTTATGTTCAGAAACAGAAAAGCATTCGTGTTTCGTGTGTAAAAATACACTATTTAGTGCAGTAGCTGAATGCAGAATCAGGACACTGGCTGGGTTAAATTGTGTAGAGACGCTTGCCCTTGTCCAGAATAGCCTAGGCATTCCATCAGCGGCTTTACATTACATTCAGCCATCTGCACATGCGTTTAAATACGCAGAAGAGCAATGTGTGTGTGAGAAGAGAAGAATGCCTTTGTTTCATGTTAATATTCTAGTCATGTGACCGGTGACAGACATGTAAAAGGTCTTGGATTTGGTGACAAATGGAAGGTTAAACTAGGCGAAGAACAGCTGCTGACAGCAGATGGCTTCAAATGAACTGATTTAGACTGACTATGGAATCCTTATGGTGGAATTTTACCTTGAATATAGCTATGTCACTCTGTCTTACTAGCCTGTCACTTTTGTATAAAAGATTTTATACTTAACCGCACTACGATTATAAGCAAGGTGGCATTTCACCAGTTGGTGTGTAAAGATAATAATAAAAAAGTGTATGGCTTTTAAATTGGTGCTTTCAGTTTCGTTTAAATTCCAATTACCTCAATTGATCTCTGAAAATGAAGAGGGACCCTCAAATAAAAAAAAAACAAAGCAAAGAGCTCAGAGTTCTTCTTTAAATTTCATTTGATCTTTCACTCTTTCACACTCATTCACTCTCTCACTCACACTCTCTGAATGCCTACTTTCCTTCATCGCCATGAGCTTCCGTGTCATGCAGCACCGTTTCTTATCTTGTATTTTCTTATTCTTCTGTCTTTCTTTGTACTGTGCTCCAAAAAGTCTTCGTTCTTCATCTGCTTCTCTGTGGACAGGTGGACCTCAGGTGGACTTCCGCAAAATGGCAGAGGTTCCTGGCAAATCCTCTCCTGGATTGGAGTAGCAGGGAAAGGGTGTGTCTGGAGGCTCCGCCCATTTTGTTGCAGTAACCTCAAGGTGAACTTATGGAGCCTCAGGGCACACCTTCTCACCACTTCTCCAATATGCTAGTTAAATTATGTGACTGTAAATTCATTCTTATATGGTGTCAAACTCTTTGTTTCACAAAAAAAATGTACGTCTAGGCCACATTAACCCCTTAAAGACAATGAGCGGTCCCTAAAACAATGCATTTTGAGCCCGTACGTGTACAGGCTTTGTCATTAAGGGGTTAAAATGTATAATCTGTTATTTTGATGAATGAAAATGAAGTGGTTGTGAGGTGACAAGTCAATGAAACTTGTCAGACGTTGGAATGTTTGACATCACCAGTAGATTCCTACTGCAGAAGACTGTAAACGGACTGTCAGGCTGTGAGATGTCTGGGCATGTGCTAATGTAAAACTGCCTGTCCGTCTCTTACTCTACTATGCGTCTCTGCCTCTCTCTCTCTAGATGTTACAGGTTTCATGGTTTATTCACTGAAGCAGTGAAGAGTACTGTGATTTCAGCTTGTCGACTTGATATTACGCATTATGTTGGGGCAGCTGCTTTTATCTTTTCCTGCAAGGAAAATAATTGCCTGAGGTCTGTAATTGAAATGTATCATAAGCCCATGCAAGATTATATAGATTTTTCCTTTGCAATGGATCTGCCATTTTTTCAAATCCTACATTCCTCACAGTCCATCGCACTAATCCTATGCAAAATAAAATTAGCAGTATATTCATATTTATTAGACAGTCTGTTTAAGTGTATACCATGAGAACAGCCATCTTTACTTCTTGTTCTGAGATTCAATATAAGTATGTTGGATTAGTTTGGGTAGCCTTTGTAGAGGTGGAGATGGGAGGATATCAAGAAAGAAAAGCCAACTAATGCTGGTGATGCCATTGGGTGCTGCGTCTCTCATTTAACTAATTTGCAAGCAAAAACCACAAACTATGGATAGTTTAATAAAAAATAAATAAAATAATTTAGATATTCCAACAGCTGTAATGGAGATATTTGCCCTTTTAAGTTAAAGCAACCCCTATATTCTTACCACTTTGCAATGATAAATAAAATATAGTTTCACTTAAGATGATCCTAATAGTTTCAATGCTTGACACACTCTACAAAGTAAAAGCATGCACTTAAATATACCCAGTAAGCCCTCTGGAGAAAAAGAGCAGGGGCAGGCATTTGGAAATCCATGCAGCCTCTGTCTCATTGCCAACCTGACATCTGCTGAAAGTTTTGGAGACCCTTCAAAAGCAGTTCATGCTTGGGGAAAAAAAAAAACAGACGTCAGGCAATATACGTCGAGGAATGCACCCTGTAATGTCCAGTTGTCAGAGGAGACATATCCGCATATCTTGGGATGTGCGAATTCCCACTGAACATACTCTCTTGCCACTAAACTATAAAGTCTGTCTGCTTTAAACCCTAGTTTTACCTGCACTGTGTATGTATGAAGGTAAAGGGTACCTTCCATCTACTCATACTTTTTAGCAGACCTGACCTAAAAATATAAGGAGGGTATCTACTGTCAAGCTGACTCAAACCTGACGAGGTCTGTACATTAGCTGGATTAAGCCTAGTGAAACTCTATATTGCTCATAGAATAATTTTAAATTAAATTGTATTAAAGTGCAGTCATTTTATTACATTTGATTACATCTGACATCCCTCCTTGCCAGAAGGGCTTCATGCTGAAGACTGACTAAGCAATCTCACACTGCTTTATACGATTGTGGCTTTGGGTTGCTGCTTTAGATAACAGAGGTGTATTAGCACAGCCAGATCCAGTGAAACATAAGTTGTTTTCTTAAGAAATCCTGCAAAATGACTGATTTTTTTAAAGGGGAAAGTTTTAAGTTATACCTGGGAATATCATGGGAGCCATCAAACGCCTAGTTTGTAACCTAAGGTTAGCAGCGCTTGGTTGCAGTACTTCTTTTGTGCTCCCTCATAACTAACACCCACCCACTGACTTACTTGAACACCATACTATTACACATACACACACAAATGCCCACGTCTCCTCTCTCAGGCACCACTAACCTAAGGTTCACCCCTACCACTCCAACCCCATATGCTGAAACACCAAATACCAACATACACACTACTGCTAACATCATACACTTTTACTCACATTATAACAGCATATGCTGACACCATGCACCATCATAACTAGAGCTGAAACAACGAATCGATAAAATCGATAATAATCGATAACGGAAATCATCGATAACGATTTCCGTTATCGATTAATCGAGTGATCAATTCGTTGTTGGAGCACTCGGCTCCTTTTACTTACCTCCGCGAGCGTTCCCCGCTTCTGCTACACGCTCTGCAGTCTCCGCCTTCTTTTAGCTACGTGACGGATGTGACGCGTTCCGGAGGTAAGTATTCTTCATGTCTATGTGCACGGATCGCACAGAGCCACTCGCACAGAGCGGTTCGCTCTGTGCGAGTGGCTCCACTCGCACAGAGCGGTTCGCTCTGTGCGAGTGGCTCCACTCGCACAGAGCGGTTCGCTCTGTGCGAGTGGCTCCATTCGCACAGAGCGGTTCGCTCTGTGCGAGTGGCTCCATTCGCACAGAGCGGTTCGCTCTGTGCGAGTGGCTCCATTCGCACAGAGCGGTTCGCTCTGTGCGAGTGGCTCCATTCGCACAGAGCGGTTCGTGAGTGTGGGTGCAGGGCAGAGTGGGGGTGGGGGTGCAGGGCAGAGTGGGGGTGGGGGGTGCAGGGCAGGAGACTGGGTGCAGGGCAGAGTGGGGGTGGGGATGCAGGGTGTGAGTGTGGGTGCAGAGCAGAGTGGGAGACTGGGTGCAGGGCAGAGTGGGGGTGGGGATGCAGGGCAGGGTGTGAGTGTGGGTGCAGGGCAGAGTGGGTGCAGGGCAGAGTGTGAGTGTGGGGGCAGGGCAGAATGTGGGGGCAGGGCTGGGTGCAGGGCAGAGTTAGAGACTGGGTGCAGGGGCACAGTGCAAAGTGCTGGGTGCAAAGTGCCAGTGCTGGGTGCAAAGTGCCAGGGCTGGGTGCAAAGTGCTGGGTGCAAAGTGCCAGGGCTGGGTGCAAAGTGCTGGTGCAAAGTGCTGAATGCTGGGTGCAAAGTGCTGGATGCAAAGTGCCAGGGCTGGGGCAAAGTGCTGGGTGCAAAGTGCTGGGTGCAAAGTGCCAGGGCTGGGTGCAAAGTGCTGGGTGCAAAGTGCTGGGTGCAAAGTGCTGGGTGCAAAGTGCAAAGTGCTGGGGCAAAGTTTCTTAAACAGTAATAGTCCACCTCTTTTCAGAATGTTTGGGGTTATTTTGTTTCATAAATATTGTGTTTGGGTTCTTGTACTTTGAAAATATTGTTTTTTATTACATCATAACAAAATAAGAATGTTAATGTAAATTTTAAGTTGTTTTTTAACATCCAGTTCATTAAATTCTTTTAAATAAACGAAAAATTTGCATATTGTTTTTTTTATCCGATTAATCGATTAATCGAAAAAATAATCGGCCGATTAATCGATTATTAAAATAATCGTTAGTTGCAGCCCTAATCATAACACACACACACTCTCTATTACTTTATGCTGACACACACCTACCCTAACTATAACACATACACACACATCTGCATTGCATGGCCCCATCTGGGCACCTCGGTTACTAGGCACCTGCCTTAGTACTCACCTGCTTTCCCAAATACTGCAGATTAATTGAAAAAGACACTCCAGTCATCAGATGCACTATATATATATATATATATAGTGAAATTGTCTTTGTACTGCTATTTATGTGAACTATGAAAATTCTGTTTTTATTTCCATAGAGGGCTGTCCATTGTCTTCAGCCTAAACTATTTCAACTATTCGCAGTAAAGTGCATTTTAGTGACTTAGTAAGTCTGAAAATCAAATGGGCTCATATTAATGGTTAGCTTCAGTAGTGCAAAGCAAAGTTACTGTCTTCTTTACCTACGGTGTCCTTCTGTGATCATAAAACTTGGCTGTTACACCTTTAAGTTCCAAGAAATGGGTTTTAAAGAAAACAAACACCTTTCTTTCTTACTTTGCATGTGAAATTATCAACCAGAAAATTAGATTTGGCTTTTTTGTTTTCTGTTGTAGTGTACAAATATACCTCAAAAGTATTAAACTTTTAAGTATTCATGAAATAACATCTGTTTCATATCTTTGACATTTGAAAGACTTTTAAAATCGTTAAACATGACTTTTTTCAAGCTACCTATTAACTTTTTTTGCCAATAAGTTAAGTTTCAAGGCAAATGTCATATATGCCGATCAAGAACTTTTGTGTCATTTTCTTCCCCACCCTTGCAAATTCTGCCTGTATCAACAACAGTCAAATTAACAAAAGGAGAGAGATGGGGAGGAATAGTTAGGCAGATACTGACTCGAGTTAAGATAGCGATCCCATGATACAGATATATGTTGTGTTTTTATTTTTTGCTTTTTTTTAATCTGTCAATACCACCACATGTGTTTATTTAATGTAAATAGAGAGAGCACACTTACTTTAATAATGAAATTGAGCAAATGATCAATGGTTTGGTTATACAATGTTAAGACAAGTATGTGCGATAGCGTGCGGCGTGTCCACGTGATTAGGCGGCAGCAGGCTTTAAAGTGCCAGGACCACTTTTCTCCCTCTGCCCATCCCTGATAATCCATCCTATTTATTTCCATGCTGATCCTGCAGCTCTTCACCAGCACTGTTTAAATCTCTTCCTTTTTATATTGTGTTGCTGACCTTGAACAGAGACAAATCATTGTCCCAGGCTTATTGTGGTAATTTGCACCTGTATTGTGTTATTTTTACACTTGATTAACTGTGTCCTGCATTATTCAGCTTTAGAAACCTTGTACAGCTGTGAAGTAACTCATCGATGCAATATCCTGACATGGTCTTGATAAAAGAAGTGAAACTGTAGTATTTTATCCTATTTATAACTTTGGTTCCCTTCTTGTGATTACACCATGTAGTTAGTGTGTAGAATAGTTTCCCGGCATTTGATATTAAGGAAATGGATGAGTATGAAGTTTCACTGTAATAAGTTGTCTTTGTAGAAAGAATGTCTTTATTTCAATGAAAGAGACAATTCAATGCCCCTATAGACCCCTGTCAATAAAGAATGCATATTAAAGTACTTTTGTATTTTTCAATCCAAATCCTGTATACATTGTTACTATACTGCCACTACACCAATAGCTTTATATATATGTATATATATATATATATATATATATATATATATATATACACATATATATATATATATATATATATATATATATATATATATATATATATATATACACATATATATATACACATATATATATATATATATATATATGCCACCAGCTGCTGTATATGATGTCATATTCCGGTGCTCAGTGACTTAGAGGTGTGGGTCTAGGTCTAGTTGGCCTAGGGTAGAATACGTTGCTGGTGACAGGTCTGTGTCATGTCCCCCGACGTCAGTGGGTAATGTCAGATTTGCCAGCTACATGTTACAACTGTGTTGGTCAGCTACAGCTATTCTAACATGGGACTGAGTATTCACCAAAAGGTTAAAGAATTTGAGGAACAAGAAAAAGCACTCATTATTTCCTACTTTGCATTTGAGTTTGTCTTGCAGATCATCTCGAGAGCTATTTGAAGGAGAAAAATAAAGCAGTTGGGCTGTGATGTGTAAAAGGACAAAAATATTACATTGAAACTTAGAATTTGAGGGCAGATGATAGAACTTCAGGCCATCTAGTCTAATGTGAAAAGGACACCATTAACATTTGGGTATCCAATTCTTCGGTAGTCTTTGATCTGTAACGATATTATTATTTTTAATCCTTGTATAACAGTGTTGAACATGTAGAAACTTTTGTTGAACGTGTTGTTAGAGCTAGAGGTTCTTGGCCTGTTAGATAACGTATCTGCCGCACCCTACTAACAGCCAGCCAAGTATTAGTTTGATGGAAGTCTTGTCAGGTTGTGTACTTAAATACCACATTAATATGCGTTGAAGTTTTATAATTACAGATTTTACTGTAAATTTAGATAATTGCAGATAATCTTCAGAATCTGCGTGGCAATACTTTAGAGCCTATGAAAGATGTCTGAGTGACTTGTCAGAGAAATGGGAGGCTACTTTTACACTGTTCTTCTTGCACACCTGGACCTCTTTGCCACTTTGGTTGCATGTCTTTTGTAGAGGATATGTATATGAATTGATCACCAGCTCCAGAGCGTCAAAACTCAGTGTCAAAATGTGTCCTCAAGCTGTAGTGGATTGGTACATAAATAATTTGTCATAAATAAACTATTTTTCTCAGACCACGTTCACACGACGTCTGCTGATTCTTTTAATCAAATGCCATTTGTTTCCTACTCAAATCGTATGAAATGGGAAAATCAGAGACATGCGTTTTCTCTTTCTGTACTCTCTACTAATTGGTACAATTTTCTTTCAGTGGCGACTGATGTCTTCAACTCCAAATACCTGGCTGTCCAGGCCCAAAAGAAGATACTTGGCAAGATGGCTTCATCTAAATACATTGCAACAACCTTCATCGATGACACAAGTGGAGAAGTATTAGATGATCTTTATCGAATGACAAAGGAATATACCCACAGCAAGAAAGATGCTGAGAAAATTATTAAAAACCTCATCAAAATAGTGATAAAATTAGCAGTTTTATACAGAAATAACCAATTTAACCAGGAGGAAATTGCAACAATGGAAAAATTCAAGAGGAAAGTCCACCAGCTGGCCATGACTGTGGTGAGCTTCCATCAAGTGGAGTTTACTTTTGACCGCAATGTGCTGTCCAAATTGTTGAATGAGTGCCGTGAGCTCCTCCATCAAGTTATTCAGCGTCACCTTACAGCAAAGTCTCATGGACGTGTCAATAATGTGTTTGACCACTTTTCAGATTGTGATTTTTTGGCTGCTTTGTATAATCCATATGGACCTTACAAAAACCACCTCCAAAGACTCTGTGATGGTGTCAACAAAATGTTGGATGAAGACAATATTTAAGCACTTGAATGATGTACCGTGGCCTTAATGTTCTTTGCTCAGAATAACAGTAACTTAAGGAAAAAGAGGACCATCCAAACTTGGTATTTTAGTTGCTACAAAAGATTAAACTTGAAGCGGTCCTTCTCATGCTGATGCTTTTTTCCTGATGCTCACTGGAGAGATGTTTTATTTTGGGGTAATTCTATGCAGGCGCTTTTCTAAAATAATGCTGAACAAAATGGAACATGTGACAAAGCTACCTTTTTTTCATCCAGGAAAGCAAATGCAGGGATGACATTTAACAGTGAGCGCCTGGGATATTTAACTGTGACCTTTCACAAGGTCAGTAAAGATACCAACTTAGCAAATCCTCTTCTGCCCTATTAATGTATGTATAATGTGCATTCTCTTTTTTTTTTTTTTTTCTTTTTTTGCATATCTATATATATGACCGGGATAAGTAAATTTGAACTTTTTGTTCTAAAAGCTTCAGGGACAAATGTATTTTAGTGTGTTTTGTATCAAGCAACATCTATGGCATTTCAACTTGCATTGAACTTTAACACTGGCTGCTTAAAGGTTTGAGCTCTTGCCATTTAAACACGGGACAGCCTACACATAGAATTTCTATCAATTATTTGCCGTCTGGTTTTGCAACCAAAAGTTTCCAAATGTTAAGCATATTTTTCTATTAAACACCTGGTGGAATTTCTTTGCCTGTTAATAAAGTCAACTGTATTTTTTTTCCTTTCACTTTTATCACAATGATGTTGAGTTATATATATTTATGTGCACATATATGCAGTTTGTCATGGTAAAACATAATTGCAGGCACAAATATCTAAAGTTCTGCCAAGGCTTTTTTTTTTTTAAAGGCTACTTGTAAAAAGCCAGTGGTCCAATAAAAGCAAGCAGTCTCCCTGCTGTATGCAATCAACATATCATTATACTATACCTTTACATTGTGTGTGGTGTTCTTGGGTCATGTAGGTACATTGATGTCGAAGAGGAATTTTGGTGGCAAGCTGCAATTTTTTACATTTTTTTTTCCTCATCATAAATCTACATAGTCAACAACAAATTGAACAAGGATTATATTAATATGAGGCGTATAATATAAAATATTTTACTTGGCATGCTTTACTGTACTCTCGTACATTCAGCTTGTGTGACATGGAGGGGTAATTTATAGTAAAATATAGGTGAAGGGTTATCAAATTTTTTTATTTTTTTTTTTTAAATGACCTAAATTGAAAACATTCCACAGGGCTACCACTCCTATTTACCTACCTCTGGCACCCTAGCCTGTCTAGCTGGTGGCACTTTTTGTTTTATATGCTTTGAAGCAGGCCTTAAAGTATGCGTTTGTTGTAAGCCTATGTGCAAAGCAAAAATAAACAACCCATCTTTGTATCGGTGAACTTTCATTTTAACATTAGGGGACATTGACACATGGGTCTCTGTTTTAGTGATCTAAACAGAGACCCATCCATTCACCTATCCAGGTAGGGCAGGGAATAAATCCTTGGAACACCCCCCTTTTCCTTTTTTTATTTTTCTCCTTAGTTTTACTTTGTGAGCTCTGGTGTCCTGGCTCTATCCTCTGCTATGAAAAGCTTGTAAGCGACCCTGACTGGGTCCTGGGAGCTTACTCAAACAGGGTTTTTGTGCAGCTAGATCCCATGATGAACCCTATTCCTGTGCATTTGAATCAGAATTTCCCTCTGAATTTCCAGTATCTGAGGAGGAGGGAGAGATTTCTGAGAGAGTTTTTTTTTTCCCCCTGTGGAGGAGGTCAATAAGTTAGTGGAAGCTTTGGCAGGGGACCTGTTGTATTTATGATACACCCTGGGAACAAGAGCAACTAGAAGATCTGCCATTCATCTGGAAGTTGCTTCTCACTTCGGATTCTATGGACCATAAGACAGAAGGAGCTGCCAAGAAGACCTTTGAGGCTGCAGCCACTACTTTTAAACCAAACATTGCTTCTGCGGCCCGATCAGTTAGGATGTGGTTGTAAGAGCTATTCCGTATTCCTCCCATCTCCAGTTGTCCCTCTTCATAAAACCCTCTTCTGCCAAAAGAGAATTGTGCGCACAATACTGAGAGGGGGAACAACCTGGAACTCAGCAGCAGTGAATACCATGCAGTTTACTTGGTCCTAAATTGGGTATAATTGCACCTTTAGCACACCCCACTTCTTGCTTTGTCCAGTCTTTTCATAATCCTTAATTCCCCTTCCTACTGTCCTTTTCGTTAACATTTTATTATAGTTTGATGCATTACATGCCACAGTGATCCATGTAGAGCAATTACATTTAAAAAAAACCATCAATTTGACTTCACTCATCTACATCATCTGCCATCCACACGGCGGTGTCCCTGGCTGCGTCAGGCCGTTTTTGGGGGCTAAAACCCAGTGTGGGTAACAACCCCAACATGACACCCCCAAGTCCAATACAGTTGTATAGTAACTGCACTTTGGAGCTTTATGCAGATCAAGTAATCTTTAATTTTGCCTAAACAAAAATATGGAAGAAAATGTATATTTAGAAATATTTCAATCTATGCACCACTGCTGTGCTTTATGTGACAGTAGTAAGAGCATTACTGCACCTTTAACCCTTTAAGTGTCATGGGCTGGGCCATTTTTTTAAAAAATGTTTATTTAAAGTTTTGCTATAGTTAGATTTATGTACGGTAATATAATTTAAACAGTTTACATTTCATCAAGGGAACCTAATATAATCTCAGAACAAGTTAAGCTACTCTATATGACCAAAGGTATGTGTACACCCTTCCTGATTATTAAGTTTAGGGGTTTCAGCTACACTCATTGCTTAGATATAAGAAAGGAAGCACATATGCAACTCATCTCCATTGACAATCATGGTACTGTCATAGAATGCTACCTTTGCCACAAGTCAGTTCATAACATTTCTGCCCTGCTAGATCTTCCCCGGTCCACTGTAATTGCTATTATTGTGAAGCAGAAGCACCTAGGCATAGCAACAGCTCAGCCACGAAGCAGTAGACCACGCACACTCACAGAGTGGGGGCGCTGAATGCTCAAGAGTGTTGTGCGTATAAATTGCCTCTCCTCTGTAGTGTCATAAGGCATAGTGATGAGAAATCGGAGGGAGTGCGAAAAAGCTAGCCGCTACTGGCAAGCATGTTCCCAATTGTTCGTACAAAAGAGTGCCAAAAGTACAAAACATAATCTCAGTGGGTAGCTGGTTAAAACAAAAACAGGGTTATAAGAATATCTCATGAAAACCACTTTAATAAGTGTATTCAAATACAATAATATCAAAATTTACACAAATGCTTTGATATCATATGCTTGTAACATAAGTCCAGTATTGGGACCATATAACAGATAACTTGATGTGTTTCCCCGAGGGCTTCTTCAGAGGTTGTTATAAATCTTGGGTATGTAATTGAGTTGTAAATCGATAATGCTCTTGAAAGTAAAGACAGCAAAAAAGAAGAAATAAGTAGACTAAGCAACACAGGTGAGTAGAATGTGTTCAATATTAATAGTGGCACACGTATGTTAAAAAATTGAAGAAACATTTTTTTCTATATGTGGTACATATTGTAATACAATATGGAGTGAAACACCAGAAAAAATGTGTACGTAGTACTTTTGCCCACGATATGTGAAATTAAATTGTAAAAGCAAATATTACCATATAAATAAAAACTCCCTAAACCAGTTAATGATCTACCAGTGTATATTATTAAACAAAATCACCCTTACAAATGAAGTCGATATGGAAAAAATGGCTGATCAAAACCAGAATAGTAATGTAGATGGATGGGTTGTTTTGATTCAATAGAAAGTGACCTTTAGATGAGACAGTACTGTATGTGTCCTTCAATATCCCCTCTCCCACTTCTGTCTACCCCGCTTCTCACTACCTACCCCCTCTCTCCACTTCTCATTATATACCACCTCTCTCACTATGTACCCCCTATCCCTTCTACCCCCTCTCCCTTCCTTCTCCCTATCTACCCCCTCTCCCCACTTCTCCCTATCTACCCTTCTCCCTATTTAACTTTTAGGGATTTACATTACAAAACAGTGTGCTGATCCGTTGTCTGGAATGTAGAGGGTTACAGGTACATTTGCTCATATGTGAATCACTATTCAACAATTTTTCTTTTCATTTATTTTGACAAAAGCCCCTGCTTTCAGGTAACGGATTTTATCAGGTTACAGCTGGGGAATGTTACGACTCATGAATTACTGCAGTACGTTTTGGAACATAAAAAGCTGCCTGTGACTCACACGTACTGTGCGTTCTAGAGAGACAAATGCATGAGAAATATCAGTCCATGTCCTTCGCTCTTATTTTCTATTCTCTGATTGCCAGCTTTTCCCTCCTTAGTGTATGGGACCTTGGAGTTAACTGGGTGATCTAAGCTAAATTTTCAGTTGAATATGTTAAGGGGACAGTCCTACTAAAGAAAGATGCATATTACATGAGAGTATTAGCGATGAGGTGGGTGGTAATGGTGCCACTGCATGCAGGGGAACCAGTGGCAAAGTTACGCAGCTGCAGCTTCTGTAGAGTGGATGGAGCAAAGCATCTAAAGGAGAAAGTAATATTAATATATAATTTAAATTGTCTTCGACACGAGTGCACAAGGTAGAGTAGGACTCATTTCTGCTGTAACGGGAAGAAGTCCCTCCTCTTCCTCAATTTCTTCTGTCCCAAACATAGATCTGTTGCTATCATCTGACAGTGCCTGCCCATTATTAATCTGGGGAGTTAGATGGCGGTGCTTTCAGTAGTGGTGGCACCAGTGGAAGTTTCTGTGGAACTGCTAGATGTTTTTAGTCCGTGCTTCACCATAACATAGCTTACAAGCAATCTTCACCTGGTCCCACCAAGGTACCAGAACATGAACAATCTGTGAATCATTAGTAGAGACTAAGACTTGTCCAAAATTGAGAGTTTTTGCTGGTAGTGTAAATATTCAACTTTCCAACTCAGGAATATTGTTTCAAGAATTAAACATTGTATAATGCCCTGGCCTGCCCTGCCTAATTTGTCACCAGTATTACTATTTTATTGTATTGTGCTGGTAGTGTAAACATGCAACTGTCTTAAAAACTACTTAGGAACAGTATTTCAAGAACTAAAACACACTGTGCGCATGCAAAGACCCTTCCCCTGCCCAATTTATTTGCATTACCGAAAGATAAGAGGTTTTTCTAGTAGTGCAAACGTGCATCTTAAAACCCAATTCAGGAAGAGTATTGCAAGATCTAAAACATACTGTGCAAATGCACAACTCAATGTCTAATTTTGTCACCAATATTAACTTTTTAAAAGGTTCTGCTGGTTGTATAAATGTATTTCTAGGGTACAACTTAATAGGAAAATGGGAAACAACTTAAAGAATTGGCTTCTAACGCCCATAAATCTGTGGCTGCAACTGACAAGTTAAAATGGCGTCTACACGTTTTTCCCTCCTTGGTGTATGGAACCTTAGAGGGTGTATGCTTGTCCCTTTCCTCTTATAAATGCTGAACTTCTTCCAAGGAGATAGAAGAGAATGACTGGCAGCAGGAAAAAACAAGTACCGTATTTCCCCATGTATAAGACGCATTTTTTCGAAACATTTGGGATCTAAAAACTTGTGGTTGTAGATTGCAGTTACTACTTCCCAGTCCATCCCTGCAGTCACACTGACAATTGGCCCCGCCCCTTTCCTGATAGCATCCACATGGCTAAGCAACTCATTGAACAGTAAGTAAAAAAATTATATTTGGGCTGCTGAGGTGGGGGGTTAGTGGCGCCTGGGAGAAGAGGGGTGGGAAAAAGTGTAATTATGAGTATGGTGTAACACCATACATTTACACATGCTCACACTCAATTGTGATGATAACTGAAGAGTTCATTTTAAGCAGCAAATTTCCATTTGAAAACTTTTGGCAATGGGCTTTCCTGACCCTTTAGTAAACATGGCATCATCATGATGGGAGACACCTTGTGGGCACTAGTGGCATTACAATGACATACCATTTACATAGTTTTCTTAATATTTTATATTCACCATAATCTGTAGTGCTGTACAATGGGTAAACGGGACATAACAATCACAGCCTTGCAGAACCAGTTGGACTTACAGAAGCAAAAGATGAGGCTGGCCCTACTCAAAATAGCTTACAATCTAGGAGATGATGATATATCACATAAAAGTCAGAAGTGCAAATGTTGACATGGATGCACCTGTACCCCAGCGTTAAAATTGCTTAAATACCATATTTGCTAATATTGTGACTGGTCAGCCAAGTGTGTGCCACTTGCCCAACTACTTCTTGAGGCTAGTATTTATTTATGTAATATAAAAAATGATGTTACTGGGGGAGCTATGTTTGTGGCTGGGGGGTGCTCAATGCAGGGGTCACATGTACACACCACACTGACCCTGCAGATTAGGAGAAGACTGCCAGACTGAGTGTATTCTGCCTTTTTTCTGACCCTAACATCACAATACTATGCCGATCGCCTAGTAAATGTTTGGTGTGGGTCTTCTCAGGTATTGTTGGGGGTTCACGTGGCAGCTGCTTTGGGGCCAGGGCCGGTCCAAGACATTGTGCTGCCTGGGTCCAAAGATGAAATGCTGGCCCCCACATTATATTTTTAAATAAAAGTAAATATGTCAGCCTGCAAATAAATGAAATAAAACATTTTTAAATCTCATTTCTCTTTTTTGTCTTTATCTCTCCTATTTCTCATTATCTCTACCCTTTCTCCCCATTTCTTAGTCAGTATCTCTCTCCTTTATCTTATCTTTTTCTCTTTTTTCCCCCCATCTCTTCTCCTTTCTCATTATCTCCCCTTCTCTCTCGTCTGGGGTAGCCAGACTCCATTCATGGGTTGATCACTCAACAGGAATGAAACTGTGTGATAAAAAAGATCCAGAAATCTCAGTCGTGCTCTTGGCCAAGATGTGTCCTGGGGCCAGAAGGTGTTTTTTTGGTAATTATAAAAGTTAAAGTCTTTAGTAGATTTTATATGTAATGTAACTAAATGTATGTCTTTGTAATTACCCTTTTAGTTATATTGCTTTAATGTTTATATGTTTAAGTATATCACTTTATGCTACAACTGTCTGTGTATTTTATTATCCACATATTTAACGAATATACCTTTTAAAATAAACAGTTTTAGTTGGCAGGATAAGATTGTTTGCCATCAAAACAACAATGCAAAATGATAATAAGATTATGGTTCGTTTTGCTTAAAACGGTTTTGATTTGCTGTGCAGCAGAGCCACAAAACATGTTTTTACTTACGCTCACAAACGGTTTGAAATGTATTCCGAGCTTGCAGTAGAATGCGAAAACAAACATTTTATTTATATCGAATGAGGGAGTATATAAGTTCAGTCATTGAAACAATGAATTAATAGTAACATAGGGCTTTATTAATGAGACACTGCAGTCATCATATGCACTCGTCATTAGTTTGTAGTTGCAAAGAAAATAAGGTTTTAACCCATCAGCTTCACTATCCATTATGCATTATTATCTTATGTCATCAGTGGTGAGTTTACGCATGCAGAGGTTTGCCTTGTGTAACAGTCAGATTCTTTGATTGTCTTATTAAAACAATTTGTTGTGATGCGTCATCTCGGGATATATTGAAGGTATCTTGCATAGAGTTTGTTCTCAATATGTCTAGGTTGTAAGCTTGTTTGAGCAGGGCCTTCCTTACCTCTTGTTTCAATTTGTTATGTTTGCTACTACTTGTTATGTCCTGTTTACCCACTGTGCAGCTCCGCAGAATCCGACTGCGCTATAAACAATAAATAACAATAATAGGTGAAGTAGGTAAGTTGAAATGTTTACCTGGGATCTCCAAACTCACAGAATAAATCTCTCTGTTTGATTACAAATGTACAGGACTTGTCAAAGAAGATGATGCGCTTTCTTATAGGCTTTGGAAGTTTTGACGCATCAAGAAAGCAATAATATGACACACACGAGAAAAGAAAATTGATTATTTTGTGCTTGTACAAAGCAGCGGGCAATAAACTCCATCAAACCAGTTTTCAGCAGCTAGAGTAAAGATCAGATAAGCAATAAAAATAACAAACATCCAAACAAACAATAAAATCTAAATCAGATTTCATGGACATTTTAACTTCATTTCAACGGCATGACTTAAAAGGTCCAAGAAAAAATTGTAACTCATTTCACCGCTGTAGACTAGAAGACACAAGCATCCATAAAATATCTCTCAGACAAAATGCGTGTGTAACGCTAAGGTCAGAGAACAGTGTTATAGTTTACGTTCACAATGCCCAGAAGGTGTCAGTATTCCAACGGTAATGTACAGTCAACAAAAGACTATTTGGAGATAGGATCAAATTTGGACCTATTAGACATTTGGATTCATAAGAAATTTCAATCTTAATTAAATTTGCCAATTTCATAAATTTGTCCAAATGTCCGAACCCCAAGAGGGATCCACAACGAAACAAATGAAAAGTAGAGAGCTCAGAATTGTCATTTGCATGTCGTTGCTCTTTCACTCTTACTCACGCTCTCTCTCAAAATCTCCCAACCTTCTCCGCCAACCGCTTCTGTCCCCTTCTCCTCTTCCTCAGCTCCGCTTCTTGTTTGAGAAGCCAGAATATTACAGACTGATTCCCAGAGAAGGAGAGGCGTAGAAACGCTGATCCGTCTGCGTTATTCTGGCCTCTTGGAGCATTTCCACAAAAGTTTGGAGCCATTGCGCGCACCACAGATACAGCCTCTCCCTTGTTTATCCAATCGGGCAGAGAGTGTGGAAGGCCTAGTTAATGAATCTTATACCAGGGAGAAGCGGACAAAAAATGACCGAAGTAAAAGGAAGCAAGAAAAGGCAAGAGAAGTGGTAGGGATAAATTGGACAAGAGAGAATGATTAAGAGACAGAGTGAGTATGAGAGAGAGCATGAGTGACGGTGAGTGACAACAAATGCAGTCTACTATACTTGGATATATCAATGGCAAGTTCTGAACACTCCAACATTTATCTCCTCTAGCAAAATCCAGGTAGAAAAAGGAGAAATTGTGGTCAACCCTTGGGTACTCAACAAAACATAATGAGACAGAATGAGACCCCTTTAAGCAGGAACCCCTGGAGATCGGTGATACCAGGTGCCAAAACAAGCTCAGATAATAGTTTGTGGAGAATGAACATTTCTGCTGTGACTGTTGGCTGTAATGGTTTGTTAAAAATATTGTGTTGAATTGCTTCTGAAAGCATGTCTGACATAATTTGATTCCTCTGGCCCACAGGGAGAAGCATCACACTTAAGCAACATTTAATAGTGTCAAAGACATTTTTCAGATCACTGCATGAGATGAAGTAGGCCTCTATGGGGTCATTTCACAAATTTCACATTTACTCTGATCTCTGATGGCAGATACTATAAGAACCATTCAGCCTATATTTCATGTTATAAATACTCAGACCTTGATCAGTCCTTGGTCTTGTCTTACATTCAAGATCTCTTTGTGTCTCCCCCATGCACGGTCCCCCTCCCTTACTATATTAGTAACTGAGCAAAAACTGAGCAACTTGACTATCAAGTCAAGCACAGTTCAACCTGAAAAGCATAGAAATTTATATATTTGCAGAAATTTTACTTGAGCCACGTTCACAGTCGAGTGTAATAATACCTCCAACCCAACAAAATCAAGTCAACCTTCAACAAGAGACAAGCAAGTTGACATAGAATTCCATGAAACTAGACAGGACTGCCACATTCAGTGATGGATTCTCGTCCAGGCCAAATAGGAATAGGACAACAGGTTCAAGCAGGGAAGTGTCCCTGGACTCTGTTTCAAAGGCAGTACAATGGTCGGTTCTAGTACACCATCCTACCACAATCAATAAGAAGGGTATTGAATGTACAGGATGGAACAATAAATTCAGTAACAATAAGAAAAAAGGCACAAATGACACATAACTCAATTGTTTCCTACTTAAAAATCCAAGAGAACTTTCAGATAAGTCTTAGCCAAAACAAAAGTTTGGACCAAAGTGTTGTATGCAATATATATATAACAATCAAGGCAAGAGGGGCAACTAGGAGAGCACACAACTGTAATAGAGTTACAAAAAGACAGGAGAAACTACCAGAACCATGAGACTGAACACATTGAGACAGCCAGGCAATGACTGCAACATTGACAGACAAAGAAAAGTGGCTTCAGGTGGCTTTGGTTAAAGGACAAAATGAAGCACCCCAAATAGAACAAATCCACAACAAACTGTGGAGTCATTGAGTACCCCCTCTCTGCCGAATTTCTCCCAAGGTCACAAAGCACAGAGCTAACCTATACAGGCTAGTTAGCTTGTCCAGTGACAGGCAGCATTTATTGATGCCTTCCAACCTAAAGATTGATATTTTAAATATACTATAGATAAAGTGCAAACACTGACTTATTAATAGTATACATGAGTTACCTGCTATAATGTTTTTTTTTTTTTTTTTTTTATTATAAACATATCAAAAAGACAGACATTCATAAATACATTACATAAATAACAATCAACATATTTAAAACAAGAGATTCTATCAGCAGATTATAAACATATATATCCGGTCATAAATAAGTTCATAAATAGATCGTATATATAACATTAGAATATTTGACCGAATAAAATAAATTTATAATTTAACTGCTATCTTAAATTATTTCATGAGTTGTTTAGATTATGTTATATAATTATTCTATTGCTCATTTTCTAATTTCTGTATATCTCTCGCTAAAACAATTAAAATTAAAAGTAAATATTTAATATTTAATAGCAAGCAAGTATCTCTAAATTTGTGTGGTTGCTTGTAATTAGTTCTCATTTTCTAGCTCTACATGTGTACGGGTTACCCATGGTTTCCAAATATCAATATATATCTTATTTTTAGCTACATTCGCGTAGTAGCCTTTTTCCATTTTATGTTGAAATTGAATTTGAGCGTGTATTTCATTCCAAGATATTTTACCTTTCATTTTCCAATTTCTCGCTATAACGAGTTTACAAGCCAAAATTAATTGGACTATCAGATTTCTCTGTGTTTTATGGAAATTGGTATGGCCCATATGAAAAATAAATATTTGGGGAGATGGTTCAATTCTATCATCTACTAATTCATCAATTATTTTAAAAAGGGTTAATACGATTGATCTCACTTCTTCGCATTTCCACCACATGTGATAAATTGTCCCTTCTTCCTTTCCACATCTCCAGCAAAGCCCTGAAGAGTTTTTATCGTATTTAGAGATTTGAACAGGCGTTCTATACCATCTATGAACAATTTTGTAATAGAGTTCATGCATCCCAAGACAGTGGGAAATTTTTTTAATTTCTATGTAAGCTTGTAGCAATTCCTCTTTATGGAGAATAGCACCTATATCTTTTTCCCATTTCTCTTTATTAGGCATGGAATCGTCCATTCCAATACTTCTCTTCAATATACCTACTCGGTGAATCAGTCTAGTTTTAAAGTGTTTATTAAGGAATTCTTCATATCCTGGGGAAGATATTACCTCTACCGTTTGAAGATAGTATTTTATTCTAATATAGCTAAATATTTCTGAATTAGGTAAGTCTCCTTTCTCTTTTAGCATTGACCAAGATAAGAAGGATTCTGTATTGTATAAATCCGATATAAGTTTTATATTTGTATGACTCCATTTAGCTAAGTCTAAGTCGCTTATATAATTAGTCAGAACTTCTATTGGAGCTGTGGAAAAGAGCCCATCATTTATATTCATAATTTTTTTAAATTTATTAGCTGTTATAATTAAGTCTTTAATTATTAAATTATCACTTTTAATATATTTATTTGTTTCATGGGTCATCCAGATAATATTTGATAGATGTAGGAGATGTGTAGTTTCTTTCTCTATAATGAACCATGGAGTTTTATCACTTTCTAGTCTATCTAAAAGTGAGTTATCATACACGTTTCATGCAGATCTTTGATGTCGGGAACCGAGAGGCCTCCTCTTTGCGTATGTCTAACTAGGTTACTAAAGGATATTCTAGATGGCTTATTTTGCCAAATATACCTTAAAATTATTTTTTGAATTTTTGAGAGAGTAAGATAGGGGACTCTCAGTGGTATCGCTCTTAACAAAAAAATTATTTTAGGTAAATAATATGCATTAAAAGCGTTTATTCTTCCTAACCAAGAAATTTCAAGGCTCTTCCATTTACTTAATTTTTCTTCCATTTTCTTCATTAATATATTGTAATGGTATGATGAGGCAGGACCCCAGATGGCGGAGGTAGCCAGGCCAAACAGGAACCAGAAAGTCAGAGAACCAACCGGGTCAGACAGGTAATCAGGATAAGCCGAATCAGAATCCAGAGACGAGGTCAACAAGCCGAATCAATACCAGACGAGCAGGAATCAGGAGCCGAATCAGGAGACAGGAACGAGGTCAACAAGCCAAGTCAAACCGGAGCAGTAGTCACAATCAATGCACAAGCAAATAGCAAAATACACCAACCAAGGGTGAACCAGAAGAGGAAGTCCAGGTTTAAATAGGGACAGGTGGAGGTGTGTCTAGCATTAAGGAGGTCACCTGAGGTTATAAGTACACGTTACGTATGTAACGTGTAATATTACTTTTTGGCCACACGGTGGCGCTGTGCTACCTGTTTGCCGCGTGGTCGGCCACGCGGTGAAGACGCCGACCGGGTAGCGGTGGTACTAGCTGCCCGGGAAGCCGGTCGAGGAGGCAGCGTCGCGGGAGCGGCCACGGCGCGGGACCGGAGAGGCAGGTAAGTCCTTACAGTACCCCCCCCCTCGAGAACCGCCCGAAGGGCGACCAGGACCCCTGCCAGGCCTCCCGGGGTATTTGGAATGGAAGAGACGAACCAGCCGAGGCGCGCGGACTTCAGAGGCGGGCACCCAAGATCTTTCTTCAGGTCCATAACCCTTCCAGTGAACCAGATATTGCAGAGCACCCCGGAAGATGCGGGAATCGAGGATGGAACGGATCTCGTAGTTCTCCGAGGAGGTGACCGAAACGGGACCAGGACTGGCCAGAGGACGAGTAAAACGGGAGAACAACACTGGCTTCAGGAGGGAGACATGAAACGTGCGAGGAATACGAAGGTTACGTGGCAGGTTCAGTTCATATGTGACAGGGTTAATACGGCGTAGGATGGAGTATGGTCCAATAAAGCACGGTGCTAGTTTTTGCGAAGGACAGCGAAGGCATATGTGACGGGTAGAGAGCCACACCTTGTCTCCAGGCATATAGGAAGGGGCAGGTAACCTTTTACGGTCATAATACTTCTTTTGTGTCTGAGAAGCAGCTATGGACGCAGAGCGGACAGAGGACCAAACAGAAGACAGGTGTTTTAGGTGTGCGTCCAAAGCAGGTACCCCTACCTCTGGGGTGTCTGTAGGCAAAACAACCGGGTGGAAACCGTAGACACAATAAAAGGGAGTGTGTTGGGTGGAGCCTTGCACGGAGTTATTGAGGGCGAACTCCGCAAGTGGGAGGAGGTCAGCCCAGTCGTTCTGGTTGTCGTTAACAAAAGCTCGTAGATATTGTTCAAGGCGCTGATTAGAACGTTCCGCTGCCCCGTTGGTTTGGGGGTGATAAGCCGTGGAAAAGGACAGGGTGATACCTATGGCTTTACAGAAGGACCTCCAGAACCGGGAGATGAACTGGACTCCACGGTCAGATACGATATCCTGGGGAATTCCGTGGAGTCTAACAACTTCTCTCATGAAGATATCCGCGAGTTCTCTGGCCGAGGGAAGTTTAACTAGCGGAACAAAATGAACCATCCTGGAAAAGCGGTCCACGATGGTGAGTATGGTGGTGTAGCGGCGGGATAGAGGAAGTTCCACTATGAAGTCCATGGCAATATGGGTCCAGGGACGACAAGGCACCGGAAGGGGCCGTAGGTGACCAGCTGGAGGAGTCCTGGGGGTCTTGGTAGTGGCACATATGCGGCAGGATCTGAGGTAATCAGCCACGTCTTGTCTCCAGGAGGGCCACCAAAAACGGAGGCCTAGGGCCTGGCAGGTGCGTCGAAGACCAAGGTGGCCAGAAAACTTTGTGGAATGGTGTAACTGAAGTATCCTTTCACGGTACACAGGAGGCACAAACAGTTTGTCAGGTGGGGTATGGGCTGGAGCAGATGGTTGGCTGGCTTGAATGCGTTGTAGGAGGGGAGAAGCAACGGCTAGAGATACAGCGGAGATAATACGGTTAGCTGGGACGATGGGTTCCGGGTCTGGTTTCTCCTCTGTGGCTGTGCAGAACATACGGGATAAAGCGTCGGCCTTGGTATTTTTAGACCCCGGGCGATAGGAAATAACATAATTAAAACGGGATAAGAAGAGAGTCCATCGTGCTTGTCTGGGGGTTAAACGTTTGGCATCAGCAATATACTGGAGGTTCTTGTGGTCTGTGAGAATAGTAACAGGTATGCGGGAACCCTCTAGGAGATGACGCCACTCAGTAAGGGCGAGGATGACTGCCAGTAGTTCCCGGTTGCCGATGTCATAGTTCCTCTCCGCAGGAGAAAAGCGTTTGGAAAAGAACCCACAAGGATGTAGCGGCCCTTCGTATGTTTTCCGCTGAGATAGGACCGCTCCAGCGCCGATTTCTGAAGCGTCTACTTCTATAACGAAGGGTTGAGAGACATCAGGGTGAACGAGGACCGGAGCAAACACAAACAGATTCTTCAATTTCTGGAAGGCCTGAACAGCGGAGGCAGGCCAATTATGACAGTCAGACCCCTTTTTAGTGAGCGCAGTCATGGGAGCCACAACCTTAGAAAAGTCTCGGATAAATCGTCTATAATAGTTAGCAAAGCCGAGGAACCTCTGGAGGGCTTTCAGTCCTTGTGGTTGAGGCCATTGCAGAATGGCATGCAGCTTGTCTGGATCCATTTCGAACCCTGTATCGCTAATGACATAACCAAGGAAGGGTACGCGGGAAACTTCAAATACGCATTTCTCCAATTTAGCGTATAAACGGTTTTCACGAAGGCGTGCCAGGACCTTTTTAACGTGTATCCGATGTGAAATAGGGTCCGGCGAGTGGATAAGTATGTCATCAAGGTAGATGACAACGAATTGATGAAGATAATCCCGGAAACAGTCATTAACGAATTCCTGAAATACTGCTGGGGCGTTACAGAGCCCAAATGGCATTACTGTATACTCGTAATGGCCAGAGCGGGTATTAAAAGCTGTCTTCCACTCATCGTTCTGACGGATACGAATGAGGTTGTAAGCACCACGTAAGTCCAATTTAGTGAACACCTTTGATCCCTTCAGGCGGTCGAACAACTCGGTAATGAGTGGCAAGGGGTATGTGTTTTTAATGGTGATTCGATTGAGGCCCCGATAATCTATGCACGGGCGTAGACCGCCATCTTTTTTAGACACAAAAAAGAAGCCTGCACCGGCGGGAGAAGCAGAGCGGCGGATAAAGCCCTTTTGGAGGTTTTCTTGGACATAGGCCTCCATGGCCTCAGTCTCTGCCGGGGATAACGGATACACTCTGCCCCTTGGGGGTACGGTGCCAGGAAGCAGGTCAATAGGGCAATCATAGGGACGGTGAGGAGGCAAGGAGTCGGCCTCTTTCTTATCAAACACGTCAGCATATTCCCGGTATTGCGGAGGCAGGGTGGTGGTATCTAAAGAGGCGATTTTCACTAAGCATGGTTGAGGGAACATGCAGGAGGAGCACCGCCAGGAAGTGATTTCACGGGTAGACCAATCGATGTCAGGGTTATGCAGCTGCAGCCAAGGGTAGCCCAACACTATGGGAGCAGCCGGAGAAGATATTACATGTAGAACCACAGTCTCTTTATGGAGAACCCCTATTTGGAGACGAAGCGGTGTAGTGTCATGGGTCACCGCTGCAGGTAGGAGAGGCCGCCCGTCGATTGCCTCCACAAAAACTGGAGAGGCTTTCTCCTGCAAGGGAATGTTGTGGAGCCTGCAGAAGTCGCGGTCGATAAAGTTTCCGGCGGCCCCAGAGTCAATAAGGGCTGGGGCTAGAATGGTTCTCTCCTGGACAGTGAGAGCAGCAGGCACAAACATACGCGATGTCCGGTCGTGGGGAAAAACAGCAGGAAGGCCTAGAGGAGACTCCCCAATCCTCCTTAGGCCCTGTAGTTTCCCGGCTTCACGGGGCAGGAGCGCACGTAATGACCTTGTTTGCCACAGTACATACAGAGGTCCTGTTGGCGCCGGAGGGTTCTCTCCTCCTCGGAGAGATGTGTGGAGCCGATCTGCATGGGCTCTTCAGGCGGAAGAGAAGCAGAGTCAGAAGCAGCGAGACGTGGCGCAAAACGCACTGGACCCCTTCTTTGGCGATCTCGCTGTACCTGGCGTTCCCGGAGGCGTAGATCAATGTGGCCAATGTAGGCGATGAGTTCTTCCAAGTCCGTGGGCAGGTCTCGGGCTGCTACTTCATCTTTCAGGCGGTCAGTCAGGCCATTAGTGAAGGCAGCAACCAAGGCGTCGTTGTTCCATGCCACTTCTGCAGCCAGGGTACGGAATTCAATGGCATAGTCCGATAAACTGCGTGTACCCTGACGCAATGAGAAGAGACTTGACGAGGCAATATGGCCGCGACCTGGCCTGTCAAACACTTGACGGAAAGTGGTTACAAAGTCATTATAATTGTTGACCACTGGAGAGTTGCGTTCCCAAAGAGGAGTTGCCCAGGCCAGAGCCCTGTCAGTGAGTAGGGCGATGACATACCCCACACGGGCTCTGTCGGAAGGAAACAAGTAGGGAGACATCTCGAAGTGAATGGAGCACTGATTGAGGAATCCACGACAGGTAGCAGGATCTCCTCCATATCTGGGAGGAGGAGGTAAACGGAGGGTATGAAGACCTGGGTCAGCAGGCGGTGGAACAGCAACAGGTGCAGCAGCGGGCACAGGAGGAGGACCACGTGCTGGATCAGTCCTCGCCAGGAGGGTTTGCAAAGCCTGAGCAAACTGGTCCATGCGATGATCCAGACTTTCAATACGGGCTTCACAGGTAGACATCTTCTGGCCAATCTCCGCGGGGTCCATGGTGACCCTTGGTACTGTAATGGTATGATGAGGCAGGACCCCAGATGGCGGAGGTAGCCAGGCCAAACAGGAACCAGAAAGTCAGAGAACCAACCGGGTCAGACAGGTAATCAGGATAAGCCGAATCAGAATCCAGAGACGAGGTCAACAAGCCGAATCAATACCAGACGAGCAGGAATCAGGAGCCGAATCAGGAGACAGGAACGAGGTCAACAAGCCAAGTCAAACCGGAGCAGTAGTCGCAATCAATGCACAAGCAAATAGCAAAATACACCAACCAAGGGTGAACCAGAAGAGGAAGTCCAGGTTTAAATAGGGACAGGTGGAGGTGTGTCTAGCATTAAGGAGGTCACCTGAGGTTATAAGTACACGTTACGTATGTAACGTGTAATATTACTTTTTGGCCACACGGTGGCGCTGTGCTACCTGTTTGCCGCGTGGTCGGCCACGCGGTGAAGACGCCGACCGGGTAGCGGTGGTACTAGCTGCCCGGGAAGCCGGTCGAGGAGGCAGCGTCGCGGGAGCGGCCACGGCGCGGGACCGGAGAGGCAGGTAAGTCCTTACATATATTATAATTGTCTCTAACCATTTCTTTAAGATATTTGATTTTTATACCTAGATACTCCAATGAATCCATGCTCCAGTCAACATTTATATGTGATCTCATTAATTTAGCTTGCTCTTTAGTCTGATTAGCACAGATGATCTGTGTTTTATTAACATTTAATTTATAGTTAGAAAATTTCCCATATTCTTCAATTAAATTCAATACATATTTCATTGATTTATCTGGGTTCAAGAGAGTTAATATAATATCGTCAGCAAAGAGTGTTATCTTATATTCATTTTGCCCAATATTGATCCCCATTATTTCTTTCGAGTTTCTTATTAATTGTGCTAAAGGCTCAATTGACAAAGCATATAATAGAGGTGCCAATGGGCATCCTTGTCGCGTTCCATTATTAATTCTAAAAGATTTTGATGTTATCATTGGACCTACAATTTGAGCAGTTGGATTTTGATATAATGCTAAAATATTATTTTTAAATTTCCCAGATATGCCAAAGGACTCCAAAGTTTCAGATAAGAATTTCCAGTCCACACGATCAAAAGCCTTTTCGGCGTCTAGAGCCAAAAACGCTGTATATGTTGATCTTTTACTAGTTATATCCATCAAATTTATCATTTTGCGGGTATTATCTGCTAAACCTCTACCAATAATAAAACCTGCCTGATCCGAGTGTATTATTTCTGGTAAGTAAATTTTTAGTCTTTCTGCGAGTATCTTTTAATATATTTTGATATCAATATTTATTAATGATATAGGTCTATAATTCGGGACCCTACTTGGGTCTTTATTAGGTTTCGGTATCGGAGTTATGGAAGCCAATATACCTGCTATAATGTTATACCGTGCACGGAACCTTTCAATACATAAAAATCCCTTGAATTAGATAAATTGTAAGGCTGTTGGCAACGTATAAACAGGGCCGGCCTTTGGGGTGTGCGACCTGTGCGACCGCACAGGGCGCCACACTCCAGGGGGCGCAGCCGCGGGGTCCGCCGCCGCCGCAGCGCGGTCCGACGCCCCTGCCGCCGCGGGGTCCGCTGCCGCCAGTATGGGGGCACCCGGCACCCCTCCAGAGACGGACAGTAATGTCCGCCGCTGGAGGAGCAGGCTCGCAAGGGAGCAGTATCGGAGGTCTTTAACAGACCTCCGATACCGCTCCCTTGTGATCCCCGCGGCAACAGCTGCTGTGCGCCGGGGTTTGCTGTCAGATCCCGGCGCACAGCACTGAAGCCGCGCCCACCGGTCTCCGTGCCCTCTGACCCGGAAGAAGAGAAGACAGAAGAACTAAGAA
Organism: Spea bombifrons; assembly: GCF_027358695.1. Lineage (NCBI taxonomy): Eukaryota > Metazoa > Chordata > Amphibia > Anura > Pelobatidae > Spea > Spea bombifrons. The sequence continues at coordinate 132,635,595 of NC_071087.1, read as the reverse complement.
GAAGAGCGAAGAGGAGGCAAAGAAACTGAAAGAGAAAAGGTAGGAAAGCATAGAGTGACAGTGAGAGTGGATTGGTATATATGTGTGGTTTGGTATATATGTGTGGTTTGGGATATGTGTGGATTAGTATATATGTGTGGTTTGGTGTATATGTGTGGATTGGTGTATGTGTGTGGATTGGTGTATGTGTGGATTGGTGTATATGTGTGGATTGGTGTATATGTGTGGATTGGTATATATGTGTGGATTGGTGTATATGTGTGGATTGGTATGCGTGTGGATTGGTGTATATGTGTGGATTGGTATATATGTGTGTGGATTAGTATATATGTGTGGATTGGTATATATGTGTGGATTGGTGTATATGTGTGGATTGGTGTATGTGTGTGGATTGGTGTATATGTGTGGAGTGGATTGGTGTATGTGTGTGGATTGTGTATGTGTGTGGATTGGTGTATGTGTGTGGATTGGTATATATGTGTGGTTTGGGATATGTGTGGATTAGTATATATGTGTGGTTTGGTGTATATGTGTGGATTGGTGTATATGTGTGGATTGGTGTATATGTGTGGATTGGTGTATGTGTGTGGATTAGTATATATGTGTGGATTGGTATATATGTGTGGATTGGTATATATGTGTGGATTGGTGTATGTGTGTGGATTGGTGTATGTGTGTGGATTGGTATATATGTGTGGATTGGTATATATGTGTGGATTGGTGTATATGTGTGGATTGGTATATGTGTGGATTGGTGTATATGTGTGGATTGGTATGTGTGTGTGGATTGGTGTATATATGTGGATTGGTGTATATGTGTGGAGTGGATTGGTGTATATGTGTGGATTGGTGTATATGTGTGGATTGGTGTATATATGTGGATTGGTGTATATGTGTGGAGTGGATTGGTGTATATGTGTGGATTGGTGTATATGTGTGGATTGGTGTATGTGTGTGGAGTGGATTGGTGTATGTGTGTGGATTGGTGTATATGTGTGGATTGGTGTATATGTGTGGATTGGTGTATGTGTGTGGATTGGTGTATATGTGTGGAGTGGATTGGTGTATGTGTGTGGATTGGTATATATGTGTGGATTGGTGTATATGTGTGGATTGGTGCATGTGTGTCGATTGGTGTATGTGTGTGGATTGGTGTATATGCGTGGAGTGGATTGGTGTATATGTGTGGAGTGGATTGGTGTATACGTGTGGATTGGTGTATATGTGTGGATTGGTGTATATGTGTGGAGTGGATTGGTGTATATGTGTGGATTGGTGTATGTGTGTGGATTGGTGTATGTGTGTGGATTGGTGTATGTGTGTGGATTGGTGTATATGTGTGGATTGGTGTATGTGTGTGGATTGGTGTATATGTGTGGATTGGTGTATATGTGTGGAGTGGATTGGTGTATATGTGTGGATTGGTGTATATGTGTGGAGTGGATTGGTGTATATGTGTGGATTGGTGTATGTGTGTGGATTGGTGTATGTGTGTGGATTGGTGTATGTGTGTGGATTGGTGTATGTGTGTGGATTGGTGTATATGTGTGGATTGGTGTATGTGTGTGGATTGGTAAGGGTGTGAGAGTGATGGGTGTTATGCTGTACCATTTCCAATGTATTTTTCATTATATAATTATGCTCTAAAGTACATCATAACTCCCATCACTCTATACTGTTCCATACAGTGGCAGAGCTGGGAGGCAGAGGCCTTGCACCCTCACCGCAGGACTTCTGAAAGGTAAGTGAACTTCAAAGAGGGAGAGGAGAGATAGTTAGGAGGGGGTAGATAGGGGGAATGGAGTGAGACGGGGTACATAGGGCAATCATACTCCTATCATGCCAAGTAGTCTACGAGTACATCCTGGAATCTGCGGGCATGATAAGAATGTGATTGCTGTTAATCATATATATATATATATATATATATATATATATATATATATATATATAAATAGTTATTTAATTGTTTTGTTATGTGTTATGGTGTGTGGGGGGTCATATTCGGTTTCGGCCAGGTAAATGCTGCAGTGGTTTCAGTCCAGAATTCGTTTCGGTGCATCCCTACTACTAAGCCAGACAATGAAGTGGTAGGCCTACACCACATCAATGTTTGGCGTAGTATATAGTGATTGGGGTTTTGTTACAAGTTTTGATTCCTTTCTTTTTTTGGGATGGGGGGGGCGCCAGACGAGTAGTCCGCACAGGGCGCCAGAACACCTAAGGCCGGCTCTGCGTATAAAATATGTGTTATTCATAGCTTTAAAATCAAATTTCTCTACTTACCTAGTGTACTTGCCAGTGATTTCTCCACTTTACTACTTTTGGTTGTATTCATTGTTTCAAGAAGAAACCCAAGTGAGCTTCTTCTGCTATGTGGTCTAAGTTGGCCCTGTGTAATGTGGGCAATGTCTTAAAACTACCTTCATTCATTTGGTTATGCATTATACAGGGCAAGCTCAGCCCTATGCACAGAAGAAGATCACTAGGGATTGCCTTTGAAAACATATAACGATACCAGTAAGTTGAAATGTCCAACCCTTCAGCAGACTCCTTCTTTAGTGAATAGACTCCTTTGTAGTTTGTTTTGACACTGTCATATATATCATAACTTTTCTTGCTATAACTTTATATGCCTCATTATAGTTTTACATATTGATCTCATTCTTCACTGCTTTAGAGTAACGAGGCAACCATTGGGAGACATTCCCACTATAGCTCCAGATTCTGCAGCCCACTGGTGCGCAAACAACAAACGCCATTAGAATTGCATTAAGGATTTCTGTAATATTTCTTTGTTGTGTTAAAACAAATAGCAAAAAGAGAAGCCTGAAATCATTTGGTATCGGAATAAAATGAACTTGGATTAAGCTGCGTTATAAAATAAACACACATGAATGAAAACTTTCTCCCTGCTAGCTGCACTATGAAAAAGAAGTCAAAGGTTACTGGTATCATGGAATGGGTAGCTCAAGAATCTTGCAATCTTTCTACCCCTCCCACTGGTCACCCCGAGTCAAGGCAAATGAACAGACTTAACCTTTCCACTGGAAATCAATATACTACTGACTAAGGCATTTTGACACTTTACATGCAGTCATTTTACTGCCAGTTTTGCTAAATATCTTTGTAATATTTATTTTTTCATGTTTTGCAAACACATGTGCAAATATATGATAATGAGCATACCTAGGAACTCTCCGGGTTTGACCTGGAGATCTCCGGGTGAAGTACCGCTTTACCGGGTCAAGACCCGAATCTTCCGGGTCGGGGGAGCAGGGTCTTGACACGCCCCACTCATTTTCCCTTTAAATGGGGTTGCTTCCTGCTGCTATCAGCGGAAACGCCCCCGGCGTCATCGGGACTGTCCGATGACGTCCGTGGGCCGTCCTGGCCGTGTCCTGAGAGGGAAGGCTTTGGGTAGCCAGAGCTCAGAAGTTCCCAGGTGTGCTTATGAGACACTATTAGGCAGGGGAGGTCCGCCTGCTAGCTGGCCCAGTGTCCTACGTGCTCCTGCATGCAGCAGTCTCTAATATTCTGTTTGCTGCTCCCCAGTGCGGGCCTTTACATTTGGTCCCTGCTTGTGGGTAACCGCAGGTTGGGGCCACTTCTTTGACTTACGGTTCCTCCCTCTGTGCTTCGGACCAAGGTGGGTCCTGATACACTTACACATATGCACTAATGCTAACACAAACTTACACACTCAGGCTATCCCTTAGGCTCCCCTCACCCCTTTACCTTTCTGGAGCCTTTTTACTCAGGTTCATGTCACTGTGCTTTAGCTGACACCGCTGAGTCTCCTCACCTTGGTTCAGAAGTGTTTATTGCACCCTAATTAGTGCTGTGGACCATGACCTTTCACCGCTAAGACATATCTGATTAGAATGCCTGTGTATCTCTGAATATTGTGTCTGACTCGTACTTAAGTAGGCCAAGAGGCAACTCACTATGTGAGATATATGTAATGTACGAATAATACCGCATGCTGGCTAAACACTTTATGTAGAAATAATATTTTCCATTTGTGCTCTTTAATCATATTAAAATGGTCTTGGTCCTAGTAGGTGCCGATCCACAACTGAACCGTAAGCTAAAAGTAGACCCTAGTCTTATGTTTGGATCATTTGTGTAAGGCAGGAGCCCTCTCCCAACAGGTAATAGCCCACCTCTATCCAACCACAGTGGCCTCCCCCACCACTTCACACCTTTTTAGGGTTTGTGGCTATTAGTGATATTTCTTATGTAAATGTGTGCCTTATTTATTGGTATATAATTATAATAAAATATAATTTATTAATTACATTGTTTCTATGCATATTATTGTGACTTTTTAGGGCGTTTTTTTGCATTCCAATCATTCTGAGCTCCTAAAAGAGAGAGAGACACGAGAGGAGGAAAGATGGATTTTCCACTGATGCTTTTCACACGTGCTGATGTCATGGAGAGGATCGCAAAGAGCTCAGTGTTGGTGCAGCGGGCATCGCAGTGGGTAGCGTGGATCCAACACCCTCTTACCAAGCTGTAAGACATAAGCACCCTCGGAAGATTCTTCCACATCTCGCAGGAGTTAACATAATACTTCCTGGTTGCGTTAAGCCACGCCCCATAAAATGACAGACCGCCAGTATGACTTGACGAATCAAAGCAAAGACTTAGCTTCACTGACACCGCCTTTGTTTTCCAAAACGAGTCTTGGGCCGCAGTAGCCCCGCCCAGCTGTGGTGTCTGCGTGCCCTTTGATTAGTTCTGTCACTGCTGTCAGGTTTGCGGGTACGATGGAGGTTTCTCAGCTGCGTTTTGATGGCAGGGTTGTCCTGGTCACCGGGGCTGGGGGAGGTAAGATCGCTGGAGGGGTTTATAGATGATACATCACGACATTGTTTCACTTTTTACGTGTAGAGTTGGTGTCAGGTAACGTGGGTGTACAGGTGTAATGCTATTACATGTACAACTTGGTGTACGTTGTGGGGAAGTCGAGGTGTGTGCGTTTATACTAATAAGTTGTATGTACACACACACACACACACACACACACACACAATGTACATTGTAATTAGAATGCTGTTAATAAGCTGTTAATGCACTCTATAGGTTACATATACTGTATAATGTAGGGATCTTATGTTCACAGTATTCTGCACCATAAGGCATTTCATCCTGGTGCAAAGTACTTGTAGTTTAGGTGTATTCAGTAAACTGAGTCCTGGTGAAATAAAAGATCATAGCGGGTGACCCTTCCAAGGCTGACAGCGCAGTGAATTAAGCACAGGTAGGAGGAAGAGGCTATGGGGGAGCCATGTAATCATGGGGAGATCGGTTCATTAACTATGCATTGTGCAAGGCCAAGTCAACCCTTCTTGTAGGAAAAAAACAGGCTCTCTTCATAAAAAATTTTTTTTAATGGAATATCTTCATAGACATACACTGCTGTGTTAGCTAATCCAAGTTCCAAAGGTTAATTGATCATTAAAAAAACAACAACTTTTTTTCAATTATGTTACCGCTAGAAATGTCCATGAAAACAGCTAAATAAATGTGTGTGTATCTATCTATCTATCTAATGAAAGGAAGAAACGCACAAGCTATGGCGATAGGAATACTTTAATACCCTAGGAATCTGAGATCAGTTACCTTCTTCTCCTAAAGTCACCTACTTCGTGTAACTTACAGTTGTGATTTTGGTCTGAAAGCCCTGTGGCTCCCAGGCAAGTTCCCCTGCCATGTCCCAATTGACTTGTCCAGGATAGATTTTAGGGACCAAAGATTTTTTCATCTGGGGCAGACTAGACCATTCCTAAAACCACTCATATTTTGTTATTTATCGTGCTCAAACTGGTCAATCTTATAACTGTATAACCTGTACAAAAGCTGCATTTACGGGTAAATTAATATTTGATCCAGTTGGCGTTTGGTGACTTAGCTCAATGGCGCGTAAAGAGCAAAGTTTGGTCCAAAAGAATTTTGTTATATTCTTTATCTTTGCAAGTTGAATTGTTAGTCAGCACAATGTTTTTGAGACACCGGATACTCCAAGCAGGTTGGTAAAAGTGGTTTGTAGAAGCACAGGGAAAGTATCTTTATTTCTATAGTAAAAAAAAAAATAGTGTGTATTTCTTAATTTTGAAAATAAATGCACCAACTGCCTCAATAAATTTAAAGCATTTAAACAAATACAAATACTTGTTTGATTTCTAGAGACGCCAGTCAGGCGAAATCAGGTTGGCTCAAAGTAAATAAACTAAGATGAAAATAAGCTGTTATTTACTGTTCTGTAGTTAAATAATTAAACATGAATAATTGTAATTAATGTATTTTTGTCAGGAAAGGGTTTGTGTATATGTTATAACAGGATTTAGAAGATGTCTATAGCAATAATTCTGCTCCTTAAATTTTACCGCCAGAGATAGGTATTTAATGTATGAATAACTTGTCTTATTACTTTTATGTATTAGATTGTCTTAAACATCTTCTTCCTCTTCACCCTTAATGGGTTTGGCCAGTCATGGGCCATTAATTATGGTCATTAAGCCCTGTGATCAATGAGTGTTTTCGGGTTATGAAGGAAAGGAGGATATGCTAGAGACCTGCATTGCTGTACTATTTATTACCATGAGTCTCAACTTTAGTGTTCGGGACAACAGGTCACAATTTAAGGACCCCCTGTCTTGGCTATTATGGTTGGCTAGTCATTGGTTCATTTCATTATCAAAAAAGGCTTTTTTTGTCGAATTGGAAAGTTGCATGACTTTTGAGGTTGCGGCAGATGAAATGCATTCTGATTTAAAGAATCAAAGGGAGATGGACAGCAGAAGACACAGAGAAGACCCCCCCCAAGATAAACTCTGACATGAATAAAGATATAAGGACAACATGGCGGAATTTCATATTCTTTTTATTAATTTCATTAATTTAACGTTATTTTCACTAATTTGTCGCATTTATCACACAAGATGAGCTCATAGGTTGAATGAATGTGTAGTGTTAAACTGATGATTGATTGCCAACCTGCATTGTGTTTGTCCTTTTAAACGCTGGGGTACCCAGTTAAAGTTTTGTCTAAGCAGAAACGTACCTGGGTACAGGATGTTTCGTATGAGCAGCAAGCCATGAAAGAATGGAGGGGTACCGTAGAATGTCTGGGCACCCCGAACCCTGGAATCTGTTGAGGGGCCTCCTCCACTGTTTTGAATCGAAATGGCTATTTCTGGATACATCGCTACACATTTAAATCTGTTCTCACTTGGGTACAATTATATTAATCAATTGTTCACCAAAATAAGCCTGGTGTATCTAGCACATATTTGGTAATAATTACATCAGTCAGTACCGGCATCATGGGGTCCCCCTGCGGTAGTCCAGCATTATACTCCTGCTTCTTGCCGCATTCAAGAGCGGGCCCGGTACCTTCATGAAACCTTGTCAATTTCAGTATTCTACTATTTCTGACAACAAATATTGAAGTATATCTTTAAACCCATATAGCATTGTAATACTAGAATGGGTAGAAAAATAGTTTATTTTTTTATGTTTTATTAGGTCTCGGAAAAGCCTATGCTCTGGCATTTGCAGAAAGAGGAGCCTCCGTGGTTGGTGAGTAAACGACATATTAGACATTGTTTTGAGGTTTACAGTTACTGTAACCTTTGGCTTACAGAGATAAATGGAGCTCTTTTGATTCAAAGTCCGTCACTAATCTAGGCTTTTCGCTTATTTAATTTTTGATCTCAAAGACAAGCACTTTGGTCGTATTTGATAACGTGTTTTATTGAAGGAATGTAGCATATTTAATGAAATCACTGAAATGGTGTTGATGCAGTAATATGACTTAACGCACGAGGGTTCATTTTTATTTAATTTTGCAAGAACTTGATCGCGATTCTGAGCCTTTCCACCACGGATCCACTTTTTTTCAGCATAGCTATCATAAAGTTTTTGTGCGTTTGTGGGTAATTGTTGTATTTTTAAGTGATGTCTTTTATTGAGCCGACAGAAAAAGCTGTAAAGCTTTCAGAAATTAAGAGGTTTTTTTCTTGTTCTAGAAGCACAAATAGATACAATCAGAACTATTAGTTTAGGTCAATGCCATGCATGCAGCATTTAAGATGAAATACACTTTATTTTTAACAGACCCTGGCCTATTGTATCAGTGCAAAACAGCATAAAAAAGGCACATTTGGTGCTTCTATACCAGTGTCTTTTAGAGGACATTCTGACGTGTTGGTGGCTTCTAGAAACGGTGATGGTTTATAGTTTCTGTCCTTTCATGAGCATGACTAGAACTCATAACCATCCACAGCCCATGCAATTTAACCACTTAAATCCTCACATACTGGTTATTTATGTTGTGAAATGTAAAATTAACCTACCTGACATCAACCATGTTAACAGTTAGGCATTGGGTTCCAGATCTGTTCCACAGGATCTACCAGGTTTATAGGCTTGTAAGATATCCCCCCCCCATATCCTGTGTACTGGCACAGGTGGATCAGTCAGTAGGACTTTGTGATGGGGGGGCAGACTGAAATTCTTGTGATGGCTAAAAACTGAGAATTTATGTTTGAGTTGCTTGATGCCCAGAATTAACTCTGCTGTTCTGGATGTGCTAAACTCAACTGTATCCTATATCCTGATTTCTGCACCAATTCTGGCATTGTATAATAGGTCATATAGTGTTGTTTTTTATAAAACAAACAAACAAACACACAAATAACAATTTCTAGATCTCACGAGAAATTGCAGTCTTTAGGCTAGGTTTCCACTTGGTTTTTTTTTTTGCTAAAAACGCCCATAAAAACGCCAATAGCGCCACCTGGCGTTTTTTTAGTGGAAAAACGCAGCAGCCAGATGTTAGCTGTTCTTCAATAGGAAATCGCAAAATGCCATTTCCACTTGGCGTTTTTCTGTCTGGCGTTTTTTCAGTCCTCTTTGGCGTTTTTCTGCTTTTTTGGGCTCTGTGGCAGTTTTTCAAAATCGCAGCATGTTCACACTCTGGCGTTTTTTGCAAGGAAATCATGGCGTTTTTCTCCAATAGAAGTCTATGGGAGAGAAAAAACGCCATGAAAAAGCCATGTGGGTTTATTGTCTTGGCGTTTTTTATGGCGTTTTTTCCACAGTTACAATGCAGAGGATGGACCCAGTATCTGTGTGTCCTACGAGAAATAGGCTGAAAACAAACAGTTTCACACAAAACAAAGCCCTGGACTGGTTCATATTGAATTTTACACCATTTGGAACAAACATGCCATTACAAACAAACATACCCGACGCATCAACTGGATCCTGCGTGCCAAAAGCAACAGCAAACAATTTGCACCATCATTTGGGCCCAATCTTCCCAGAGGAGCAGACATTCGAAATAAAGCATGCCTTACAAACCACAGAAAAGAGACAAAAGGGTCTACCAAGTAAATGACATCAGGAGAGGGCAGATACTTGCCATTTATCCTAATCCCTTTTAGCTGGGTGAAACTTCTAACTTGTAAAGGCTGGAAAAACTGCCTAAGGTCAAAAAAAGCAATTTCCAATGAAAGGCTAAAACACCAGAAAAAACTCCAGAAAAAACGCCAAAACGCAGGTAAATGCAGTGGCAGTTTTCCTGGCGTTTTTCATCAAGAAAAAAACGCCGGACAAAAACCCAAGTGGAAACCTAGCCTAAATGTTTACTTTCTGTGTTTGCCTTATAACTGAACTTGTTAAAACTTCATTTTGTTTATAAATACATATGTATGAGTTTTTTGTTTTATCAATGCTGTTATTACCCAGTCTCCCTCCCTCTACTTCTCCAGTTTCTTCTCACACTGGCTGAACTAATTTCCAACCACCTTAAACTGCTGTGATCTATACCGTATCAGCATCCATCATTCTTCCCAACCCCTATACTGCTGCCCATGTCTCACTTAGATGTTTTATGGTATTGCTTTTGACTTTGACAATGGGAGGTTGATACCCTTGAAAGCTCGTCTTTAAAATGGAATGTTAGTCCCCAAAAAGGTATTATTCAGTATTGCAGTACTCATTTTTTTTCTTTTCAATTTTTATATTTTACAAATGGTGACATCTAGTGGACCAATGGATACTGAGCAATATTTTATATAAATTCAAGCTCCCAAGTGGATATTTTAAGGAACATATACACCGAAATCATAAAAAAAAAACAGTCCAACACTTCATGTTTCTAATTAAAAGATATAACTTTATTAATAATCTTAAAATACTGATGGAAAACAACAAAAGGTTAAAGATTAAAACATCAAAACTAAACCTTAAGGGGCTATCTACCGATCAGAGTAGATTCCCGCGGGGAGGGCTTGATGTTTTGCCTAACAACAAAAACTGCGCTTTGATTAGAAATAAATGAACGCAAGTATGGATGTGAAAAAAAAAAAGTGCCAGATATAGCTTGTCTGATTACACAACAAAAAAAATCACATGGAAGTCTATAAATCAGACAAATCGGTATACGCCTTTCCTTTTAACATCCAATACATACGCGTGTAAAAAAAACAAACAAAACACTTTCTTTAACCCCTTAAGGACCGGGCTTATTTTTTTTTTTTTTTATACCTTTCTGGACCAAGGCTGTCTTAACACTTTTGCGGTGTTTGTGTTTCCCTGTTATTTTCTCCTCTCCCATTTAGTGTACCTGGGGAGGGTGTTTGGTGTCGCTGAATGCCTCGTGACTCCGTTGACCCCCCGGGGATGCCCCTGATGCCGATCTCGCTGTTGCTGAGTGCCTCAACATCCAGGCGTTACAGCAACACCGTTTAAGCGAAGAAAGAGATTGTAAAATTAGCTGTATCAAAATAAATATTGTGCAGGTTGAAGGTTCTAACCATCATTGGTCGTTAAGGGGTTAAACAGAAACTTACAACCTGCACAGTATTTATTTTGATACAGCTAATTTTGATAGTTATACATGGAACATAATCCTTGGGGTTGAACAACTTCAGTTAGTTAGCAAATGTACTAAAATGTGGTTCTTCCCTCTTGCTAAAGTTGCATATGCCATATTGTCCCTAGTATAAGTGCACCCTTATTATTGGGTCATGCTCTCTCACACTCTCCCAGTGTCTCTCTGCAATGAAGAAAGAAGATAGGAGAAAAAAGAGGCAAGAGAAGAAGCGGAGCTGCAGAAAAAGAAGGTGGGTGGGTAGGTTGGGAGACATTAAGAGAAAGAGACTTGGGACCCCTGAGACAGCCCAAGAAAGGTAAAAATGTACTGCTCGCCATCCTAAATATAAACCCCGATTAAAGGCTGCACCCCTAATTTAAAGATTGAAATTGAGGAAACAAAGTGCAGCATTAAGTACTTTCTTTCATCTTGATCAGAGGTTCCCAAACTTATTTTGCTTATCGCCCCCCTTTCAGGAAAAAAATTATGACTCAGCGCTCCCCCTGGAAATCTACCTGGATTGTTCCAGCACCCCCAGAGTGTTATAGTTATAACTTGCATTTTGTTTCCTTTGTTTATATGGAAAATAAAGTAATCACAACGAAATTAACACAACAGATGGAAGGTATGAACAGTTTTTCAAAATGTTCTTATATTTTCTTCTTTCTGTATGCTTCCACGCCCCTCTTATTTTTATTCAACTCCCCCAATTGCACCCGAGGCTAGTAACCCCCCCTCCCGGATCGTTCCAGCGCCCCCAAGAGGGGGGGTGTCGCCCACTTCGAGAAGCACTGATCTACATCAATGGTATTCAGATTTCTTTGATAAGTTAGGCTCAACAGTTTTTCTTCAACCTTGTTATGAAATTATGTAACAAGGAAAAAAACATATGGTACTTGAAATAACGTGTTCCAAAATTCTTTGCCAGGAATTTAAATTATGAAGGGAGATTATTTCTACATAATGTTGGCAATTTTTTTTGTACACAAATAAAATGCTTTCACAAGAAACACTTGTAGGAAATTTATTTGGCTTTATTACAAGTTCTAAAGCAGTGGTGAAAATGCCTTTTTATTTTTTAAAACTAACATGTTGTATTATGCACATGTATGTTTGCACATTACTCAATTGCCACAAAAACCCTTTTTTTTTTTTTCTTTTTCTGATTATATCCCCAGTGTAACCATTGGCTTCAATCATGTGATGTTAATCTGTGAGTTCATCATGTGAAGCACACTAAAGTGCAGGATGTGGATGATCAAAGACAACTAGATGAGACGTTACAAATGTTAATGTCACATAATGAGCACTGAAGTAATGAGTTCAAATAAATCCTATCTCCCCCCAAAAGTTAGCTGTAACAAGATGTGCAATAGAAATCGTTGAATAGCTTCAGAAAAATGTTTAATTTATTCCAGATAGCTGGAGTGATTATGCTTTTACAATATTGTTGTGTTTTTGTTTTTTTTTTTTGTTTTTTTTTTTTTTAATTTCCATGTCTCCAGGAGGACATTTATTTTATAGAATAATTATATTTTATTCATGCTGTTCAAAGGCACCCCTTTCCCATTCCAGGTATAGATATTGGGGACCCCAATTTATTTGACAGCTATGGAATAGTATAACTATGTTGCTTACCATGTAGTGGAGTCAACTTCTACTCTACACAGAAAATTTCAACCTGTGAGAAAAACAGATATATATATATATATATATATATATAATGTGTGTGTGTATGTATAATTAGTGGAGTAGTAACATTTCTCTCTGTCTATTACTGTTTAATCTTACCTGCAAAAACTCTCGGAGGTAGAGTTATTTCAAAGGTGTCAGCGTGAATGACACACATTGACAGCTCAGTGTGCCTTAGGAGATTTTGAAGGAAGACGTTTCTTACTTGTCAGTTTTGCTCCATATTTATATATATTTATTTATATATTTTTGTGTTTATGCGGTTAATCTACCACTCCTATATAAAGAACATTTAAACAATACATAGAATGCATTATTTCCATAGAGTCTGACAAGTTAATCAGATGTTTTACATTTTTTGTAAAATACTGACATACATGTCTGGTGAAAGGTAATGTGTGTTGGTTAGTACGAAACGGTTAAAAAAAAAAAAACAAAAAAGAAAATGCTCAAATGTTTTCATATAAGCATGTCACAATATAACCACCTGGGGGAGCTCTTTAGTCACCGTAGTAACAGCTAACGTGGATCCATTTAGAAACAGCTTTATATTAAGAATGTATTTTTTTTTTTTCAAAATAATTTTCATGTTTTCCAGTCATCCTTTTCTTTAGACGCTTATTTATTCCTTACAGCGTTCCTAAATCCTTTTTTCTCAAGTGACTGATTCCTAATATTTTGTGAAGTTTAATTTTAGAAAGCCAGAAAATGTAGTGTGTAATAAGGATAGGTAGTGAGGGGACGGCAGTGCCAATTTAGAGATATAATGGACTCCGTATGGTTTGCAAGTGAGTTGCTGAATAGTTTCCTTTTGCTTAACTATTTTAATTTCAGAGAAAAACCCATTAAATCTGGTGGACCTTATTTATAAGAAAACTATGATTGAGGAACCATTATTACGGATAGATTATTTATAGTGACTTCACTATCCACTTGATCAGTTACCTGCATTGGTATCTAAGAAGTAGCTCGGTGTTTGATATGCAGCTCAGCATGCAGTGCCACGGTTGGTTCTTATGGCTTTTTTGACCGTCTGCTGTTGATCTATGTGTTATGCTTTATACATTTTGTCTCATTTGACTCATACCTTTAGCATGTAAGGCTGCCATATAACCGCAAGCAACCATACAATACACAAAAGGTTGCCAAATACATGTGGTATAGGCCTCTGCCAACTGCATATACTTATTTTTGTTATTCTGGAAGATCTTGTATAAAAAAAAAAAGTTTCAAATGCTGTTGGCGTCTGGGCCACCTGAATATATTTTGCCTTTTTGTCCTTTAACCTTTCCCGTGTTTGTTACAGACCAGCCATGATGTCTTCTTTCTGCTAGTGTATGTTTTTAAACTGAATTAGTATTTGTACCTAAAGAAAACCTTTTCAGCACCATCAATGCAAACTGACTATAGCCAGGGCCGGCCTTTGGGGTGTGCGACCTGTGCGACCGCACAGGGCGCCACGCTCCAGGGGGCGCCGCCGCCGGGTCCTCCCCCGCCGCCGCCGCCACGGGGTCCTCCGCCGCCACGGGGTCCTCCTCCTCCGCCCCCTCTGCACCTAAATGAAAACGTTGTTTTTTTTGTTGTTGGTTTTTTTAACTTTATTTAACATGGAGGATGTTAAATAAAGTTAAAAAAAACCAACAACAAAAAAAACAACGTTTTCATTTAGGTGCAGAGGGGGCGGCGGAGGAGGAGGACCCCGCGGCAGCGGAGGAGGAGGACCCCGCGGCGGCGGCGGCGGAGGACCCCGTGGCGGCGGCGGAGGACCCCGTGGCGGCGGGAGAGGACCCGGCGGCGGCGCCCCCTGGAGTGTGGCGCCCTGTGCGGTTTGAAGGGGCAGAGGGGGGGGGTAGTTTGAAGGGGCAGAGGGGGGGGTAGTTTGAAGGGGCAGAGGGGGGGTAGTTTGAAGGGGCAGGGGGGGGTAGTTTGAAGGGGCAGGGGGGGGTAGTTTGAAGGGGCAGGGGGGGTAGTTTGAAGGGGCAGAGGGGGGGTAGTTTGAAGGGGCAGAGGGGGGGGGGTAGTTTGAAGGGGCAGAGGGGGGATAGTTTGAAGGGGCAGGGGGGGGGTAGTTTGAAGGGGCAGAGGGGGGGTAGTTTGAAGGGGCAGAGGGGGGGTAGTTTGAAGGGGCAGACGGGGGGTAGTTTGAAGGGGCAGACGGGGGGGTAGTTTGAAGGGGCAGACGGGGGGTATTTTGAAGGGGCAGAGGGGGAGTAGTGAGGGGGGGCACCAGAGGAGTAGTTCGCACAGGGCGCCGGAACACCTAAGGCCGGCTCTGACTATAGCTTTATTTCTGTCATTCCAATTTGTAATGTGATGCAGTACTTGTCATGTCGTGTTTACCCTTTTGTATGGCACGGCAGACATTGATGGCGCTATATGAATAAGTAAATAATAATTTAAGGGAACAAAACTTAATGCAACAGTAACGGGTCTGCGTTAAAATATATCCAACCGAGAGCACAGGTCGTAAAGGAGTTCTGTTCTCCGTTTAAAAGTTGCAGTAGGTGTAATGAACTGAAAGATTCTTGGCAGAATTGTGATATTAAAGTAACTCAATTTGTAATTCCATGTTCATGGCTACATGAACCCTCTTCTATTTTATTCCTAGCTTTGAGCGAAGGGCCGATTGGAACTGCATAATCCAGAAAGTCCTATCCTAGTCTAACGAATTCATCAACATTGGCTATAAATTGTTCCAGGCCATGTGTAAGGGGTTGACTATAGTCAGAATTTAGTGGGTTTTTTTTTGTTTTTACATTTTGTGCCCACATTTTAGGTATGTCCTTGTGCTTTCCAGTTCATATGATCGTATGTATAAAAAAAAAAACAAAAAAAAAAACAACCTTTTTAAAAGGGGGTGTCACAAAGGACAACAACTTTAAATCTGAACAGAGAAGCTTAGTTCCATTTTAAATATGTGCTCCCTGACCTCAGGCAAAACAATTTATTTCACCGCTGACGCGTTGGTGATAGATGTGGAAGTGTGTGTGGCCACATTAATCTGAAACCTTACTGAGAAGCTAAACGAACACTGAACGTTTTATGTAAAAAAAAATAATAAAAAAAAAAATATTACAAGTGTCAAACTGTCTATTAACAGCCTAACACCTAATTAATGTTAATTAAAAACTATGATGGTAATGATAAAATAAACACGGTGTATAGTAATGAGAATTTTTAACAAAGCATCTGACGCTTGATAATTAACTTCTAAAACTCATTATGGATTGATCGCAAAGATGAGCGCTATTTTACATTAGATAGTTTTATAATCTATTTAAATTGTACACCAAGCGACAGCAGAAACAAAGGAAGGGCATAGTGAGCGTGATGGTCTATACATAAAACGGTGTTGGTTCCTTTCTCATTCATTTAGTTTTGGTAGCTAGTCCGTGTCCTGTACTATAGTTACTTGTGGGACGTGATAGTAATGTAGAATATTCAGAAGCCTAATTGTGCATCCTTTGCAGCCACTCTGCTGCTGTTATACAATATATGATATAAATGGCTGAATCCTAAAAGGACCACAGGTATCAGGGATAGTTTGGTACAGATTCAGCCAGTCTTGGGAAGAGGCAAGTTGAAATTAAGTTTGCTCGTCCATGCTTTTTGCCAATGGCATAGTGATTACAGCACAAATGATATCATGAATGCCTTCATCAATTACCTTACCGATGGCATCACTGAAGACAGCATAAATAACACAATCAATTACATCACAAATCAAGTTATCAGTAGCATCATTGGTAACGTCAAAGATCCAGCACCAGTACTTCTGTCAGCATCGCCACACATCACCTGGCAGCACTACCTGGGTACCTATTTAACGCTCTAGTACCTCTTCAGTTCAATCCAGAGCACTGAGAGTGTGCCAGTGATATAAATGCACATCAACCCATGCACCCACTCCTTGTTTTTTTAATGCATCTCATCATCCAGTATTCACCCAAATTCTACATATTATTATGTAAAATGACAGACTTGATAGTCCTCTGTCATATTAATGCTTCGGAAGTGCAGCAGCCAGCAGACATGCCAGAATTAAATGTTATATCACGTAATTTAACTTTCAATGTAATTGATGTCCGTTTTAATGTCATTGATGATGTCATGTCTGATATCATTAGCAAAAGAACATGGAGGAGCAAACTTAATTTCGAAGAACTTTATCTTGTATTTACTATCTTTTACTTATGGAAGAAATTACGTTTGTCATTAATAGAAGTTTTTTGCCTTTTAATTTCTTTTTATTTTTTTTCATACTATTATGAATATAACGTACCGTATTTGCTCGATTATAAGACGACACCCCAAAATCTGAAAATTTATGAAAAAAAGAAAAAGCCTGAATATAATACGACCCTATAGGAAAAAAGTTTTACCAGTAAATGTTAATTCATGTAAACTATGTGAACAATTGTTTGTTAATAAAAGCTATGATTGAGAAAAATATTTTGTTTTTATTTGCTTTTTTCAACCTGCCCCCCCAGTTATGCACATCTGCCCCCAGGCTTGCCACTCTGCCCCAAAAATGCCTTATACTATCTAAATGCCACTGTGCCCCATGATATGCCTTTTGACCCCCTATGTGCCACTCTGCCTCCAGAATTGCCTTATACCAGAGTGGCATATAGGGGGTTAAAAGGCATATTATGGGGCAGAGTGGCATATAGGGAGGTATAAGGCATTTCAGGAGGCAGAGTGGCGTATAGAGGGTTAAAAGGCATTTCAGGAGGCAGAGTGGCATTAAGGGGGTTAAAAGGCATTTCACAGAGCACTCTGCCTCCAGAAATGCATTATGCCCCCCCATTTAACACTTCCTCCCCCTCCCTCCTCCAAACTTACCGGTGCTTCTGAGTCCCTGGTGCTTAGTCCGGGCAGTGTGTAGAGCTCTACGCGCTTGAGCAGAAGTTGTCTACGTGAATCGCGTAGAGCTCTACACGCTGACCGGACTAAGCACCGGGGACTCAGAAGCACCGGTAAATTGGGGAGGACATAACACAGGAGGATCCAGGTCCCCTGCATCTGAGTCCCCGGTGCTTAGTCCGGGCAGTGTGTAGAGCTCTATGCGAATCGCGTAGAGCTCTACACGCTGCCCGGACTAAGCACCGGGGACTCAGAAGCACCGGTAAGTTGGGGGGGGCATAACACAGGAGGATCCAGGTCCCCTGCATCGCTGCTCTGGAAAAAAACTTGTCTTATAATCGGGCAAATACGGTATATAAGGTTTCCCATCAGTCAGCTCCTCACCTGCGCTATTTAGTCACCTGATCTGCTGTTTCCAGCCTCAATCTGCCCTTTCAACTTCCTCAGCCCCCCAACTGCCTTCATCAGACCTCGCCCCAAAACTGACCAGGTCATGACCAGTGACATGACGTTCCTTACCAACAGCAAAAGAACCAAGGTTAATGATTTGACTACTAAGAGCAGGTAAGGGGCTGATGTCATTGAAGGTGGGTCAATGGAGTGAGGTAGAGGGGCTGAGGCAGCTGGCCCACTAGGTCAGCTCTGCTTGACGGATTCGGGTGAGTCAGCCTGGGAGCTCCTGAACCTTGATAAATGCGTCATATAATTGAATGTGTAATTTCTCTTCATGTTTATGTTCATTTATTTGATTTTTTTCTAGATAGGAATAGCTCAAACCTTTCACCGAAATCTCTGTATGAGAATGACGGTCAGAAGACACACATTGTATAGAACGGACAATGACAATAACACTGTTGTAAAGGGTGGGAATCCTGAATGAGGGAGGAACAGATGGAAGCAAACGAACGGCCTTTTACTAATTCATGAATCTGTTCTTGTTGTATTGTTTATTTATTAGCTGACGACATATTCATGGAACTGTCCAATGGTTTTGGCTACATTAACAATAAAATAAGGATGTTCGCAAACGCTGCTACACTATGTTTTGGTCTCTGCTCCCAAGAGAACACACTCTAAATACGATCCATTGTTACAATTCTGTCCTTTCCAAAATCAAGAGCTTGGATTTTTCCGTAGACTTTGTTGACATTAATATGTCACATAAGGTTAAGATGACCTTGAATCTTGCTTTATTGGTTTCAAATTGCATATGTAACTTTCCAGTTTTTAGTGTCGCTTTAATCTCTTGTGCATCAATTTTGTGTCTGCACACTTAATGGATGTTTTTCCATAGCATGGCACGAACCTTTGAAATAAATTGTTAGACTTCTAAAGTCCAGTGACTGTTTTTACACTGCACAAAAGTCATTATTTACATATATTTGACATACCCAAAGTAACAGTTATGGGAGGTTATGCATTTAGAGAGCTCTTGGTGCAAAGAGGTAAGTAATGCTATTGCCAAAGGCGTGTTATCTGTTTTTAACCCCTTAAGGACAATGGGCGGTCCCTAAACCCATTGGAAACAATGCATTTTGAGCCCGTACATGTACGGGCTTTGTCATTAAGGGGTTAATATATTTATTGTTAGATGTATTTCTAAAACATAACATGTCTCTCAAAACCCACTTCTTCAGAGAAACTGCACCATCTTAGTTGCTAGAACTTCCCTGTCACTGATCCAAATACCACACTACGTCTCGCCTTTCTCTGTTCCTTATGTTTGTCCTCACCCCGTTCCTTCAAGATTAAATATTAATTTGAATATTAATTTAGGTAAAAAAGCCTGAATGTAAGACTACCCTATATTAAAAAAAAGTTTTACTGGTAAATATTCACATGTAAACTATTTTTTTATATTTAATAAAAATGATTGAGAAAAATTAATTTCTTGTTTTTTCCTTTTGCCAACCTGCCACCTTGGTTATGCACGTCTGACCTCAGTTATGCAAAACCACCGCTGGCTTGCCGCTCTGCCTTATATGCCTTATACCCCCTATATGCTACTCTGCCCCCAGACTTACCAATGCATCCCCTTTATGCCACTCTGTCTCCAGAAATGCCTTATACCCCTATATGCCACTCTGGCACATAGGGGGTTAAAAGACATAGCATGTGACAGAGTGGCATACTGGGGGTTAAAAGGCATATCATGCAGCACTCTGCCTCCAGAAAAGCCTTATGCCACCCATACAACACTCATTTTTGTGTACCCAGCTTTTTTCGGTGCTCCCATTAGTTCTACTTTACTTATTCCGACGTGTTAATCTACACAATAGTCAACAAACCCATAACAAAGCACTTCGATTTTTTTTTAAAACTGCATTTCTGCTTCCTGAACTAGAAGATTTATAATGGCACAAGTGTCCTATTATCACTGAACATAAATCCAGTTCTAATATGTAACAAGCCACTAAGTGACACATTTCTTGTTGCGTATTCTCCAAGTGGACCAAAAATAAACCCACTGCTTGAAAGTGTTCAAATTAAAATAATTTTGTGACCTATTTCATGAAGGGCGTTGCGTTAAAGAAAACAAAAACTTGGCAAATTGCATATATATTATATATTTTTTTTGTTTTCTATATATATATATTGTAGGGGACAGCTCACGCATGGGGCGGCAATGACAGTTTCACACAGGTTTCCAACGTAAAAGCGTGTTTATTTAGACGTTGTAGTCACAGAGCACCTCGTAAACAAAACAAACTATAAGCCTGTCCGGCTCTAACTAAACAGCAGGATACCTCTCTAGCAGCCTAAGGTCTGACGCAAAGCAAAGTAACCAGTTTTGCATGGGGTAAAGCTTCATACCTGGTGGGCTGCAGCGCTGGCTGTAGCTGCTCCTTCATTCAGTTTCTCCCTCACTCTGCAAACCTAACAGCCCTCTCTTTTAAGGCTTCCTCCCCAGTAACGAGCTTAGGAAGCCTCACCTGAGAGCACCTGGGTTTGCTACCATGCCTGGCTGAGGTAACCAGGTGAGATATATATCCCATCAACCACTCTCCCATACACTTTACCACAATATATATATATATATATATATATATATATTTAATTATGGAGTTTACTATAGAGAAGATTGTATATAGTACGGGTTGCATCCTAAAACCCAGGTAACCACATGAACTTCTCGTTAATTTTGCCATCTAACAGGTGTTAAAAATCCATATAGCCGTTTTTCCCTGTATTGGAGGATTGTGGAGGGGGAAAGAAGATCTGTTTTAAAAACATCATTTCAGCTATTGATTTTTGCCTGGTGCGTTCTATCATTTAAATGAGTTCTGTAGCATAGGCAACATTTTGAATATGTCATATTTCAAAGCTGCAAAGAGAAATGTCTTCCTCTTTCTCTGGATAATAACACCGGTGTCATATACGCCTGTATAAGCGTGTGCAGTTAGATGGATGTGTGCACAGTGGAGGTCAAAATCCCTTTAGCATTTTAGCAGTTCCATTCTGCAAATGTAATCCCTTTCACAGTTTATCAAGCAAAGCACCTTTACTATTGTAGACGGACAGCCAGGGTGGAGATTTATCGTCACTTGAGTTTTTTTTATTTTTTTTAAAATATTTCTTTTTCTATTACGTCTAATACTTTTGGATTATTAACTATACATGCCGCCCTGTGTCTTCTCTCTCCACAGCTGTCACTGCCTATTACTTTCTATTACGAAAAACGTACCTGATTTTTAGTAGACATACGACATGTGGCAATGCATTTGTATTGGAAATTGCTAGACAGTAACTTCTTTTAGACATAATATCTATGTGCCAGAACACTTCTCAATGAAATCTAAAGGCTTGAAAATCAAACAATGTTTAATATTTTACAAGGTTACCGTTCCTCCTGTCCTAGCAGTTTGTTAAAGCAAGAAATCAAAGGTGCTGTCCCACTCCTTACCATGTTAAGCAAATGCATCTAAGCAGATCTGTATTTTTATTCTATCTTCAGAAGGTTTAATTACATAAGGACAATGAGTTTAAAAAAGCTTTATCGGTTTCTATGGCATCAGCCTATAATTATCTGCTTTTTTTGTCACTTGACAATTAAATGTTTTTAATTACTGTAAAAGAAAAGAACCTGGTGACAGCACTCAACATTAGTTCTATTCCCCAGATAGCTGCCCATGGTAGGACCTGTCTGGCTTTAGAATGGTACCAAGCAGGGGAGTCTCTAGGAGAGGGTGCCCATAATCTAAACTTCATAGTATGCATTTACCCCAGAGTCTCCATTCAGGGCGAAGGGTTGGCTCATGAGATCCTGGATCTCCCTCTACCCAGCTACAAATGAATACAGAGTTCCAGGTTATGACACCATATCTTGGCGCTCAGTACCAGTGGTTTACGTAGGGGTTCCACACTGTGTGCCACTAACCATGTGACCACGCTCTGTTCCTGCCCCACGGCAGTCCAAAATTGTTCACAAAGGGCTGGTTCATGTCACCAGCAGCAAAGAAAATCTACAAGGGGAGGAGGGAAAATGGATAATTGTTTGTGGGCATGCATATTTATGTAAAAACATATATAGGTGACCGCGCCCCTCACACCAAGTGAGTATAAATAATGCAAATAATACCAATTCAATGTAGCTTCAAGGAAATGGTGGATGTGTATATATATATAAGACTTGGGCGCCAACCAACTCT